>NC_066613.1:12848750-13165277 GCF_025231255.1 Drosophila biarmipes
TTGAAAAACGCGTTTCATACCTTTTAAATGTTTATTAAAAACAATAACATTTTACCAATTGTTTAAAATTACCCAACATAAGCCCTAGAAATATGAAAACCTTATATCATACCTTAAATGCTTTATAAATAGTAATGAAAAATTACAACTTGGTTTATATTAAACAACACAACGCCTAGATGTAGGCAACATATTTTGAGAGAAGAGACAAACACCGGGTATCTACAATTTTATACCCTTTTTACCATTTTTGTGTTATATTTTTTTACTTTTTATGCCGCCGCTGACTCTTTCTTTCTGCCCTCCGCTATATTGACAATTTTTGTGGCGTTCGCCGCTTTTGCCTCGTCAGCGAAATAAACAAAAATCGAGCAATGTAAAGCCCGGGAAAAAAATGCAAAGACAAATACAGTTGAGAACACAACAAAACAAACATTTCGGTCTGACAAGACGCTGGGGTGCTGTAAAAAAGGAGCGTCAACCAGGAGTATCCCAGGGAGCAGCCCAAGTGAAGAGGTGAAAATTTTCTGCTGACTACAAGCAACTTGCTTTAAAAAACCCCGACTTTGGAAGTACATTTTTATTGGTTCAGCGTTCAGCGTTCAGCGCGCAGAGTTCTCGAGATGAGAGAGGATATGTGGCACAGCCCCCGGGGTTGCACTTAAGACGGTTTCCGAGAGGCAGAAGAGGATCCTGCTTAAGTGCAACTGCCAAAGGAGTGCACAAGTATTTGTAAATCTTTTGAATTCCAACCGAAATCAGACACAGATACGCCAGACCCGCACACACACGCACACCCAGCGCACGGGGGTGCATTTTGCAACCCCTCGCAGTGTTGCACACACATAGGATGCCACATGCACGGTAGCTGCAATCACAGCCCGGCGACATCTATTGTTCAGCTGGCGAACTACGATAGAGCCGGGGCTGCGAGAATGCATAGATATTTATGTTGGGATTTTCTAATTTGAATTTGTTAGCCCTCGCCGGCAGCCCAGGGCAAAGCGGAAATTGTTGCAGGAAGAGCATTCGATGCACCCTTGTGTTCCGTGTTCTGTGTTTCGTGTACGGGTATTCTTGTTGGCAGCGGAAGTGCCGAGATTTTATGGGAAATGCCAGCAAAGGGTTAGGTCTCGAGTGCGGCGAACGTGTGGTGAGGTTGTGTGATTAGGAAATGCATTTAAATGGCCTGTGATGTCTTTGCGGAACGAAGGGGAAGGGCTTCAAGGTTGAGGAGGTGCCATAAATGTCTTGCCGAACAGGCAGCTGAGAAACGGTTTGCAAGTCGGAAATTAAGGAAATTCTGGGAGACTCCGATTTACCAAGGGAAAATCTTCTTTTGAAAAAGCATTTTTAAAGGTGTTAAGAAAAAATAGGTAATATTATAACATCTAATTTAATAAAAGTCATAAAAATAACGTATTTACTACTCAATTAAAAGTTTTTTTAAAGAGAGAAAAATATAAAATAAAAAATCATAAAATTTACAGGGTCATAGCAACGTATAAAAATACCTAAAGAAAAAAGAGGCGAATTCTTCAATTTAAAATCTGTTGGTTTGTAATAAAATAAGGTTAATTCTTTAATTTAAAAATTGTAAATTTATTTAACATTTGCTTATACACTTTTAACAGATGCCCAAATAGTTTTTCTTAACGTCCTACCTTTTCCTCAATGCGATCTGTCACCCCAGAACCTACCAGAGCACCGTTCTTCATTACCTATTCCACATTCTAAGCAGAAATCACCACACCTACCCGTATTCTTCTGGCCGCAAAATCAAAGCGCCACAGAGCTTGGCTCGAGAACTCGTAAAAAATCGCGCTACAAAGGAATTCACTTAACAAATTGCGCAAATTTATTCATTACCCGCAAAACACAGCAGCATCTCGGGCCGCGAAGGAGAGAAACACCAGCAGGCGGCTACAAAACGTAGCAAAATGAAATAATCCACACTTTTCGGGGGGCTTTATCATGCCGGGAGCGGCAGCCCCTCCGACTGGGGGCTCCGACCATAAGGACCACGGTCCGCTGGTCCGCTTATCAGTGCGCACATCAGCCAACTTGTGCGCAGGCCGGGCCAAAAGGCAGCCACCAACTTCATCTCATCACCTTGGCTTACCTGCGCAGCAGCAACTGCATCCTACAAATTAAAACCTCAGCACAAGGTAGGAGCCCCTGGTGCCCCAAAACCCCTCGGAATCTGCGGATGCAGATTGGCACTGGCCGATATCATCGGGCTGCAGGAGCGCCCCTGCATTCTGGACTCGCCAGTCTCCATTCTTCCCATTCTGAAGTCCGGATTCTGGGCTCTGAATTCTGCACTCAGGGGCCGTGTGTGCCCAGTAGCAGTTGCGTTGTCGATACACCTCGCCAAATCGACAATAAATTCCCCTCGGCCCCTTCGATTCTGCGCCCTGCTCTTCTGACCAAGTTGTTGGCGTCGTGTCTTTCGGAAGACCGAAGACCAGGCTTCGGAAGAGAGTCTGCGGAGACGGGGCTGTGGAGTACGAGCACTCGTATCGCTGCGTGGTTATCACATTTGTCTCAGAGTCGTTCGCTGAGCAGGCCTCTCACAAGAATACTCTAAAAAAAATGTTCAAGGCATTTGTCATCGCTAATGAGTTCTTAATTATTAGAAATAATCCTTAATGGGATGCGTTGGTTTCATTTACATTACATTAAATCAAAAAAATGTTTCGATTTTTAAAGGAATTAAATAATTCATTCATGTTTCATTTATATATTATATTATATAATTTCTTAAGGTACTTACATTATTTAAAAGATTTTTTTACATTAATAACATTTAATTTTTAATAGCTGATAATATCGGCTAATACTTTATTATAATTTATTTTTATAACTTCTTACATTTAATTTTTATAGTAATATGTTCTAATTACACAAAAGGTAATTTTCACTCCCTGATCTTTCTGAATAAAGTTAAAATCATATAAGCAAAAGAGAACGGTTCTTAAACTAACTTTAAGGAGGAAAATTTCTATTTCGGTTTTTGTTAACCTTAGATGTACCACTTTGATCAACTGAATTTAACAGAGATGTATGTTACAATCGAGTTTGTGTATAACTATAGAACATTTTCATATTTAAGATCTCGACGAATTAGACTAAGAATTGATTTATGAATGATGTTCCCTCAAATAAGGGCATTTATGTTTTGGCAAATTTAGCAGACTCCCCGGGGCAGCCGGCACATCCAATTGCTTGGTTCGACTCTCCAGCTCCATCTGCAGCCAACTGAAAGCCAAAAGCGAGACCAAAACCGAAGCCCGGTGCCGTCGCGCTTTTTCGTCGCGGTGCACCGTTCGGCGTCCTCCAGGTTCCAGCTCATCACCTCCGGTTGTTGATCGTTGCTTCGATTTGCTACATTTTTATCTCCTACCGTGAATTTCGTTACCGCTCGTAGCTACTTCAGCAGCAGGAGTAGCAGGCGCAGCGAAGCCCCGCCAGCCAAAGGGCAACCCGGGCAGTTGGGAGTTTGTTTTTCGGGATTTTTACCACAACCTACTAAAAAATGAATGAAACACACAACATTTTTGGAATGGTGGCTGACCGGCTGGCTGGCTGGGGGCGGCGCCATGGAATCGTCTCAGTTGCGCAATGACATCATAAAAATCATTTAAATTAATTCGCAGTTGTCCCAACTTCGAGTCCATATGCTTTTATTTGTTTCTTTTTTATTTTTATGTGGCCTCGTCGATGCCTGTTTCCTTTTTCGCCCCGGCATTCGGCTGGCGAATGACAAACGCGGCTGTTAATTTAACAAACGTAGCGCAAAGGACACGCGGCTGGCCATTACAAGGACTAAGTCCGCGTCATTAAATTAAAATTGTCGCGGCAGCTAAGCACCGTACTCCCCCATTTTCCATGCTCGTTCCTCGCTTTTTTACGTTTTTCCTATGCAAAGTTTTTTATTTTTCTGTTGCTTTTTTACGCTTTATTAAAAATGCGCTTCAATTTAATGAAAGCCATTGTACAAATCGCCTTATGACAATTTAGCCCGGGAGCAGGGGCTACAATTTTTATGGCCGTATAATGTCGCTGGAATGGATTTCTTTTTATTGTGCCTCTGCCCGTGGGGGGCTCATGCAAATCTCGGCGGCCACATCAGCCAATTGACTGGGCCAAGATCCTGCTGGGTGTTCCCGAAGATCGCCTGTTAGCCGGCTCCGCCGATGAACGATTTCCAGCTGAGTAATTAAGCCTTGTTGCAGCGAGCTTCGAGTTTCAGTTGGAGTTCGAGTCTGGCCGGCTACCGTTCGTTGTCTAGTGTCACGCCATTAAAAAGAAATCACAGTTAAGGCTCTCGGCCTGGTCAGCTGGCATATGGCCAAGACCGCTCGCTCGGGGACTTTGATTTCCACGTAAGACGGGCTCTCCGCTTATCAGCGATGCTGGCCAGAACGGCGGCAGGGAAAAAATGGTATGAAAAAAAGTGTACAACGAAAACTTTTGCTTAACGCCCAAACGAACAAAATTCATTCGTAGAATTTGAACGGTTCGCTGAAATCGATTTTGGTCTCTGGTGGGCCATAACCATCCAAATTGCGCCTAAGTAGTGGGGATTTCGGGCGATGCCACGCACACACACGCTATCGATTAGGAATACGTTTTCTTATTTTTTCAAAATTCGTTATTCGGTACGCTTTAAAATGCTTCCGCCTGGCACTTTTGCCGCTTTTGTTTTGGTTTCGCCGGCAAAAGTCCATTTGCCAACCCCCTGGAGAAGCCGAAGCCTCGTCCTCATCCGCAGGATCTCTGGCAAACTCGACAACCCCGATGCGGTCGGTCACGTACAAGATTTTCTCGTTTATTACATTTCCCTTTAGGTTTATTGCTTCTTAGTGTCGTGGCAGAAGCTCTACGAGCGAGTGGAGAAATGACTTGGCCAAGTTGACTTGCCACTGACAGGCATCGACCTGGGTTTTCGTCATGCCCCCGCCGACATGTGCAGTTTTCCCTATATTATTTTCCAGCATTTTTTTTCGCTCCCGGCTGCCCAGAATTTTTCACGCTTTTCAAACTCGGAAACGTTTAACATTTCATTTGCCTATGCCCTCGTCTCGGGGTTTATGGTCAGGCAAGTGGCTGGCTAAGTCTAAGTCTGGGGGGTGGGGAACCCGAAACCCATAGAAAAGAGTGCTCTATGATATATGGACTGCGGAGGGATCTCGAACAAAGCCCGGCACGACGTCTCCAGCTCGTCTCGTAAAATTGAAATTACCGGAAGTTATTATATCTTCCATATATTAAGTTCCATTGTCTCGCAATGGCCGCCCATCCTGGCCATTGTCCAGTGTGTCCTGAGTCCCGTGTCCGTTTCGGTCTCCAGTCGTGCATCCTTGGAGCGTTTAACTTTAATTTCGAGCTTTTTCCGCTTCGCCTCGCTCTTATTGTGTGGCCATGTCCTGTTTTGCCCGGTTTGTGGCTTTGTTTCCATATTTCTGGGCAATTCAGATTTGTGTACTCACAGCGACAAATTGACCCAGCATCATGTCCAGCGCCGTGGTTTTGCGGCTGCTTCAAAGACAACTTCCCAGCCATCTGCATAACTCATTATTTAAAGTATTTTAGCAGATTTGAGGGGGTACATTTGGGCGGGTGGGATTAGATAAGCTGGTGAAATGCTTACAGAATTAAGGTTACATTTTAAATTGCGTTTATTTCCCTTTCCTGTGAAGTGTGTATTACAATTTGACCAGTAGCTTTTCTAGAAATACCTAAATTTTTATAAACATAAACGTATTTTTTCTTTTATAAACAACATATTAAAAACCCTTTAAAAATAACCTTTGAATTATGTTAATTCCAAAACTATACCAGTATAAGATTTATAGCTAACTCTCCCGGAGTATTTATTAAGTGCCCATAAACTGTGTCTTATCCCACTTAAGACTTTCCCGAGGTAATGTAGCACAAGAACCCAATTTAATGTTGCCCCCGGCGAGCGAGTCAATGCCTCAGACAATTTTCTATGCATGCCTCAACTTTGTGCCAATGCAAAGTGGGCTAAACATGGCCGGGCTCCATCGCATATCTATATTCATGGTCATTGCCAGACAAAATCAAGGTGACGTGGAAAAAAGTGAAACAAAAAGCGGGGAGGGGCGGCACAGAAAGGATAACAGGCGGCTGCAGACTGCCAACTACCGGCTGCCGACTGCCGACTCCGACTATACCAACTACCGACTGGGAAAGTCCGTGTACCGGGAGCGGCCAGCGACCTTTCCACACATGCAGAATATTAAAATCCATCTTTGAAATGCAAGCGGCGTTCAACCGTCGACGTCATCATCGCAGCCCAGCTGCCGTCTCGCTCGTGCACGCCATTTGGAATTTCGGTCAGGTTGGCAGCCTGCCCCCCAGGGGTCGGTGGGCGGCGGTAGGCGTGGCCAGGGGGTGGCCGGGTGGCTTAGGTCAGGGGGCGGGACCAAAGAGTTGAATGGAGGACAATGTGTCGTGCGGCTGTTTCCGTATGCAAAGGATGTTGCGCCAGCCAACAAAGTTTCGCCTTTAGCCTGCAAAACTGACGGCCCAAGTGAAAGTGAAAATTTGTGCTGAGCCACCCGAAAGGGGGTGGTGGCTAGCCCCGTTTTCGAGGCGGATCCGGACTCGGATTCGGATGCGGACTCGGATCCGGGGACCGGGACAGTGACCAAATGGCAAACAAATGCCAGACAGACGCGGACTTGAACTCATTTTAGCTGCAATTGCATTTCTGCAGTTTAAGCGCCCGAGGGCGGGCCACCCCAGTGAGAAAACACTGGGAGAAAGTCTTTACACTTCCTAAATATTTCATCAAGCATCTTAGTTTTTCTTAATTAACTCTAAAGTGGGTTAAAGAAATAATAAATAGGAAGAACTTATATTATAGTTCCAAATTGCAAGCATTTTTCGATTTAGTTGTTTTTATTTTGACGAATTTAATACTCTTTATTTATTATTTATTTTTTTTAGGGAAATGAATAGCTATATTTTTGAAAATTATTTAAATAAGATATTAAAATGCAAAACTGCTTAAGAAGTAAAGTTGAAAGGACATCCCATTTACTGAGATTTAAAATAAATTGTTCCTTATTTGTTCTTAGATCGCAGAATTTTTTATTTAAAAAACCTTTCTCTTAGTGCAGAAGAAAAGCAAAGTCTCGGCTCTCCTCGCCGGGCAAATTTGTTATGCAAATGGATCCAAGCGATTTAATTATCGCGCTAGACAACTGAAATATCGCCACATGAAACATAAACTGAAGCGCATTTAATTAGCGTTAATTGCTGCAATCTCTTCTCCATCGTCTGTGGCGACGACGACAACGACGACATCGACAAGGTTCTAGTGATTCTATCTGGATGTTTAGTGCTGTTGTGGGCCCATCCTAGAGATGCTGCAGCCGATGCAGCGGCAGCAGGAGCAGCAGCAGCGACAAAATTGCTGCCCGCCGGCCAAAACTTGTTTGCCATAATTTACTTTGGCTTTTCTAGGCCTTCCCCCACCCTTCCCGCACTCACTCATTGGTCATACCGACTTTGTCTTCTTGTATTCCTTTGGCGAATTTCGATCAATTTCGTTTGCGTTTGGCCATTTGTTAATCAAATGGCCTACAACGTTGCAGGTTGCCGATGTTGCTGCTGTCGCCGCTGCAGTTGCTGTTGCAGTTGCTGCTTCAGTTGCTGCTGTTGTGTTGCTGTTGTCGTCGTCATTTCGCTTTTCGAATTGCCTGACAAAAGCCTGAGGGACTTTGCTGGTAACAGTCTTGCTCTTGTCTGGAGCTCCTGGCAGGTTCTACAAGGCCGGGTAATCGGGGCTTCCAGTGGCAGGAAGTCGAGAATTTAAGAAAAACATTGGGAACTTCCTGAGATCGAATGTGGGAAGTTTTAGAAGTTATAAGATAATGAAGACATGGTAATAAATCTTTTATTTTGTGACCATTTACTTAAGTAAGAGATGTGAAATTATTATTTTCACTTAATAATAATAATAAATAAAATATATTTTTAAAAAGATCTCTAAAGTTTGTTTTTTTTTTTAAGCAAAATTAAGCGTTTTTAAAGGAAAAGGTCTTGAGATTCAATTATATAAAAAATGTTATTCAAGCTTTCGGAGTTTAAATTAGAGTACATAAAATCTATAACAACACTAAAGTTTTGGCAAAACCGCTGAGGGCTTTTTGAGGCAACAAAGGATATTAAAGTACATGAAAAATTCACCAGCTTAAGTGACGATTCACTCTCACTTTCGTCAACAAAAATCGCTTGGTACTTAAGCTTATTTCGCTGATTAAAGGCAGTGATAAATACATCACAAAACCGATCATCTCGAAATCCATTGACAAATGCTTAGCCAGAAATCTCCACAAAGGCCCGGCGTACATATATCAAAAGCTTCCTGCTTTCCCGCAGCAACACCAACAGCACTCCCAGCAGCAACATCGGCAGCCCAGCAGCAACAGCAACGGAAGGCAAACAAATTGCAAGTCAGGGGCTCTGAAGGCAACTGACTACATTCGACTGGCAACTGGCAACAGGCAACTGCCGACCGGCGGCAACAACCGCCGCCGACCGAGTGGCGAAGGCCCGGCAGCGGAAAGCGCCTAAAAATCTGCATAAAAATCAAACGAAAAGGAATAATAATTTATTATAATTTTGCGGGGCTGCCCCGCTTGCCACGTCCCCGGAATCGACAGTCCGAAGACCGAGTGCAACAGTCTGCCCCGAGTGTGTGTGTGGCATTATTATGTTACGTTGAACTTGAACTTGAACAATTAACTTTAAGTGAAATTTCGTACGCGAGCAGAAATTGTAAAGGGAACTGGGACTGTGACTTGGGGACCAGAGAATACACTGGGAATTAAAAGGTGCCTTAGGGTTCAGGAAGACTCTCTCTCACTCTGTAAATACTGTAGAGTATCAGCAAAAAAGTGGTAATTCTGAAGAGTGTTTTGAGACTTTAAGTGTCTTGTGTAAATAACAAATACTTTTTTAGGAACTAAAAATTAAACAATTTTGTAATTTTTTATTATTTAAGGAAGTATAAGATAGGATCTCATGGAAATAACTTATAGATTTTCCAACTTATAGGTAAATAAATTAGTATTTCTTTTAACCAAAATGAAAGAATAATTTTTATCTAATAAAAGCAACTTAATGAAAAATAAGTTCTGGATTTTTTACACTTATAGGAAACTGAGTTGTTTTAAAACTAATACAACAGGCGGGTCCCTTAATCAACCAGAATTAAGTGCACCTATTTTTTCCTTGTGTATAGACCGTAGACTAGAGACTGGTCGATGGTAAGAGCGAGATGCCGGCGACTGCGCTTTACAAACGCGTACGTAATACGCATAATTGAATTAATTTGTATAAATGAATAGTTTAAGTGGCCAGTTGTCGTTGCCGTCGCTCTGTGCGAGCGGGACGGCACTACGCGGTACGAAATGGCCGAGTGGCAAGTCGCGAAAAATGTTTTCATCTCTGCATGTTTCTGGGTGTGTGTGTGGGGCGCATTTAAATTTTTCCATTTTCCACGCGGAGCTCTTTTTTCCGTGCCGGCAACTGAGCAACTGCTGCTCGCAGCCGAGCAGCTGAAATTTGAATTTCAATTCCATTTTCCCGCTTTCAGCGACGTCGTGCATCAAAATTAAATTATGCTGAGCGGTAGCTGCTGTGCCAGCCGTTTTCTGCTGACCCAGACAGCGCGCAGACACAAAATTAATAATTTGCAATGCGAGCGAGCGAGAGGGCCGCGTACTACATGGCGTATAATTAACGTGCATGTGCCTTTGGTTATTATGCTAGTGACGTCACACGACGCCGGCCTCTGAATATGTATCTCCATCTGAATATGCAAAGTGTGAGCGCAGATACACACACACACACACACGGCGACATTTAAAATTCTAATTTCAAGACAAATTAAAAGCAAAGCTTAAGCTGCAGGCGCTGATTAAATGGCGCTTAAAATCAGTTTTACTTTGGTCAATTTGAATGTCGTGGGTGTTGCGCGGTGTGACTTGCTGTTTTAAATATATTCGTGTATTGTTATTGCTAATGCTAGTGCCACTGCTACCGGCGGTTCGTTGACCCGGCAATTGTCTCTGACAAATGATTTTCGAGGCGAGTCAAGTTGACGGAGTCAGAGGGTAAATAATTTGAATGCGATCTTGGCGATTGCGGTAGGTTGTTGACTAAAATCAATTAAGCGGGGGAATTTGAAGTAGTTAAATTTAAATTAAATAAGGACTTGTATGACCAAGAGAATAAGAATTCGATTTTAATTGAACGACTTACTATTTACTACAAAAATATGAACTTTAAAACCTCCTTAACTTTATTGGGAAGCAGTTTTTTTAACTTTTGTATTTTGTAGTTTAAGTGGTTTGAACAATAATTTTTTAGCAATAGAAATTTGTGGAATTTTTAATTATTTTTAATTTATTTATAGTTTTAGTTTTTTTTCCAGCACTTAGTGCATTTCCTCTGCCTTCTCAAGCACTTTGCCTTCCCATTCGTGATACCAATCGCAAAGGCAAAACAGAATTTATGTGCATTCTCGCCTTCAACCGTCTCATTCAATTTCCTTTTAACTCCTGGCTCCTTCCTCAGCGGTAATGCTAAAAAGAATTTATTACTAAAAATATTTTGACAGCGCGCTAAGCTTAAAAAGCAGTCCGGGCAACTAATCAAGTGTGCCAGAGTCCTGGGCAGCCGTTCATCAAATCCATCGGCCACACGTCGCCGCAGGACTCTTGCGCTAAGCTAATCAAATAAAAATGCTGCCCCAACCCAGCCGAAAAAACGAGGGAAGGAGGCAGCTAAAAAGGAGAATCTCCCGCCTGGCAGACACAATGCGGCAATTTAATGCTGCATCATGTGCCCGGAGGGCACTCCGTCCTCTAATCCCAGAGCCACCTCGGAAAAGGGCCCGGAATTAGTGGGAAGCGCTCGCTGCAAATCAAAACACACGTGGCCGCAATTGTGGCGCGTAACACGTGCAACAGCAGCAGTGGCAACAATTTCAGCAGCCACTGCCTTTAAATGCCACTCGCCAAAGTTGCAAGTCAAAAGCGCACTTCAGATGTGCGAGTCAACTTTAAAATATTGCGACCCATATAGCAATCGTCTGTGCGAGGACAGTGGAGGCCCAAGGGATAAACATCATAAATCTTATGTTTATTTTTCTCAATATATCTAATATAAATACATTTCTTATGTTTAAACAAGATTTGAAGAACTTACTTCCCTTTTTTGTATTTGTTTTGTGATTAAGTTTGTATTATTTCTTTAAAAAAATGTTTTAAATTATTAAAAATTCTTAAAGATATAAAATTTATACTTGAATTTTTTATAAAATAGTTATTGTAAAAATAAGTATATCGTACAAGTTATATTACAGACAATCGGATTCAGTCGTCGTCCTTATCCCCTAAGAAGCTTCACTGTAGGCAATATAAATTACGGAAACCTTCGCGGGCGGTGGAGGAGGACTTTCCTCATCACTTCCTCAATAAGGGGTGTCGCGTAAATTGAATGAATGAATTGCCCGAAACGAGAAAGTACCCCGAGGCCCATTGGAGTTTCCAATGGTTCGGGTTTTTTTTAACGTTCGAGGGTGGGCACCCCGACGGAGGCACGACTGTGGTCGTTTATTTACACAAAAGCTTAAGCTAAACCTTAAAAAAATAACTGTTACTGTTATTCTAAAAAAAAGGAGACGAACGAGCGGGCGAGCGATTCGTATCCTTGTGGGGTTGTGCCTCGAAACTCGAGGGTGAAAGACTTTGGGGGACGTTCTAGACCGAACTTAAGTCAAGTTCTGGCAGTAAATTGCGTCACGTTTCGGCACGCTATGGTATGAGTGTGAGTTTGAGTGTGTGCGTGTGTTTGTGGCAGTGCGTGTGTAGTGGTGGCTCCGCGTACGTGTGCGTTTTGCACGCATTGATTTATCATGATCAACTGAGCTGAGCCGGCAACCCCTTGGCCATCACCTCCTCGGATGGCCATAAAACTTAAACTTTAAACTGCTTTTCCAATCTCGAGACCCATTTTACTCCGCTCCACTCCCACTCTGGCATCTCGTTTGCCTAAATTCGAAAAGAAAAAGGGAAATCAATACAACTGCAGTGCCCTGGCCTTGTGCTCCTGCACCCGCCCCGCAATTTCCCTCAGTTTTCCTCACGGGCCACGACGCCTGCTCATCAGCTAAAGCAATAGCCCGCGGTCAAAGTTGACTTACACCACACTCTGGCACTGGAAAAAATATCATTCCACGTTCTTGGCAAATTTTACAAAATACTCCTAGTACTTAAGGTTACTTAAAATCTCTAATTATAGAATAATATATTAAACCATCTTAATTATATTTAAGCACTCTAAGGACTGTTAAAAATTATTACTATCAGCCACAATCGCCCTTAAGCTATCTGTATCATCTTTGTAGTTCCATCAGGAATTAATGATACTTAATCAATTCTTAACCAAAATACATGTATAATTTTTTAAAGGCAGTTTTGACCAAAATAAATGTAATAGGGTTAAGGGATAACAATTTTTCCCAGTGTAGTCCAGGCTGACGTCTCGTTACAGCCGCCTCCGGGCAGAGTCTCTCAGCCAACTCCACATGGCAGCATCCGAACATCCGAGCATCCCAGTTCGGCTGGATGGTCCACGCTCCACTTGCTCCGTTCTCTGGGCCTACGTCTCTTCTTCGGGGCCTTTTGACTCTGGGGCTTTTGACTCTGGTGGCAGCTACGTGATCTTATTTTGCGCTACGTTTTCCCTCTTGCCAGCCAGAGGTACTGCCGTTTCATGCCCAATTTTTTCTCCTTTTCTCCTTCGATATCCATTCATTCATTTGCCGCATCTTTTTGTTGGCCCGCCTTATTTATCCTTACGCCTGTCGTGAATTAAAAGGATTCCCAGTCGTTATACGCGTTCTGGCCAAAAAGATAGTAGAATGTTTTTTCAACTTGCGGTTTACCCTTTGCGACACCCTCATCACAGCGATCCAGTTAGGGTGAGTAAGTGAATGTCTGCGTGTTGTTCCTGTGGGTTATTACTTTTCAATATTGTCCTTGCGGATTAGAGTGACATGTGCCCGAGGTCGAAAAAGGGCAGGCGGCTGTTTTTTCTTTTCGCTGATAACAGGAATTCTTTCTGGAGTTCCAAAGTCCGCTTCTTTATCTCGCCCAAAAAACTCCCAACTATCGATTTCCGCTTAAAACCTTCCTATGCGCTTCTCACACTCCTTACTTGATGGCCACTTAAAGCGCCTGTAACCCCTTTCAGATCTCATTTGCAAGTGTGAATATGAATAAATTCGTAAGTAAATTGCAGCTTTAAGTTTCCCTTTTCCAGGCCAGGCTCAATCAGGCCACGCAGTTGAAAGTTTCACATACAAGGCGGCGAATATTATCCTTTCAAGTTGATTTGATCACGTACGCAAAGGGGAATTCCGGGACGCACAGCCGTACAAAATATGAGCTTGCCAGTGTCTCGCTTTCTCGAGGCTTTCAGGCAAATCAAAAACAGCAACAATGGGAGTTGCTCATGGCGTTACGAGCCGAAGAAAAAAAGCGAGGAAAATAAGCAGAAAAGCAGGCACGAGCGCGGGTTTTGTCGAGTTGCCAGCCTAAAGGGACGCACTGCCACTTAAACATTAATAGAGAACTGGGATATGTGAAGCGGGCGGCGGCAACGCACGATATGCGTAATAAATGTCGGAGGAAAAACGAAAAAAAAACCGACACAAACTGCTCGCCAAATCCTAAAATATTAAAGTCGGCAAGGCGCAATAAGCGAAATTAAAACAATTGTGCGCTAGTCTGAGGCCCGAACTTGAGCCCCGTTTAACTGCCAAAAGAAATATGGCACTTGAGGGGTCTCGCAGCCAAATGAGCCTTAGCCTTGCGACTTACCACGGCCTTTACCCCCTTTTGGGGGCAATTTATGGCTCGTCGAAGACATGCCCGCTAAGCCCGAAAGAAACGCGGCCAATTCATTTGCCCAAAGCCGCGTTCGACTTCATTTAACCCCGAGTGAAAGGGCGGGCCGCAACCCTTTTTCCCTGGCTGCCCCCAGAAATGTCTTCATTACAAAACGAAAGTCCCGCCATTGGTCACGCAACTGTTGGCTGGCTGGCTGACTCGGTAAAATTAACAGGGCTAGGGCCCATAAAAATCGCGTTTATTGATGCTGCCAAATGGTCGCGAAATGAAAACTCCCTTTGTCTCAAGTACACGTAATACACAATGAAAGTGAAAATCCTGCGAGGACTTAGCGACAGCATCTGAGATTTTTAATGGCAAATGAAGTCGACAAAGCCCCGTGCTTAAGGAGGAGTTACTCTGCACTGCTGGAAATGTATCTGCCAGATACTTTCTTCCTCCGGCCACCTTGCATTCCACTCCAGCCACCGGAGCATGGGGCATAGAAATTCTACAACTTTTAATTACGAATGCGCACGTGTTCCATCATCGTGGCCAACCAGACATTCTACCAACTATCTCCAGCAACAATCTACGGATCTTTGCAGCCATCATTTATCTCCGGCCAGTGCTATCTATCTATCGCATAATTAGACTCACTTTGGATCACTGAAAATTGCCATTGACAGGTAAATGACAAACGCTTTTGATTGCTCGATTAAATCGCGGCAATTGTTAATTGCAATCTGCGGCTTCCAAAGTGAAAGAGCGAGAGCGCAGCCAGCTTTGATATGTGGCCATAATGCGTGCCTTTTGTTGTGTGGTTGTGTGGAAAACATTCTAAACTTTAAACGAGCGCCGAGAGGGAGACTAACCCCCCTCATTTTGAGCCAGGTGCCACCTTGGTTTTATTGATTTCTGCGGCTGGCTTTTATGAGTTTCGTTCGGTTTACGTTTGCTAACCAACCCGCTACCCCAAGGCTTATGCAATTAAGCGCACATGTGTGTGCTCCACGGCTAAGGGGCGGCGAAGAGGGGCGCTGGGAAGGGGCGTGGGCACCTGTGTTTCTTCGGGGGCCATGTAAAATTTTACAACTTTCGTGGCGCGTAGCAAGTTTGACGCCTCATTGACTCGTGCGGAGGATTCGCGCTGCCTGGGTCCTTGTTCCTTGTATTTTACTCTTCGAAATAAGGGGTATTTTAGGGGTATATTTACGACAAGAAAATAGTTCGAAAATGTTCATCATTTCTATTAGTAAAGTGTCGTGACAGTAATACAAAAACACACAACATTTTATATTTTTGGATTTTCATATTAATTTTTAAAATATTGACTATTGACTTGATCATGCGTTTCCAATATAGCTACTTTTAAATTAAGTTAGTTAAGAAAAATCAAATTTTATTGAATATAATAGTTGAATTTAAAATATTATTTTTAAAAGTCTGTTTAGTTTCAAGCGGAAATTTTTCAAAGGGTAAATTGGTATGACTTTTTTATAAATTTTTAATATGCCTTAGGAAAACAAAATACTAATTTTTTCTTAAACTATTCTTACCCTAAAATAAAAAGAAATATTTATAAATCATATTGTAAAACTTTATTAATAGAACTTCAAATTTCACACAGGACCTTAAAGAGATTTACTTAAAGTAGGCAATGCAATTTTTAAAAAATAATTCAATCTTTTAGCTTGCATTTCAGGTTTTAGAAAGTATCTTATAGTCGACTCTCCCGATTACATCCTTCCTACTTGTGGGTATTTTTTCTGTGGCTTTGTTTTGGCGTGTCACATGCATTTGGGTCGACTTGAGCGTTACTTTATGTGTCCTACCGCTGTTGTTGTTTGTGTTTTCGAAAATGACGCCCTATATGTGCACATTGTACACGCTTTTCTGTCGTTTTGTCGAGTGGCTGTTGTTGTTGTTCTTGTGCCCTAGCTGCTTTTTGTTGGCGGTCTTATTTTTGGCAATTAAATGCATGCGGCGATGGCGAGGACGACGATGATGGCTCGTGCCTGGTCGGATGTTACGTTGCATGCCGCATACTAAGTGTCATTATTAGCCCGCGTTCCTCCGACTCCTCTCGGGATTTTTTTCTTACCTCACCCTACTCCTTAAAGTGCTGAAAAAAGAATCTGAAACTCTGGAGGGGCTGTCATTATTGAGCGACATCCACCCACACACAAATGTCGCAATTACGCTGGTCAAAAGGAGAGAACGACGAATGAACGGAAGAAAATTTGCCTACAGGATAATCCAATTTAAAGTGTTTAAATCAAATTTTTAAACATCAGAATGATGTGGCATTGTTGTCTCCCCTGAATGGGTCGTGTTGGTGTCGGTGGTTGCTTGCTCGGTGCTGTCGAAATTTTGAATTATGTTTTAATAAATGTGGTGGTGGTTGTTGTACCTACGCGCCACTAAACCATGAAATGCAATCAAATTTGCGGTCGTCAAATGGCAAATATTGCGTATACCCCCAGACCAGACTCGTCCTCGGCACTCCTCCTCCACCCCCGCAGGACACTTTAAAGCGGGCGACAGGATCGGGGGTGGAGCTGTCAGTGGGCATCAGTTCGCCAGCTCGAGCTGACAGCTCTCGACGACTCGTCCTCAGAACAACTGGCTAAAACTCGCCCTGTTACAACTCAATTTTAGATGTTTCGGTCTTGGGATTTTTACAAACGAGTGGGAGTCAACTGAAGGGTATGCTGGGTGGCATGACATTCTTGCACATTTGTAAACAATTTTATTTTATTCTAGATTTAATATTTAAGAAGCTTTGGAGACAACTTTATATAACAACATTATAAATAATTAAATCAATAAATAATATTTCTTAAACTAATTTTGAGTGTAACTAGCCTAGAGATTTCCAAACAAAGTACAATTTTTCAAACATTTTTATAATATTCCCTTACATCTTTTTTAAGTTTAATATATATATAAAACACATTTAACATTTACTTAAATATCGCAGCTGTTTTAAAATTAAAGTGAAAATCCTTTGAACTTTAGAAAACTTGCACTCCTTAGAGGGTAATAAAAAGTTGTAACTGCCTTAAACCCCCTCAGACTTGTTGAAAGTTGCCTTTTTAGAAGGCATTTGGACGGGATAGGCCGCAGGACCACACAGCCTGTCGGCGATGGCGTCGCGAGTTAATGAAAAGGATACACATGTCAACTCCAATTTCTGTTTCAGCCTTGGCTTTGTTCGATCTGCTGCGCTGAGGTGTTTGCCCGGCCACAAGGGTTGCTCAAATTAGTCGCTTCCTGCCACCGGAGCCATAGCCATTGGAGTTCTGCCCCGGGGGTTGACTCGGCGGAACAGCCTCCTTCGCTTTCGATTTTATATTTTTCCCGTAGGTGTGGCCCAGTGCAATCTGTTACATTTTTGATTCGGCTTGGGCTTCAAGCTCATTTCGGGCCCATACAAATATTTGCACTTGTGCCCCGAGCGCAGAACCCAAACCCAAGCTGAGACGCTAATTCACCCACAATTTGTCCGCAATTGTTGGCGAGCGGGCTTTGTTTGGGCCGAATATTTGCTTGTTTGGCCAGCAGTTTAATGCACAATCAATGTTTGATCAGAGGAAGCTTTCGTTTAATTAGCCAACTGTTTTGATTGTGGGAGTGGGGGTGCGAGTACCATCACCAGCTGGGTCCCAGGGTCAACTAGTGGCTAGCGAATGCATTACGCGAAACGGGAAACTCACTGGAGAAACTATCTGGCGGCAATCAATTAATTATGGCATCGAGAAATTGCGATGCAGAATGGGTTTTACTAGGCGTTCGCCGTAGGTGTGCTAATAACTAAATGTATAAAGCTCTCAAGTCTAGGCTGGTAATATTGTATTATATATATTTCCATTAGTATCGCCATTATGACATCTGAAAGTATCATATGTCAGATTAGCACTTGGCTCTCACGTAAACCGTTTGAGAAGCGCCGAGAAGAGCTCTAAGCCGCACAATTTAATTTCCATTGAATTTAGAACTCGTTTTCACACAGATCACAAGCTAATACAATAAAAAGCCGTAACATGCAACGATGATTTATAGTATGATTAAACAGGAAGATACTTTGCGATTTTCGCAGCGTGACTGGCGAACATGTTTTGGATCCCGCCAATACACACAATACCTGTTAATTGTTTGCAGGGCTTTTATTTATATCGCGAAATGCGCTTTCTATTCTAAATTATAGAATTGCATTATAAGTATTATTAAATAGCTATAAATAACACGAGAAATACCAGCAACAACGGAGGCTTGTAACTGGTTTTGATTTTTTTTATTTTAGTTTTCCTTTTTTTGCCCCGCACAGTGAGAGCCAAATGTAAGCGCCCCGGCGATTACATGCCGCAGATATAGTTAAATAATATATAACGTGCTATAAATCAATGGCTACCCTGGGCCGTGGGGCGGTGGCATTGATAAGTTTTATCGCACGGGCGCGTTCGGTAATTAAGACCCCGACCAGCCCCCCAAACTAACATTAATCTAGTCGGACTACTCGGAATCCATATCCTAATCAGTGGGTTATGCCCCTGCGTATCCGTATCTCATGCTCATTAGGCACAGCCTGTACTCGATGCCACTGGACGCCTTCACCGCCAACGCAAAGTTCAAAATAATTAATGACCTTTTGCCTGGCCAAAACTTAATGAAAGACGTAATTTTTCCTTGGCCCAGGCAGTGGGGCGAATTCCTGTGGCAGGGGGTCGGAAATATTATGAATGCAGTAGGGGTGAGCCTTGATTTATTTATGGGTCAGGCGAGGGCAGCTGGCTGATTAGCCACAGATTTGACCTCTCACTGTCCACCGAGGTGATTGAGAGGCACTCTAAGGGCAAATGTCTTGTCTAATTCACACAGCAGGAAAAGCGACAGCCACAAGTGGTTGGGGAGGAGTCAAATGTTGGTAATAAACTGGGAAGTTATCACCTGAATGGGTAATTGGATTCTTCTAGCATGAACATTTTTATCTTGCCCAAAAATGTATGCAGTTTTATAGTTAGTACTTACATTTCATTTAGAAGAGTGGAGAAAATAATATATCTACAGAGTTATAATTGAAACATTCGGAAATTTATTAAAAATGTAAAGGGTTCGAAAATGTTTTTGGTTTACAGATTTTATTTTTGTATTTACTATTTGAACAGAATGAAAATATTTATTATGATTATAAATATCGTAATTAGGCAATAATTTACTTGAATGTTTTTTTTTTTAACAATTTTATTGGTTCTTTTAAAAAATAATGAAGGTTATAAAATCCCTTTAGATTTATTATCCAATTAAATTATTTAAAATACCATAATGCTACCCATAAATTCATCTATTATCCTTCCACTAATTGAGAGTCCTTTGGCCCAAAAACTGCGATATTTTGAGCCAGCAATTTGTGGTCCTTGACTTTGGGCCCGCCTAATGGATGGAAACCAGCTCAAACCGAGTCGTGGAATGCTTAACGATATAAATCTCGTAATTGTTGCAGCTGAGCAGCAACTTCCATAACCGCTGGCAGCAACAATGTCACGTTCAAAGTCAAATGTTTAGCTTGGATAAATTTGCAAAGGAAGCGTGTAAAAACGTTTAAAATATTTTCTCATTAGACAACTATCAGTGGGTCTCTGATTTTTCTACATTTTTGTACTTTTGTTTTTGTTTGCACAAGTTTATAATATGAAATGTCAAACGGCGACGACAATTTGACCTTCATTTCTCGCGGCAGCAGCAGCAGCAACAACTGCACTGCAGTTACAGCAACAACTGGAGAATCAACCCACGGCTGGATGTTTTATCTCAATGGCTGATGTCTGAGACTAGACCTGTGGGTCCAGGGGGGCCTCGGTCTCAGGAGGTGATTTTGGAGAACAAGGCTTGACAGCAACATTGAATTGCTGCTGTTGCAGTTGCTGTTGCTGTTGTTGCTGTTTTCAGATACTGCTGCTGCTTTAGCCGGCTGTCCGCTTACGTAAGCTGCTTTAGCCCTGCTGCCCGGCGACTTCCACGCTTGTTGAGCAACATTCGCACACACTCGCTCCCCCCTGCCAACTATCGACAGTTATCGCCATAAATTTGGACACCCATCGCATTGGCAAATGCAAAAAAGTGTCGTCAGCCCGGGACGTCAGCGAAATGGACAAATTGTCTGTCTATTGAAATAGTAGCGGACAGCGAGGCCCCTCACTTATTCCACTTGGAGATGAACAAGAAACGTGAAAACGATTTGAAGCCCTCTCTTCATTATTAAATAAAAAAATTTTATTACAAATAAAAAAAGTTTAAAAACTGTAACCATACGAATGTTATTTAAATTAAATTATTGAGATTTTAAAAATAGTTTTATTCGAATTTAAGTCATGACCCACACATTAAACAGCATTTATTCTTCAAGTTCTTGGTCGTTAAATGGAACATATAGAAGTATAGTAAATTGCTATAAACAAGATAAGCACAATAATCGCATTGGAATATCACATATATATATATACACTACCCACTTTAAATATTGAACAAATCTGGCAAAAGAAAGAACTTATATTCCTTATAAATTACTTTTAATGCATTCCATTCTGAATTATTTTTCAATGATTTTTTTAAACATCAAAAAATTTTTTCTCATTTAATTTATTAAAGTAATGTCCTAAATCTCGCCTTGCTTGACCCATCACTAGCCCCTCTCTTATTGCCATTCCATTGTTGCCATTTTTTCGGCTAATTTTTTTGTTTTTGGCAAATCCTTTCAATGTTTGCGCTGTCACGCAGCAAATATATTCACAACCCTCCATCCAAACACCACTTTCCACCCCAACCCCAGCCCCAATCCAAACGCCCCGCTGTCTTTGTCCAGTGGAGTGGCCAAACTTAAGCTAAGTAAATATTTTTAAGGCATATTAAAAATAAATCACCAAATATTTGAAGGCAGGCGTCCCTTTGATTTGCCAGGGCACTAAATATCCCCCGAAAATCGGGCCAACCGTCGCAAAACACAGTCGCGTGCTCTGAGCAAACAGAATGCCGGAGAAGCGGAACTTTTGACGTTGGGAAATTAGAAAACAGTGCAACAATTATTTCCATCCAAACTTGAAAACACGAGGCAAACTAGGAGCGATGGAATCACCCCACTCTATCTGCCAATCAGCCAAAGTTAAGGGGAAAGTGGCAAGAAAAGATGGTGGGGGCTGTGGCTGAGGAGGGGGCAATGTGGGGGACTGTGCCCGCGAGCCTCAATTTTGAGGCAGCCCCTCGTCACTTCTCCGCCTCCTCCATCAACAACTAACGCAATCATCGACTGCCAGAGTCTGAAAGCAACCACCAACGAAACGACAGGCGACAAATGCCTCATCAACTCGCTCCTCTGCCGCCAGAAAACAACGACGCCATTGCTTTGAGCCAGCGCCACGGCTGTATGGCTATAGCAACAGACCCAGAACCAGAGCCAGACCCGACCCGACCCGCAGACCAGACCCATCCTCAGCCCCGCATACCGTCCACATCCACGTCACAAAACCCAAAAGTGTCAATCCAATTACCTGTTCGAGCGCTGGAATCTTTTGCGACATGTTTCATAACTGTGGCAGCGTAGAAAGACTTTCATTTTCCGGGGCGGACAGCGCCGGGAAGGGAGGCCAGGGATGCAGAGCTACCGAACTCTAAATAGGATAACTTAGTTTGGGTTACTCTTAAAAAGTCGGAAAATGTTAAGGGATTACCTTATGCGGCCTAGCCTGGATATTAAAAAACATTCACTCTTGAACAGTCACTTTAACATTTATAAAACCTTTGTTCCGTTAAAGAATAATTTAACTTTATTACTAATTTTACTATAATGCATATATACAGAAGTTATTACCAAGAGCAAAATACATTTTCCAAAACTTACATAATTAATTTATTGGGTTTTTTAATCAACTAAAGCCAGCGATGACCATAAAACACTTTCTGAATAACAGACTACATTTAATTTTAAAATGAATGTTTTGAATTCTTGTTTACAAATAAAATTCTTTATACACTTTTTTGGAGCTGTACCAATGATAGTGAGTTTGACAAATTTGAGCAAGTGTCATAAGGCCATAAGAAGAAATCTATCTTTGGTTTTGCATACCTTCTTTAATTTTTCAATAAAACTTAAAAACAAAATACTATGCAAACAGTTTTTTGATTATTTAATATACTATTCATGCTTTCCAAAAGTTGTTCTTTCCCTCCCAGTCCCCAATAAAGACTTATCCGTCTCTGCATCCCTGGCTCGCCGACCTCCTCCTAAACTCATTCCATTTGCCATTCCCATTGTGAGAGCACCGAGCATGCTTCGTTGGCCAGGCGGGCCATTGGATGGGGAATACTGGGGGATACTGTTGCCAATGGCGTTTATCAATTTGCCGGTCCTAGACTTCCGCTGCGCAAGGGAGATGGACAGAGGCCGCCGTCGGAGGACGGAGCACGGCCCACCCACAAAGAAGGCCACCGAGGAAACACACACACCATTTCCATTGAGAGTCGCCGTGGCCCACTCATTAACACGTGTTTACGTAGCCAGTCCTTTCGATCTCGACGCGACGCCAATAACAACCGATAACTGCCCGATCATGGAGCGAAGAGTACGGGAGTGATCTACCCGAATACCGCCGTATATGTGGAGTCCCTAGCCAGGTTCATTCACCAACGATTCGAGTATTATTATTTTCATTGTTAATATTTGTTACACGCCTTTTGTTCAGCTGGCATCCCTGCCATCCCATCTGAAACTGCACTCGAGAACGGGCTCGTTGATTGCCGATGATGAGGATGATGATGACTCAATGTGCGGCTCCCGATCTCCAGGCGGCGGCCGAGTGCTTATTTAGTGACTGGACGGGATCGGAGCTCGAAACTCGAATCTCCAAACTCAAAACTCGAGACATGAGACACTTCTGGCTGCCGTTTTGGTTGTTTGGGCTGTTTGCTCAGCCACTACAGAACCGAAACCTGGAGCCAGCGTCCCGAGATTGGGACCGCGAAATGGGCCCTGAAGTGGCGCAGACAATTCCCGGCTCCACCGCACTCGAGTGCAGCAAGATGACCAAGTTAATTTCGAGACGGTAGGCCCGCGGAGAGGTTATCAATGGGGTCTAGGGCGCAGCCCTTCTCGGCCGCAGAGCCCAACTGGTAGCCCTCTAATTGATATGGCTAAATGGCCGTCTATGTTGCAGGTTGCAAGCTGCTGCTTGTGCCCACATCCCAGAGCGGGAGGATGAGGATGAGAAGGAGGCCTAGAGACATGTTTCATGTCGCCAGCGTGTACGTGGCAATGCGTAGAATTCCATATAAAATAATTAATGAATGTCACAGCCAAATGTTTCGAGCGAGTCCTCGGCGCAGTACCTGCTCCTGGCCTCAGCCTCGACTGGTGCCGTTCTTGCTGACGACGAAGATGAGGCCTCCACCTCCATCTCCATCTCCTCCTGGTGGACCAGGCTCCTCCTCCCTCCACTCTCGTATCGTTTTGCCAGCATTGCGCGCATATTTGGCGTCAATATTAAGTGAAACTGATGGATGCTTGAAGGCCCTACAGGCCTCCTAGATACACAACAAGAAAACGGGGGTGGATATTGGTGAAATGTAATACATATTATGGAAATATGTTAAGTATATTTTCCAAAAGGTATATTTTAGAAAGCAAATAATCATTTGTCCCAACTTTCTTCAGAGTAAAATCCTAACAAAAGCCAAAAGCCCTTCAAAATCCCTAACATAGCGTAAAAAATTGTAATTCACTTAAAAATATTGTAACCAAAGAATTCTACTATTTTTTTCAATTATTATAAAATTAAAATTACCATTACAATTTTAAGTTAGGTATTTGACCACAAAAATTGTTGTGTCATTCATATGATTTGTGGATTTCCCATCAAAAATAACCGCTGATATTACAATGATATATGACATGATGATATGTGTAATGATAAGATCTCTATCTAGATTCGATCAGTTTACTGTCCTTTGTGCGCACTGTATCCGTATCGCGTCTGGCAGTCGTCCAGGTAGGGCCCATCCACGTCTGCTGGCCCCTGGTAAAATGCGAAAAAATAATTTTGAAGCACACTGTGGCATGCAGCAAATGACAGAGAATGAAATCGTGAAAATATTTGCGTGTGTGTCGTATGGTTACTGTGACACTTGCACACACAAAACCCGGACACGGAGCCAGTCTACGTGGATGAGGTGGCCTGGCTCCTTGGCTCTTCGGGCCGTTCGATTGGAGTCCCAGTCTGAGTCAGTCAGGTAACCCGGCCCATTCAACATGCCCTAAATGGATGCAAAGGAGGATGGGGCAGGCTGCACCGAGAGAGGGGGAGCTGGAAAAAATGCTTTACACTGCTTGTTGTCTGTTGTCTGCGTAGCAAATTTGTAAAATTAAACAGTCAACAGAATGATGGAGGGGATGGGGGCCACAATCAAGTGAGGGCGAAAGACCGAGCCATACTTCAATTAAACCAACTTCATTAAATTTCAGCTAACAAAGGCGTTGGCCAAAGGGGGTTGGAGCCCGGCATCGGGAACCTGGAGCCCGGCAACCTGGCAGAACTCGTCATCATCAAGGCTGTTGTTGCACGTATATATGGCGTAGACTGAATTCGCTTAGATTGGAGCCAAGAGCCGAGAGTGCTTGGAAATTGTCAGTAAATTGGCTCAGACAACAGCAATAACAACAACTACAATGGCAACAAAGATGCCATCAGCAACAACAACCAGGGCCAGAACAAAAGGGAAATTCTCGTAGCAACATTTTACTTCGATTTCTGCATGTTTTGTGTTTTGTCAGCAGAAATTTGCTTACGCCAGGGATGGGGCAAGATGTGAGTGTTGGCTGAGGTGAACCAACAATAAGAACAACACAAGTTCAGCTAGGTGAAAGCCAAATTAAGGGAGGAGAATGGACCACCAGGCAAGATGAAAGGAGGAAATCCCCCAAGCAAAAGTGGACTTTTAGGGTAATACACATATGAGCTTATGTTGCGGAATATAATAATGAAATTCTCTTACAAATGGCACACAAACATTCTTAGTAAGTCAAGAAGCTGATTATATTTTCTACTTCTTTATATAATATCATTAGAATTTGTGTTCGTTAAATTAAATTAAATTAATTAATCTTGTTTAATCATCTTTGACTTTATTTTATGAACTACAAATCATACTTACATTGTACTTGATGATTTCTTTTTATGACCCTTAGACTTCCCTCGAGGTCATCTGTTTCTGGCCACCATTATCAATTGCCCGGGAGTTCCCCTCGAGGACAAGCAAGCCCCACAAATTATCCCAGTTACTGCCCCATATCACTCACTTAACACCTAACAGCTTCCAGCTATCAAATGCCGACCAATCGAAGAGACAAATCACATAAACGGGAAGCCACCCAAAAGAACCAATTTTCCCTGAACTCTGATTTGCCCGAGAAAAGGAAACTTTTCCGTCCAAATTATGCTGTTATCTTCATTAGGCCGACATAAGTGCAGCACAAATGCTCTACCCAAAGGAATTGGCCCCCAGGACCCCCGAAAACCATCGATAGGACAGTGAAAATTGTTTATAGAGAACGGCAGGCGGACAATGGTCAAGATGGGGTCACTTTGGTGTTGTTTTTTCCGGCCTTGTTTTTTGTCTCGCTGCCATTCTTAACGCCTAAAATATCAAGAGTGTCAACTACTTTATGTGGGGGGCGTTTGTCCTTCGGTTCAGAGAAAGGAAATCCTTGAGTGGGGGATAGAATTTTCCTGCTACTTACATATGTGCAGTGTCAGCGATTTCGGGCTTTTGGTGGGTGTAAGAGTGTGGTTGCTTTGTTGACTCAAAGAGGAAATCACAGCAATGTTTTATTGGCTCCCACTGTTGTTGCCGCCTTTGCTGGTGCTTTTAGCTGTAATGCGTATTTGACAAATAAACAGTTGATTTGCCCGGGCCACGATAGCAATCGATAGAGTATGGAGCAGGAGCCGAGCCACCGAGTAGTTAAGTTGTTTGGTGCTGGTAAACAAGTAATCGCCAGGAGCGGCGAACAAATCGCAGTCCGAGATCCGATATCTGCTTAACTCCGGTTAAGCTCTCCCCGATGTGCAAACAGGTCAAAGTTGAGTTGTCCATGCATAGTTTTCCCCCATTTCGGGGCGGGCGGGGGTGCCAGCTGGCATCTCGGGCATTTTAAATTTACAAATTCCAGGCGTGCACATAAAATCAACAGACAACACTCAGGAATGGCCAGGGGGGAGTGGATCCCAGTGGATGCGTAGGGAATCTGGGCACGGCAAGAAAAGGGGTTAAGTCTGGTAGTTGGAAATACCTAAACTGGGGTCTAAATGTTACTAATTCGACAAAACACCAATCATCATGTCTTATGCATACAAACCATCACTTTAAATAGGGCAAAAAACTAAATAATATTGTAAAAATTAATTTATTTATTACATCCTTACTATATATCTTTAACAACATATTTTTTGGCATCAGAAAGGTTCAGTAATTGAGAAACCCATGTTTCATAATATAATCTACAGATATTGATAATAAAATTCATGTAATTAGGGGAGATTTAAGATTTCTTAAAGTACGTTATATTTATATAAAAAAGTTTTTAAATCAAGCTTTTACCCCTTTATTGAAATGTTTATATAATCTGAAATTATGTACGTATAATAAATTACATATTTCACTTTAAAGGCTTATATATTAATTTGGGAAATATTTGTACATGCCTTACAAGAAAATAGTTATTAAACTATTATAATTATATTGTTATACTTTTAATTTTATAATTCTTAAGCTTATATTAGAACTACATATTATTTTTTTCAGTGCATCAGCGGAACAGGGACACCCCTACACATGCTTGTCTGACCTAACCTACAACACGGGCACCAGGGATTCCCGCAAGATCCGCACTCGAGGACTTTCCATTTTGTCCTGGTCCAGTATCGATTGGCTGCTAGATGCCGGGAGCCCGAAGCCGAGCCCTCGACTTGGCCATTAGCATGCAGGTCGCATCCCGGGGAACGCAGCAACTTATTGATTGACACAACTTCCAGTGCGCTGGCATTTCATTTCGGGGTCTTCACATTTTTTCGCCGAACGCCGGAAGCGCTGCTTAAGTTTTTTCCTCCTTTCTTGACTTTTTGTTATTTCCTCTTATTTCTACGTATATTTGTTGTGTTTTTGAGGGGTTTCGTCTTTCGTTTTTTGCTTTTTGGGGGTCCAGTGACCGAAAATCTTTCTTCAACTCTGGTCTGTTTCGGTTCTCTGATTGCGGGGCCAAAAACAATGAAGCTGCTTTGTTGCAAATTTAATGAGCATAACGGTAAAGGCTTTTGATGAAACAATACCAACTGAAGGCTGGAAGGCTGAAAGGCTGCATTTAACAAGCAGTCGTAGATCTTATCGTCCCGTCGTCATATTTGCGGCGACAGTTGAGCCTCAGAGCCCGAGAAGCTCTCAACTTTTTGGCGACGCAGCCAGAAGATGTCAGCGAAAAAGGTGCAGACAAGGCTCGTCTATAAGACCGAGGACTGGGGACTTCGGATCGCGGAGGACCCCGCCGATATACCTCGGGCACTCACATCCCCGGCAGGCACATAAATCGTCAGCTGTCAAATGGCGAAAAATGTCTGATCGGGCAATTCGAATGGCGTGCTGGTCAAGATCGGAAGTGCGTAACATCAGCAATTCCAAGGAGGTGAATGGTGGGGGTATCGCAGTGCTGGGTCTCGAGCGGGAGGTACGCGGTGGGCTGGGAAGGCCAAGACACTTATCTTGGTCATATAATGCTTACACTTAGTCCTCGCTTCTCGCTTTTGGTGTGAGGACTAGGGATGGCAGTGTGACTGTCATTAACTGTGATATAGTCATCTATAGTTTCTAGAAGAAGAGTATTTTTTTGTTTTATAAAAAGAGTTTATACACATTTAATCCTCTTAGATTTTCAGAATTTTAACTGATGTTATGTCCATACATGTTATATGTTTTCAATATTTGTAATCATTTCTATGAAAACCACATGAGACTTTTTTGACTTTGATATTTACAATTTATTTATTTATTAAATTTAATGGATTTGTTCTTTAATTTGTTGTTTATCTTTTAGAGTCTAACCCAATTTTAAGTCCGTCTAAAATCTGTTTTTCTAATGCAGTTGAACTTCTATAGTTTGAAAAACCACTAAAAGACAGATTTATGGAAAAACTAGGTTATAGAAAACTTTTAAAAGTATGGGATTCTAGTTCGATAATAGGGAAAATAATAGAAACTTTTAGTCATGGAAGTTCAAAAGTTTTCTGGTGTACACATTGAATAGTCTTACCAAATGCGTTTAAAAGTTGTTTTGATATTCCTGTACAATATGTGCACTTAAAGATCGTGATCGCCGTGAGTCATTTGCATCACGACCCCATCCCCAGCTGCGATTTAGTGCGACTCGCCGGCTTGGTGTCAAGACATGCGCCGCCGCTGGGAGTACTGCGCGTGATTTAGTCGAATTCACGAACTTAATGAAGCCCTTTAAATCACGCAAACTTTTGCGCTACTTAGAAGGCAGGCCGAGCGGTGGACCGGGTGACCCGATTGAGCCACAACAACTAGTCAGAGAGCAGGAGGGATTGGCGGCTCTGGAGGAGGAGGAGCAGGAGGAGGCCAAGATCTCATTAACACCACGCGGGCATAATTAAAGCCGACGGGGTCCCACAAAAGCCCAATCGCGATTGCAGTGCCAGCAGCAGGCGGCATGCAAAAGCCCAAAACCAAAGCGTGCACAAGGCCCAGAGAATCCCCCGAAAAAAATAAGAAAAAGGCTGGAAAAAAGGCCAAGGAGATGCAATCGAGCCAACGACCAAGTTTCCAGCAGGCCAACTGGCGCTAAGTGTTGGCCGGGCT
Source organism: Drosophila biarmipes (assembly GCF_025231255.1). Lineage (NCBI taxonomy): Eukaryota > Metazoa > Arthropoda > Insecta > Diptera > Drosophilidae > Drosophila > Drosophila biarmipes. Next base: position 12,877,607 of record NC_066613.1, read on the forward strand.
TATAATGAGCAGGATATGCTCGCCTCCAAATAGTCGTTGTCCCTTGTTTCGCTGCAATCTTAATAGCTTATAACCATGTTTGCCAGGGCCTCTGCTGTTTCTTTTCGGCCGATGATGATCTCCCTCGGCCAGGAGGAGAACAATGAGCCCCAGAACCTCAAAAATATCCGCTGCTAACTTTTCAAACTGGCCAAACAACTGCGATTTCAAGTCGAATCGAAACAATACGAATCGAATCGTTCGATCCGCATTTGTGGTTGACGTTTCTTGCCAGTTGACGTACGCATTGATTGATCGATGAGTGGAAGGATGCCCGAGTTGGGGGAATTGGGTAGAGAGATTCTGGCCTTTCCTCAGAAAAACCAAGGACAACATTCGTGTGCAGAGTCAAGAACTTTTTATTAAAGATAAAGCGTTGGTATATACTTATTCATAAAAAAATATCTATTATTTGAACATTAAAAAAATGGTGGTAATTAAGACCCTTTTTCCCCTTCAAAATCGGGGAATTATAACGTTTAAAATGGGAAAATATAATCAAGATATCAAAGTATATAAAGGTTCCATTGAATCTTTCTATATTATCGATACATTCACAATATCTTATCGATAATATCGATGTTTTCTAGGAAACTTAAAATTAAAAATATTATTTTTATCACTCGTATTTGTTTATCGTTATTCGTATGGTACTAATAATAATACTACAATTGTTAGTATTCAAATTGTATGTTTTATTTTTAAATACATTTATTTTTTGTATTATTAATAATTATTGCTAATTTAAGTCTAAATCTTTAAGGCCTAGCCATTTCTTTCAATTTCATAAGATGCTGAATAAATGGTATTCTTTGTGCCAAACTAGAATCCCTTTGAGAAATCTCCTCGATAAGACAGTCACATAAACAAGAAATCCGTATCTCCCAGGCAGGGCAAACTCCCTCCGCACTCCCCAATTACCCCCGTTAACCTGGTTACCCCGAACCCTCTAAGATTGCTTAACCAAAGCCAACTACTCGTTGTATCAGTTGGCCATTAATTTCGATTACCGCGTGGCAAGACACACGACCTGGCGGAAGTGCTGCTCATCGCCCGGCAAACACCGAAGCCAGGATCCAGGAATCGCTAGGACCAGCCAGGACCTACTAATAAACGGACATTTGTAGCGCAATCAATTGTTTCGAAATTGTTGTACACCATTATGCTCATTGTGCCCGGGCTGCTAAATGGTTATGGCCTGTCATAAGTTGGCCAGGGGTGTGTGCTCCTTACTCCCCGCATTTTAGGACTTCAGGGTACAGGCCTCAGGACTCAGGACAACGGGCTCTGAACTCCACCCCCTCGTCCAGGGCAATTCCCAAATGAATATGCAAAAGCCGAGCAGGATATCTCATGGCCGTTTCCGTTTGCACAATTATGTTTATTAAGAGAAAAGCAAGCGGAGGCAACGGAAGGCCACGCCAATGGAAACGGAGGGCACCGGCAGTGCCGGCAATCGTCAAAGATGATTTAGTTACTTCCGTTGGACCCAGGAGCGTGGGCAGGAGCAATAAAAATATATTAGTGCAATTACAGCCAGCCAACTGGGATGTGCCCGGATCCCATATAGACAGCGGTTATTTAGGCGCCTTTTCTGACTCCTGGACCAGATAAGACCATTATGATATAGAATACAATCTATTTGCTTATGCATAGAAAAATATATTACGAGAAAATATTAATTACAGTAAGTGCTGTATTCGCTGCTTCACCTTTGCGAGGCAAAATTATATTAGCCTTATACCTAAGAAAAATAACATTGTCAAAAGATTAAATGCTTAAGTTAAATGTTTTCTCTTTCCTTAAAATATAAAAAATTATTACATTTATTTGTTGTGTTCTTTTATAATAATATCTTTTAACTTTCATATACTTCTTTACTTTCCTCCGCCGAACAGTGTTCAAGGACTACGCACATTACCATTTCTTTGTAAGTATGTTTCATTTGTTTTTAAGCATTTCAATTTCCCTATAGGGATTTGCGAGCTCTGCGAGCCGCCTTTTGGCCTACAAATGTCTATTTATGCCGGCTAGGCCTGATTAGGCCAGAAATTTGGCTGTCGATTTACGAGACGTGCTACGTATTACACTACTTACTTAGTTTAGTTTACAAGTTTCGCCCATCGCGAAGACAAAACAAACAAAAGGGGCTTAAGTCGGAGCTGGAGATGCCCGATGCCTGCCAAAGATAGACAGAGGCAGCCGTTCAATTTGCCTAAATTGGCTCGTGTTAATCAGAGTCTGGGAAAAGGACTCACTGGCGGGCAGGACCTTAAAGCGCTGGGTTTAAATTGGCCGGAGCCGGAGGCTGTGACGGGGCACGCAATAACCCCGCCGAACTCCAGACAATCAATCTTACTTTGCGCTTTAATTCAATTTCGATTGTGACATCTGCCTTTGGTCCTTACGCAGGAGCGCCGGAGAATCGGGCGAATCAGCAGCGGCAAGGACACTGCAGCCTTGTGTGCTCTGCCCTGCACTTTCGGCAATGCGCTCCGCTCAGGCGTGCCACTTGCAGGATTAACGACTGCGGCTGCAATCCGTTTGCCATGTCCTTTGCCTTCGCCCCCGCCCTCGGAAAGTCCCTTCTTTTCGGAGAACACTGTAAGAAAAACTATTTAAGAAATGGGAATATATAAAATATTTTGCAATATGTTAAGTATTGACGTACAAAACTAGGTATGTTTTTTTCTTCTTTGATAGTTATCAAAATATATAGTCTAAAAGAATGTTAAGTTTGCACATAAAACTTTGTAGGCCATTTCAAAAATTATGAACTATTTTTTTAAATTTTAAAAGGTGGAAAATTGATACGAATGATAATATTAAAAATTTTGATATTTCCAGGTTCCCAACTATACCATAATATTTTCTCGCAGTGCCCTCAACTCCTCCTTTCGGTGGCATTTTTTGCGTTGTTTTGTCCTGGATGTCCTCGGAGTCCTCGGTGTCATGCGTGAGGGCAGCGACTGCTACTCAATTTCGGCGTAGTAGCGGAGGCAGCAAAAAATTGACAGTCGCCCAAAGGATATTGTGACAGGCGTGCTCGGCATTGCTCCGGTGACAGGCGCAGGACAAAAGGCGGAAAGGCGGACAAGACCTCCGAAAAAGGGGTGGCCGGCGAAAGGATTTCAGCTGCGGGGGAGCCGAACCCCGAGTATGTGTGTGTCAGTTATTAGAAAGTCCACTAAACGATTTTGCCAATCGAATTTCGCCAATCTCACAAGCTGCCAACGGGGCGAAGGATATATGTAGGGCTACGTATGCGTTCCAGTCGAGTCGAGTAGAGCCGAGTCCCAAAAGGGGTTCACTTGACCGGAGCCAAAGTTAATCGGAAGTTAATACGCCCTGACTTGCCAGATTTGTTTGTGCCGACTCACAATCGAAACTATTCCAGCTGGAATTTTCATTAAAATCAGCTCATGACCGGGACACTTTTGGGGGATTCGCGTAGGTGGTTGGGCGGAAATATTTCTCGAACTAATGAGAAATTCATAAGTTGTCCGCCAGCCACCCCGGGCGGAATGTCCCTCCCCCGCCCACGAAACACAGAGCGCGCTTTGTGATCGATCACAATTTCTGTGTACTTAATAAATAATTGCAAAATAATTATGCGTGTTGAAGGCGACAGAGAATAGCCCAAAAAATGTATTCTAGTCCAAGGCGAACGGGCGCAAACATCTGTCGCAAAAAAGTTGGACGAAAAAGGAGGAGAGTTGAGGCTAGCTGGGCAGTGACCGAAGTTTTGGTACTCTCGGGGAGGAGATTTGGTGTGAAGGGATTTAATTCAAGAAGAAATATGGATGATTTTTGGGGAAGCCTTGAATATGTTTAAAACACATTTAGGAGTTTGAAGTTTTATTCAGTTAAAAGGAATACTAGCTTTAAAGATAGGATATAATTTTAGAAATTGCCTTGTTTTTACTTTAGAACCAATAACTAAGTGTAATTTTCCTATGTGATCCTAAAAGTGTGTCCGACAAGATAAATGATTCTTAAGCCTATAAAAATGTATCATAAATGTATTTATTTTCTGCTTCAAGTTGTATACAAAACTTGTCAATTTTATTGCAAGTGTAATGTCTTTTAGCAGACAATATTTTGGTTTCCTATTAAATCATCATTATCATATATAATAAAAATCGAATCCCTCAAACCATTCTTGTTAATTCATTCCCTGTCGACTCCCAGCTGTATCCAAACAGACTAATCAGCTTCCCGGATGATCTCATCTCATCTGGCCCGTCATGTAATTAGGATTCCGTATCGACTGGGCCATCTATGCGACCGGTCGGTCCATTGTCGTAGTTATCATACCCTCTGGGTAGGGCATAATGAGCCGGCTCCCGATGCTGCTCTCCACTCGAGCACACACGGTAAGTTGCGCAAAATTTATTTGATAGCCCCGGGCAGGGTAGAGTAGAGCCCAGGACCTCTGGAGAGGCCGGGATCTGAGCTGCGCTGGGCACTCCTGGTAATTGCCACACACACAGCTCCCGGGGAGTGTGGAGTGGTGGCAATTGTGAGAGGATTGCCTGCATCTTGCGACGATTGCCGCAGCACTAGTTTGACAAAATTACCAACACTTGTGGGTCGATGTCGATGTGGATGCGATTGCCGAATTTCAATTCTCGTCAAGAGAGAGCATCTGTGCGGGATTCTTGGCCCGCGGCTAAGTACGGCCAATGAGCCGTGTGTCTCTCCTGTTGACAAAAGCCCTTGATGGATTCCATATCCACGGCTAGTGGCCGGCATTCTCGCAATTATGGTCGCAGAAGTTTGAGTACGCCTCTGATTTCGATTCTGATTATGAGCCCCGGACTGGGGACCCGCAATTGAATATTTATGAATGGCCATGGCACCGGGACACGGACTGGTTTTGGGGATACAGCTGTCGCTGGTTCTGTTCCTGATCAAACGGCAAGTGTAATCAGTCGGTTTTTTCTTCTCCGGGTTGGCAGTGGAACGTCGACTAGGCCCTCCACCGTCGAACATTTTATTTGCTGCGAAATTCGATTGTCGCTGATCAAAGGCGAACGCACTTAAAAATGCTAAATTGAATTTGCCGCTACGACGCCTCCCACAGCAGGTCCTGTCCAGCAAACAGCATGTCCTGTTTTTGGGTCGCTCCGGCGAGCCTTGCTATGAAATTTGCTGAAAATTTTCAAATTGGCCGATGGTTTCGCTGGTTTTTTGTTTCCGCCTTTTTGTCGGTGTGAAAAACACATTAAGACTCATTTGGGCGTCAAAATGTGTGAGGATATCAGGGGAAATCCCGCAGGATTTTCAATTTCGAAGTGCATAAAAAATGTGTGAAGAGGAACGGAGACTGCACTGTTACTAAAAATATTTTAAAGTCATATTTAATGCGCTCAAAAGAATTAGTTTTAAATCAGTACACTTTTTGAAAATCCAACAGTACCTGAATTTTAGTAATAATCATTACTCATGTTATAATCATATGTATACATACATATAAAGAAAATGCAAATTTCTTGTAGAATTCATTGAAAAATTGTTTTGTAAACTTATCTAAGGATTCTACAAAATGGTAAATCATTTATGTTCGTGTCGGAGTGTTAAATATTTTAGATAAACTTGTTTAGAATTTATTCAAGAATGATTAAGTATGTAAGGATCCAAAACATTTATTTTAAATATTATAATTATTAATGTTTGTGTCGAAGTTTTAAATATTTTAAACAATTTATTTATGTCTTTTTAGTTATCAATTACCTAACTAATTCCCTTTTCTCCCAGTGCAAACAGTCTCGTCTTTTTCGACATACCGCTGACAATGGTTGATTTTTCAGTGCACTCGCTGTTGTGCAATTTGTGCTTTTTTGAAGTGCCGCACACAAAACTGCGTAACTTATAGCCCCGGGTCAAATTACACACTCTCACTTGCTTCGAGTGCCCATTAACAGGTACTTCAGAGTCCTGCCGCACAATGCAACCCTCTGCCTACAATATATGTACACACAAACTCGGGCAGTGGAAACCCTTTGGCTGGTCCATGAATGGCAAATACCAGCATTTGGCATGGAACATCTACAAGATTTAACGCCGCCGTTTTCATTATTAATGATTAATGATAAGCACACCCAGAGTCACCGGGCTTATGGAGCGGGGAAGGGAAAAGCAACCCTTCTGCACGCGCTGAAGCTTTTGGCAAACACTAAGCGCCGCTTTTCGCGCCTTTCCACGTGATTAAAGGCAAACGAGGTACAAGGATGCCGGGATCAGGATACACACGGGACGCGGGATGTTGGCGACATCGGCGGAAAGGAACCCACTGCAGCAAATATCGGCACTTTCACACGCAAATGTACTTCGGGCACCAAGGGGTTAGCGTTAACCCGCTCGCAAAAGGCGTTGCCCAAAATATTTTCGCCCTGGTGGGTGGCTGTGGGTGGGCTCTATGTTCCTACATTCGGATGAGTTCCGGGTGGTTGGTCGGTTGGTTGTGGCGCGGAGCGTGCGTTTGGTCCGGTTTGGTTCATTAGAGCGCGATGATTGCCCTCATTTGGGTTAATCAAGTGTTGATATTAGTTTTATTGTATTACTGCAATTGAAAATGAAAACGAAAATGGAAGAACGCGGAAGTGTTGGTTGGCAACAGCAGCCAGTTGCGATTATCAAGAGCTTTGCAATGAAAACATTTTTGATTGCATTGGAACATCCAAGCTTTTGGTAAATTTGTTTGGATCCTAAGTTGCATTAGAATGCATTATTTTTTCTGTATTTTTGAGGTCCTCATGGATAAAATACAACGTTATTTATAGGTACATTACTATAGTTTATATATTTGTTTATGTGATGGTAGGTTTGTAATTTAAACTTTGGAGAAAAGGTATACGGGAGTGCATCAATACAATAAGGCAGGTTTATTGTATTGATGCACTCCCGTATACCTTTTCTCCAGAAATCCTTTCCACTCAGCCGCCCACATCAGAGACGCTTGCCATTTGTAGCGCTTTTTGCCACTTACGCAGTTTCCATGCCATTAAGACCACCTTGGGCTCCCTTACCCCGAATACCTATCTACCCCTACGACCACGAACCCCCCTCACAGCCGGCATGTGCTCCCCTGGCAATGCCAACTGATAAAAATTGATGCAAAATACGCAAAAAGTCGCGAAAATCCTCGTGGAAAAATTTCAAAATTTTCACAGCTGATTTCGCTATAGTGACAGATAGGTAGCGAGTGTGGGAATGGAAAGAGGATTCGGGCTGGTGGCTGCCTCACGCTTTTGCATATGCCTTAAACCCCCTTTTCGGAATCCCCTGCCACGCCCCCAAATGGCACTCAATGCGCACGGCATTATGTCCTCTCCGCTTTGTTCCACCCCACTCCTTGCCGCCTCCTTGTTTGTTTGCATTTGCGTATCATCGACGCATGTCGCGACGCCATCCTTGGACCTGCGATGTCCTGGTGCTCATTTTTGGTGCCCGGGCGGCCCGGGCTCGAGCTCAGGAACTGGCCAACCCAGCCCGATGCCATGGCCCCTGGTTTGTTGCCCGTTTCTGGTTGCTGGTTGTTGGGCTTCTGACAACAATAATTCAGGCGAATTGCGTGCTGGATGGGAAATGCCTTTAATCTGTTGGAGTTGCCAACTGTCACGAAGCGAAATGAAATGGAAATCACACGCACTAATGGCAGAGATGCTCTCGCCCGGAGGAAGGGGGTCCTGTGGGTCCACCGCACCACTCCACGCCACTCCCCTCCCATTCCGCCCAGTGGCCCCTTGGACCCGCTGTTTTACCCTTGTTAATGGCGGATTTTTTCGACTTTTTTGGCAGCTACAGCCAGAGATGGTTGAAAACAAGAAAAGCCGATTCGAAATATGAATTAAAGTATGTGACCGACATATTACATATTCAAGTATTCACTGGAATTTTCTTGTATCATCCAGGCCACTTTCCTGTTCCTCACTTAAAATTTAAATCAAACAAAACAGAAAAATTACTAACAGAATTGAAACATTGTTAAAGCACATAGATACGAATACTTAATGTGTTTTTAAAACCCCTAAAATCCAATATAAAATTCTTTTTACAATGTAGATTCAAAGCACAAAAAAACTTTATTAAACTACATACAAACAAATATTTTATGGTATTTCATAAATAATACTTTTTTCACTTCCAGTTCGTAACTTTAACCAGTAAAACACAACTTAACAAACAAAGCCGAAGAAGATTTAAAATCTTTATTCTTCTCTAAGAAATGCTGGCAACAATCTCGATTTTTTAAAGCTGATAAACAAACTAGTAAAAATAAATTTATTTTTTTACTCAACTAACAAAAGTATTTATAATTTCTTAAAAAGCTGCAAATATGCCAACAGCACTTTGTATCATTTCCGATCAAAAGACCCGCAACCCGAGTCCTGGAAACCATCCCTAGCTGGGCATGACATCAACTTTCACGCGATGTCTAATTCGATTTGTTCTACGCCAACACTTTCATAATTCTGCTGTCTATTACGGATACTAGCTTTGCAGCTCGACCTCATCCCGTCCTTATCCCGGACCCCATCCCGCCCTGCTCTCTGTCTTATCTGCCATCTTTTTACGCTGTTGGTAACCTCAAGCGCTGGGCTCACCCTCTTTCCAGCGGCGGAGTGTTCCTCTTTTTTCATACACTTGCCTGTCCGGGCTTTTGGCCCTTATCAGTCGCAATCAATCTGGCCCGGGCCGTTCGTATCTCAACTTTTGCGTTTTTCAATCTGAGCATTTTTACGGGGGCTAAGTAAGTTCCAGCGCTGGTCGCCGCCCTCAACTCTCAGTTTTCTGCTGGATGTCTTTTCGAAGTCGCTGTCACTTTCGCTGGCAACGGGCTTTAAAGGTGATACATTGTCAAAAAAGGATTCAACTTTTTTAAAACCCTATCCATAATATTATTTTCAGTAAAATAAGTTTTGTAAAAATTCTTATTGGTTAAATAAAAATAGCTTAGTGAATGTAAAATAAAAACCTTTAATTTGTTTCATAATACATTAAAATAGCTACGTACATTAAAGTCATAATTTAAAATTGAAACCTTCTTCATCTAATTTTTAGCCTATTTGTTGACAGGCAGATTTTTAAAGATGTTGCCAAAATTCCTACAATTATATTTCTGTTAATTATTTAATTATATCATCATTACTCTTTTATATATTTAATTGTTTTATTTTCGATTTTTTTATCCGTAATATTTTAAGTTTCTTAGAGCTTTAACTAAGAATAAGGTCCGGGGTATACTACAGCTAGTAGAGAGTACTCCAACATCATAGATTGGTTCTAAGAACCCTTTATTCTTCTCCGTGTACTGCCTCCAGAACCCAGAGCTACAGAAAAAGGAGCGAGAGGACTGACCCCAGAGCTGGCCCAGCGGGAGGCCTTTTTTCCCGATGTCACAAAAGGATTCACTTGATATTCATCAACATCAGTGTCTGTCAAACAGTCAGTCAGAGAGCAGTCATTCAATACCCACCGAACCCAGTCGAAACCCATGCCAAAACTCGAATCCGCAGCCCAAACTACAACGTCCGTTACATACCGAAGTGTGCATGTCAAGTTTGACTGTGGGCTGTGGCTTTTCTGCCAGCTTTTCCTTTTTCCCCAGCCCCGCCGCACCGCCCACCGCCTTTTCTGAGTGTAGCCGTGTAGCCGTGTGGGTGGCTTGCAATTTGATGCAACAAGAATGGAGGTACGGAACACAAGAATTATACGAGTACGTATGCATAATGCCATTGGCGTTGGCGATACTAATCTGATTAGTGTCAGAACGGAAAAAAGAGAAAACTTGCAGACGGAACAGGCATTGACAGGCTTAGGCCAGTCGGATATATATTTATGAGCGATAGAGTTGCTCTGCTGGCTGTCACTGGAGTGCCGCATAAATTTGCAGAACTAGTTCGCAGGGATTGCGATTGCGAGGGCGAATCAAAACGTGGACAATGGAACTTAAGCACTAGTGGGTATTGAAATAGATCAGGAAGTTTCAATGATTTTTTACAAGTTGTTTATAGAAAAGAGGGACCTTTTACGACTCACTTTTAAATGTTTAATTTTATTTTTAATATCTTCATATATTGATAAAACTATCAGAAATCTTATAGCTTAAAACCGGTTTCGTCGTAATTTTTAAGCTAAGACCAAGTTAATGGCCAACCTGTATTTGCGAATGATAAAAAGCCCCATGCTGGGTTCAATTAAAAGGCATTTAAATCGGGCATTGGTTCCACCTTGGCCGAGCCGCACCTCCCCCGCCTCCCCCAAAGACGATTCCCGCTGGGCCGGGCCACCCCTGCGACAATCGTCTGGCCAACTCCCACAACTCATTTCGCTTTGAGCGTCGTTTTAATTTAAAGGTATTTAAGGCGATCCATCATACGTATCAGTGAGAGGCGAGCAGGGAGTGCGACCTCAGCACGGTTGCAACCTGATATGAGTGCGGCAATCTGTTGTGCAATCGCCGGGCCTCGCAGCACCCCGCCCCCACCCACGGCCACCCCCTTTTTGGACAACCCATCACCCCGTGGCGCATTATATTGGTCTGTCACAAGGGAGCAATTCGACGTCTCTGATGGTAAGGAGGCCGCTCCTTCCACCGCCGCCGCCGATCCTGGCACTGCACTGCGATTTGCAGGATGCCAAAGTAGCAAAGACGCCGAGGCGGACGCATTAGTGGCGGGTCGGTTGCGTTTGACTTCCAACACTTTTGGGCAATTGTCTCGCCCCGACGGGAACGGGAAGTGAAACAGGAACAGAAGGCGGAACAAACGCCGGAACATAAAAATGACAGAAGAGGAAAAAGGGATGTTCAAAAACGCCGGCACAGGCGGAGGGGTGGGAGTGTAGTGCACGGAGAAAAAATAGGGGTGAGTTCGAAAGTAGAGAAGAAGTGAAAAAATATCACCACTAAATTTATCACAGAAATAAATTTATATTGTCTTGATAATAATAAATTATTTAAAAGGTAAAATGTTATAAGTAGAACATTCATAATCATAAGCTAAGGTACTTCGTAATAGTTTTAGTACTGAAATAAGGTAAAACTTCAAGAAATATTATGAGACATATAAGAGATATTTGTACAGTACACACTCTTTTTAATAAATTTAGTGCGTCTCAAAAATAAAATATATTATTTAAGGTAACATAAAAGATAAGGTATTAAACTTAGGTACTTTAAGCTAGTAATAAGTCGGTTTTATAATAGTTTGCAAAAAGTTAAATAATTTTAAGAATTTAAAAATGTACAATAATTGTAAGTCTTTTTTATGTGGATCACTCTTTATCATTCATACCCTTAACCCTAGTTTCCCTCAGTGCAGCGTTGACAAAAAGGCCTTTGCGTTTCATTTAGCAGCGCTGCAGTGCAGCCACCCAAAAGCGCGGCGGTCCAGGATGAGCCACCCTTGTGCTCGGATTCTCGTGTCGCCTTTTTCTCGCGGTCTTAAAACGATGATTAGGTTGTTATTTTAATTTGCCCATTGATATAGCCTGCCCGCCTGACTTCGCCCTTTGTGGGGTGGCTGGTGGCTGGGCTTGTTGTTGCCTTTGTCTTCTCGAGGGTGAGGGTACGGCATTGTCAGCGTATTTAGCAGTCACGCCAAACCCAAACTCAGGCCCGTACCCGGGGATCCGCAACGAGCTCAACTCGTCTTGGGCTCAACTACGCGTAACGTGTCCGCAATTTGTCATCGATTTTGTATTGCCGCATTTTAGGCGTTTTACTTTTATTTTCCGCCACGGGGGTTGTTGCTGTTGGCATTGCCGTTTGAAGAGGATGGGTGAGTTTTAAATTATACTAATTAATTAATTGACTTGCCAGTCAAATCATTGGGCACAAATGGTTAAATTATTTGCAACAACTTTTTAAAATGGGTCCTTAAAAAAGTTGTGGGTTTCATTTATTTTAAGCTCAATATTCTTTTACAAATGTCTCATTAATTTTTCTGCTGATTGATAGGTTTAAATAGATTTAAAAATGTATTTTATTTTGTATTTTTTATATTTTGTTTTAAAGGTTATATTGTTGTATAAAACTTACTGAAAAGACTTCTCCAAAAGAGTCCATAATTTGTTTTAAATTGTTGAGCAAGAAACAATTTCAAATTATACTAATTACCAATTTGGGTAGCCAGTCTTATCGTTTAGACAAATGCCGAAATGGTTTCACCAACTTTTCCGCCAGCGACCTTGAAGAAGTCCTTTCGTGCTGTGCTGCTTAAGCAAAAGTTTCCCGGTTTATGCCACTCTCATAATCAGCGTAGTTTATTTAAATTTATTTTAATGAAGCAACAACGGACGAAGGGAGTCAGGGAAGGGCTCCTTTTTGTGGGGGCTACGCACGCGGAAATTTCATGCCCGAGCGAATTAAACACGGCAAAGACACGAAAGGGTTGCAAGGACACGTGAATGGGATTCACCGGGAAGTGAAAGGAGCGGGAGCAAAAGCCGTGGAAGGACAGCGGTGTTAATGCTCTCGCCGACAAGTGCCCCCGGGAGCGGAAAGTCCTGCGGCCGTGCAATGTCTGCGCCGTGAAAAGGAGTAAATTAAATGATTAATACGCTTCGACTGTTGCCGGGACTGTTTAATTACCCCGGCTCCGGATTTTCTGGCCGAGCATTCGTTACGGTTTTACGCTTATCAAGCACAACTGTCAGCGCTCACCGCTCATTAGAAGAAGAAGGGACCCTAACTGGCCGCAACCAGGACTATTCAAAAATCAGCCTGGATCATCTTTTCCCCGTAGGATATAAGCAAACAAAGGGAAATTCTCCACAACTGCAAATCAAGAGGCATTCTGGGTGGCCTGCTAAAAAAAGGAAAAGGACAGCTGCACACACATAGACATACAAACAGGAAACGGAAGCCGACCAAGCTGGCCATCGAGTGGGAGCTTTTTGCGGACGACCAGCGCAAACGTTGGGCCTGACCAGCCGAAAAGAGGACTGTGTGTGTAATTTAGTGGAACAAGTTGTTGCCATTGAAATGGCATAGAAGGTGGTAGAGCTAGCGAGCTAGATAATAGGGAGCTTTATTTTAAAATAAAAATATATTTAAAATATATAAATATTTAGTGATACAAATTTTAATATTTTAATTATAATAAGTAAAAATTTGTACCCCTAGACTTTCAGAATGCATAAATATCGTTGCATACTTTTCGACACAGCATTAAGAGGTTTGAAATCTCTTGCTTATAATATTCTGTTTGTATTTATATGATTTAGTAAACTACTTTACACTTTAAATTCATGAATTTCAGTTTGATCTCTTATATAACTATAGATCCCCTACGGTTCTGGCCAGGCAAAACCAGACACAGAAATCAGGCAGCACAAAAAGCCGAAACACGAGCCAGGCACGAGCAAAAACAAATACTAAAAATAAGCGAACCTTGTGTCCTGCCCGCCAGCCAATCCTTGTAGGTGTGTGTGTGTGTAGTTTTTTGTTGGGAGTGTAGTTGTGTGTGTTTTTACGAGTGTGTGTGTATTACAACACTGGCTGTCAATGGCGGATGCTGCGGACTGACGACTGCCGGCTACCAAATACCGCTGATGATGACGAGAAACGAGAAACAGGACGAAAACGAGAATGAGCACGGCAACGAGGACGAAAGCGATCCTCATTTGTATTCCAGACGCGTGTTGCAATGCGAGCACAGCACGGAATACTAACGAATCCCGACCGACCAGCCACCCCACCAAGCCCCCTCGTTGATGATGAAAGTGGGTGTTCCTGCGAGTGGGTGTGCGTGTGTAGGTCGGATATATGGAGGACGAAGCTCGACAAAGTTTTGTTTTTGTATACAAAATTAAAGTCCCAGATAGAAGCAGCTTTAAGTGGCAGCCGGGGGAAAAGGTGGAGAGACACAAGAAAAAAGTTAAATAAACAGTAACTAAACTTATAAACATTTTAAAATATAAAGAATAAATGTAAAAAATTACCTAATTTTAATTTATTTAACATTTTATTCCAAATTTATAGATTTAATATTAATATAAATGATTTTAATTTATTTTCGAATATTTTTTATTCATTTCTTATTTTTAAAATTATTTTTTTTTAATGAAAGTAGTCCTTAAATTAGTTGTTTTTCTTTGGCAAAAAATATTCCCCAGTATTTTTCTCTGTAAAATTTGGTTAGCGCAAGGGTCCCAGCTCAGAAAAACAGAGAGTCCTGGCCCCGAAGGACCTCCAGCTAATTGAAAACAGTTATGTGCGTCATATTTCTTGAGAACCAAAGAGCTCGTTGCCTGCTTTTGACAGCCAAAAGACTTTCGCCAAGCTCCAGAGGTCTTTTTTTGTAGAACCCATTCTCCTATCAGCCTTTTCTTTTGTTTTGCTACTTTATGGCCAAGACGGCCATTTTGTGCGGCTCTTTCTTTTTTCCGGTTTCCCCTTAAAGACTTTCGCGCGGAGTCTGCGCAGACTGACGGGATTTTTACGAGCCTTATCGGGGCGAATGGATCTCCTGAAGCCCGCGCCAAAACAAAAGTCAGCTGTTCCGCACACTCACCCACAACATTCTCAGCTCGTAACTCACATTCAAATGCAAAACTCGTGCGAAAATTGTGTGCCACTCGCTCTCGCGTTGTCCTTGCTGCACATCCTTGCTGGGGTGACGTCATGCCGATGTCGATTTGTAATTCAAAATTTGTTTTCGAATAGATTTGCAATGGGCGCCTGACGTTGCCCGGAATTTCAAATTTGCCTTCGAACCCCTCTCGGTGGCGCACGCGGCGGATACTTGATATGTTTATCTCGCTTTGCCATTTTTATGCAGCAGCGGCAGTAAAAATTCAACAGTGTGCTGGCAAATAAAAAAGAGAGACAAGAAATGTACCTAAAAAATAAAAAACTTTCTTTCGGAAGGGCAAGGTTACGCGACACGCGATGACGCTGCTCCGCCGGCTCATAAACTAATTTATGATTATTACACGAGAGCTGATTTTTATGCCCCCGAAGTACAGTGAGTCCTCCGTAAAAGGGGAGCAAACGAGTTGCCTCCACTTTCCATTTTTCACGTCTGCAAAGGGACTTTTATCCTGCGTTGAGGTAGATCACGAAAAAGTTTTTATTACACCAAATTCCCAGCTTTTCTTTCTTTTTTGCCCCAGCTCATTTGTTACTTTTTCTTTTCACACTCGCATACACATACGCTTCTGGGCTTTTGTTTATTGTGCAATTTTATGAGCTGGATGCCATAATTTGTTGTTAATATCGGAACATCGGCGGAGGCTCGTCTGCCGGCGCCGTCGCCCCAGTCGAGCTCATCAGTGATGCAGACGAGCATGTGACCCAGTGATACTGAAAGTTTTTATGCATTTTGCTCAACGAGGATGCCGATGGGGTGGAGTGGCGGAGCGGCGGAGAGGTGGAGCGCCGGAGCGGAGGATGTGCAGCCTTGCTCTTGACCTTAGACATTTGCATGAGGCGGGAGTGGGGAAAGCAGGCTTGATTTTGATGGTGGCAAAATTCAGGGGAATTTGAATTTATGAAAATAGGTAGAAAGCAGAGGAACAGGAATATTTTGTGGTCCAAATCAACATTTTGCCATTACTTTAATTTTGTTTGTTGCAGAATTGTGAATTAACATACAAATTAAAACTATTTGTAAGATTGATATGAGAAAATTCTAGGAATCAAATGACAAATAATGTATCTTATGTACTATAAAAAGTTGCGCATGCATTATTAGCATAATATCATTTTTCTCCAAAATATTTTAGAACAATGTTTAAGGAAATTGTATTTTTTTATTTTTTTATGTAGCTCTTTCAGTAAACACATTCAACACACCCCTTCTCATTTGTTCTTTTAAAAGAAAAAACCAACCAAAGCAAAGCAATCAGCAAACTTAACAAATTTTCCAACAAACCAGCGCATAACTTTTCGCCAACCATGAAGCGACTGCTGCTCGCAGGACCTCATCGATCATAATTTCCAACTGGCTGTGATTTGTACCAAGTCCTTGAAGCAAGATGGAGAGACTGGAGCGAAGGAATCGCAGCTGAAGAGAGAGAAAGCGTGAAAAAGGCGACAGCCGCGGCAGCAGCAAAGCGGAAAATGTTAAAATAACGCGCTAACTTGGTTACCAAGTTTGCGCATTTTTCACTCGGTTCGCTTTTCCTGCGCTTTCCCCGCCGCTTTCCCTGCGCTTTCCCCGCTCTTACACTTCAGTTTCAGTGCCAGCGATTCGACTCGCATCTCACAAACTGGGAACTAGAGGGAAATCCAGGGGGCTGCTTGGTTTTTCCTTACCCGCCTTTCCATTTTTTTTGCGTTTTTTGTGCAATGTGAGCTAAAGTTTGCCGCTGCTGGCAGAGCGTTTATGCAAATTAGGTGCAAACGCATGCACAGACAGCGGGAGCGAAGGAGATGGCCATAGACAAACGGGCAGACATTATCCTGGCACAACTTTCACTGCAGACAAGGTCTGCCAGGAGTTCTGTTCGGTTCGGTGTGATTTGTACCACTAACTGCGGAGAGATCAGAAGGCGGCGGCTTGATTCACTTGGCCCTGCGAATATGGAATCAACTGCTGTCAAATCGCTGGGTATATCAAAGGAATCTATTACCCACTCCCCATTGCTTTGAGCTATTTCAATCAAAGCCAACCACAAATCAGACACCAATTGGAGTTGAAATAATAGTCAAGGAAATATGCATATTCATATATTTAAAGCAGTTGCAGGAAAAGTAATTGTGCCAAAAAAAAATGTTACAAAATGATCAAATATTTCTTTAAACCTAACGTTATACGCTGAAGTACTCGTATTTTTAAATAAGTACCACAATAAAGAACTTATGACTCTTTTCATGTTAGCACAAAGAGCATTAAAGTTTGCTCATTAAGTATACTTTAAAACTTAAATATTTTATGAGACTTTTCTAAAGCTATGTTTTTACCAATCTGTCAATAGTACAAGAATTTTGTTAGTACAACCGTTTTTATATAAATATTATGAGTAGCATTTTTGCTATTGACTCTTTAAATATTCCCTATTGCTTTGCTTACAATTGTAAATATTTGCGCTGTTTTTGTGTGGGTGGCTCGATTGCATTTCGCTCACTTTATGTCGCATATCAATTCATCATAAAATGAGATTTATGGCAAAAACAAAGGCCTTATCGCAGACAGTATTTATGTAGACAGGTTGCAGTGACCCCTCGCGCCCCGTGCCACGCCGAAGGAGACATCCTGATAGACAGGCACGCCATTCACCCAAAATGACAAAACCCCAGGACACACTCACACACAGCCGCATTCGATGGCTTTAAAACAGGCGCAAATCGATGTGGGTTTAAATTCTGCAGCTATTTTGCCTAGCCGGGGAATATGAAGCATACGCCCCCTTGTCGTGCAAAAGCTTTAATTAACTAATAGAAGAAGAGGCAAATTATCAAAAGAAAGGTAATGGTAGGGGGTGGGGGACTGTATGGTAAAAGGGGGTGGCTTTACATGCCTCTGGAGCTCAATGCCAACTAGCAATTATTTATTATTTCGGCGTTGCTTTTGTTTCCACCAAAAACGAACGTGCCACAGAGATGTTGGACAAGGGGGGTTGAAGGTGGAAAGGGGGCTAGCACAAACAAGAAAGAAAGGAAAAACTGTGAAAGGGGGGCGAAACGGGCAATACGCATGCGTCCGACTTCCTGTTGCTGTGGCAACCCCCACATGGACACACTTTTATCTGCACACACATCCACACACATATATTTATATGTGGAGAGCACCCAACGCAATATTTGAATATTCACGCATACCATAAACTAAACAGAAAACGGGGGATGGGGCTCAAATACGCGATGGGAGCTCCCTTTTCTGCCGGGACTCCGGTTTGTATTTGTTTGTTATTTGTCCCTGCCTGCCGCAGTGTGCGTGTATCTCTGCCCGAGTGTGCGTCTGTGTGATGTCCTTTCAACCCCAAAGCAGCCAACGCACGTTCGTCTGGGCTCCACTTTCTCCCCCAGTCCCCATCTCCCCCAGAAGGTATATTTAGAGTCCGGGCAAGGTGGCTCTGATGTTGCCATTTTGTGCCGGATTCCTTGGACATTGTCGCCAAATAGAAAAAGCCTGTGCGTGTGAAGGATACACAAATGCCGAGGCTCTGATTATAAGCACACGGAGATTGAATATTTAGTGCATTGCACATTGAACTGTACAACAAAATATTAAATATTTTATAGCCTTGAATAGTTAATAATAATATTTATAACACTTTTTTAAAATGGGTTCTTATTATTATTAATAATTTAAAATAATAATATCAAGTATAAAAATCTGCATTGCTTTTTTGTTTTTCTCTCAGTGGTTAAACGTGTATATGAGAAAACATATGCAAATAAAGTTTTAGAATTTATTTTAGTTTCAAAAAAATACTAAATAACTGGTATATAAAAATTGCGTATTAGGGCTTCAACGAAACGGAAGGAACTCAAAACGAAGTGGAGAACATGGCAGCATCTTTGTAAAGACCAAATATATTTTAATCGTCCCTTTCAATCTCCATTTCCATATGCCATTTCTATTAATCGCTGCTACATTGATTAGAGTACTTGATTTCTTGTTGTTGTCGCCCATCAATCTGGCAATTGTAAATCATTTCTTTTTTGTTCGCCGCTCGCCACGCATTTTTATCGATTTGTGCAAAAAATGAATCAGAAAACATGCAAATAAGTCGATAGATAGGCCACCGGGGAGATGGGCGCTGTGCGACCCCTTGCCTGCGAAAGGGTTAGGACTGACGGTGCTGCCACACGGACGCACAGACACACGCACACACTGACAGCGGGCGACACATGCAAACACAGACGGACACGGATAGGCCGAAATGTGTGCAGATTTCTATCTGCATATGTATATTCATATGCAGTGTCTGCCCGTCCGTGTGGGTGAGGAATGTGTGTTGGTGGGCAGGACGCAGAGGCACAGAGGCTGCCGGGCGGGGGGATTTTTAGCATTTGATAAGGACGTGAAATAGGAGAATTTATTCGAAAGTAGCTTTAATGATAAGCCATTTAAACAAGTGCTATGTTTTAGATACTAAAGAGTGTGAAAGACTCCCTGACTTTAGTAGAAATAAGATAATTTAGAGGTAGAAAATTTGATAATATAGGACCACATTAACCGTCAAAAATAATCCAAAAACTTAAATAACCAAGTAAATTGAATATGATTTGATTATACCATTAAAATTAATGATAATAATAATATCACTTGGTACTAAAAAAAGTCTAAAGAAAAAGAAAAATAAATATAAAACACTTTTAGATCACTTTCCAAACATTGATAAAGCAATGTGATAGTATAACTAAAATAGAGTGGAAAAGAAGCATTACTTTGTAATGCATACGGAACACATTCCCCAATATAAGCTAATTCCTTAATAACTAATGATAAAATCCAAGCTCGTTAGTCTGAAACCTCAAGGCATTCCGTTCTTATCGAGCCCCTATCCTAACCCCATTCCTCGCTAATTTCCCCGCCTTTGCCTTCAACCAATCGCTTATAAACTCGCATATTTCAAGTGCCGGGCATGCATAACCACATCAGCACACACGCAATCCATAACCGTTTGCCGCCACACCCCCTTCGAGAGCCCCTGGAAATCCGAGGACCTAGCAGGACCTGGACCCCCACCCCCCTCAGCCCTGCGCCCTTCGTGCTACCTTGTATTTCGTTATCAATAAAGCGAAATTTAGTTTTGATTTCGTGTTTGTTGTTGTTATTGAAATTCATTGAACCAATTTTAATATTTTATTTGTTGCAGCACGCACACAGGACGCAGGGCCCAGAAGAGGGCGTTCGGCAGGGGCGGGGTGGAAGGACACCAGCCAACGGCATGTGCAACCCTTTGTGTGTGGGCAGGCAAGTATTTGCATGCGTATGTTCATTTATTCGTGTGCGAGGATGTGTGTGTGTGACTATTTCCGGTGGACGCCATTGTCGTTGCTCTTCTTCTTTTTCGGAGCCTCCGTTTCCCTCCTTTTCCCCTATCTGGGTGCAAGTTTGTGCGTGTGTGTGTTGTTTCTTGTGGCTTTTGTTTTTGCCCACTGTTCGTTGTTGTTTTTGCGCATCGTAACCAAATTTGAATATCTTTTTTTGCACCCTGCAAATGGATTTTTTTCCACAGATTTTCGATGCCTTTTTTTCGCCTCTCCCCCGGCGTTCTTTATCTTTTTGTGTGTATCGCTTTGTTCGCCTCGCTTATGATACCGTTATGATGTATTTTATTGCCACAACAAAACCAAAGCAACGCCACCCCCCGCCCGCTTTTCCACGCCTCCCCCCGCCGCGCCGCTCCACCCCATCGAAACGGAAACCGGCGACATTGTAAATTTTCTGTTGCCTTTTTTCCCATTTCCCTGGCCGCACTCTTTTTTTGCAGCGGGCCATTATAGAAATTCTGTTATTCCTATTCGGTTTTTGTATTTTTTCGGGTCCGAGGTAGAGCCTGTTGGTAATTGTTGTTGTCTTTGTGATTTGATTTAATGTTGATAACAATAACAGCAACAGCAAACAAATACGTGTATAAATAACCCCAAAACTTTGGAAAAAAAAGGAAGAAAACGCGGGGAAACAAAAAATGGGAAAAGGAAAATGGAAATGGAAAGGAGGAAACGCAAAACTTTCTTTCCAGTTCATTGGCGAAAGTTGCGGGCAAGGGTTGACTTTTATAGTTCTGTCCTGATTCACTTTGATGGCCCTAATAACCGAAGCTTAATGAGCATAACAAGTGGCTTGTCGGCAAGGATTAGGCCACGCAGGACATGTTCCCACTGGCGTTGAGTGGGTTTTCTTTTATATTTCATCGTTTTCTTTCCTACTTGGTGGTGCGTGTTGTACATTTTTATTATTTATTATTTGACATTCAGAGTTTTTTGTGAGCCCAGCTAAGGCTTCCCCGCTTTCTCGCCAACACGCAAATAGCTTGGTTTACAAAAGTAAACAAAACCATTGTTATGGGAAATCTGACTTAATGTCTAACACAATAATTAGAGTACTTAATCAATGCCACAAAACTTCACTTGATTTATTTCAAACTTATGGGAAATGATTGTTTACTGGAGTGTGTACACATTAGTTCTTGGCCCAGAACATAGACTTCCTTTTGGGCTAGCAACAAAGTTGTAATCACTGTTTAAGATCTATAGAACCATATTTTTGTTTTTTAATTTCGTACTCTTTAATCATATTATATATTTTCTTATACAAATAATCCGCTAACCTAAAGGATTAAAGTCGCCTTAAAGCAGCCATATCCTGCTGCATTTCGCCCACTGAAAGAGCCTCATTTATTTGCCTGTGTATGTGTTTATGAGTGTGTTCGTGTTTCTGTGTGTGCAACATAGCAGTAGACAATGCGTAAGGATGCCCGAAAAGGATATGCGAGACTTGCACAGACAGCCGAGAGACAGACACCAACAACAACAGCAAGCACAACAACAGCACGCGCACACATACATTTAAAATTATGCAAATTTTATTACGCAAACTGCTGCGTCCGTTGCCGCCCCCTCAGCCCCCGACCCAAAGCGCCCTTCGTCCTTGCAACAGGAAGCTTGTCTTACACTCGCAGTTGGACGGCGCACAAAAAAGGACCTTACACCCCGAGTCAGAATGCAATAAGCAATTGCAGGACACTACAGCTCGGAGCCCCAAAAGGACGTATTTGCAGGATCAAGGCTGGGTGTTGGTGGGGGTGGAGGGGCGCAGGAGTGGAGGAGCGGGAGGACAACAAAGCCTGGTCCCGTTTTTTCTTGCCTTTAAATGAAGAGCAAAGCTTTCATTACGGGCAACAATGTTAAAATTATTGAGCACAAGCCAGAGAGAAGAAGTGGAACAAAACGATTTTACACACAGTACAGTGAGAAAAATAAACTTAAGCCTTTGCCAAATCAAGGATCCTATCTTACAGAATATGTAAAAACGAAACAAATAAACTGTAGATATCATATTTTAAAAACTTTAAATTCTTTTCAAATACTTTTGCATTTGTTTTTAGTACCCTTTACATTTTTTTAGATTTTTTAATAATGCGCTTGAAAAAACCTCTTTAATCAGTTTTTCTAACAATTATCTATGCAAACATGTACAAATTTCACCGAGCACTTTTGAAAGATGACTAATCAAACTAAATAGACGGTTCATCTACAGTTTTAAGGGTTACATTGGTTACTTTTATAAAAAGCTAGCCAGTTTGAACTTGTAAAATTTGTATTCCTATTGAATGATTGATTGCATGTTGATTGATACATGTATCATTACTTCTTTGCAAACAAGCTAATCTTTAAGAAATAAAAACTGATATTTTGATGTATAGGCTCAGTTATTTTATCAGCTTTTTCTTTCTGTGTACCAAACAAATGCACTTATTGGCCAAAAGCGACGCAGTCAGCGTGAAAATCGTCAAGGCGGCCTTTCCTTTCCTTTCGCTTCTTTCGTTTCGTTTAGTTGCTCCTCTCCACCCGTTGTTGTTGTTGTTTATTGTGTGTTCGTTGTTGTTTTTGCCGTGCTCTCGCAGTGAAAAATTACCAAACGGAAATGCGCCTACAAGGCCGGAGTGCCCAAGGAGGTTTTTCCGATTTTCCGACTGTTTTTGGGAAGAGCGAGTCCTGCGGAGCGGAGCTTCCGACAAACCGACTAACCCAAAAATCAAATCGTTTTGCAAAGCGCGCCAAACACTTTGTGGAAATCGAGAGAGCAGCTGGGCGAAGGAGAGCGTCTCGGAGAGCGGCCCCAAGAGCCGTGGAGCATGAGTGGCGCCACCTATCGGCCAACGGTGCATGATAGCAGCCATTTTGTTTAGTGTCGTCTCGCTCTGCCCAACGGCGACTGTATAGCGCCGTTCTGCTCCTTCCAGGCACCTGCTTGCTGCGACTGCGTTGCACTCTGGCAACGCCCACTCTCTGAGAGGCG
Source organism: Drosophila biarmipes (assembly GCF_025231255.1). Lineage (NCBI taxonomy): Eukaryota > Metazoa > Arthropoda > Insecta > Diptera > Drosophilidae > Drosophila > Drosophila biarmipes. The sequence continues at coordinate 12,900,574 of NC_066613.1, forward strand.
AGCGTGCGCACTGGAAGCGGCTGAGCGAAGGCGCCGGGCTACGCCCACTGGACGGACGGCGGTGCGAGGGAGAAATTTCCACTGGAAGCGCGGACTCTCACTCTCTCTTTCGCTCTCTCGCTGGCCCCAAGATTTTCAACATTTTCGAAGCTTTTGCGAATGTGTTGGGGTTTTGCGTTTGAATGAAGCGCCAAAGAAATTTGGAACAGGCGTTCTATCCAAAAATGTAGATCTATAAAAAAGGGGCTACGAAATACCAGAACTCTTTCTGGAAATATGTATATTGAAACTAAAAGAAGAAGTCCCATGAAATAAACAATGGAAATGCCCTAAGAAATGTAATAGACAGGAAAAATGTTTATACTTAGATTTACTTTTAAAGTTGTAGCGGTTTATCATATAACAGTAAACAAGCTGTATTTCCACTTAAAATAACAAATTGTATCCATTAGGTAAACACTTTTAAAATCTTTTAACAGCATTTTTGGAATTTATTTTCTACCAACAAAAGTCCCACGCAAATGGGTTAATCCGCTGGCTTAACCACCGCGATCTAATTAGCATGTGTCTGCCTTAATGAGCACTTTGCATGCCATTGAAAAGTTATCTAAGCATAACTCGGGACACAAATACTCGTAAGGTAGTCAGCTGGTAACGCTCCGCACCTTATAACGCTCGGCTGTCGATCGCAGGTATTCTCTTTCTTCGCCGGGAGAGTGTTTCTTATGCAAATTACGAGTGTTTCACTCTCGACCACCGCTTATTATTCATTATTTGTTTGTTTTAATTTAATACATTTTTGCGCGCAATGTTTATGGCGGAGTTAAGGAAAGAGGCCCGAAGAATTACCATAAAAATGCATCGAGCAACTTTTACTTTCAAGGTGATCAGCTCCGCCGAAGACGGAGAATAAAACCGCGCAGTCATTCCTTAATTACCAGAAACAGGAGCTGCAACGCGGGGCAGAACGAGGGTCAAGGATCCTAGGCAGGTGCGTTTTTTGTGGCCGTGTCCTTTGGCCGTGGCATATCAATAAACCACTTAGCGGGAAAGAGCGATGGGAGAGACTAGTTTAAGGGCGATCCTTATCGCGGATCCTGCCCCTGCGATCCGTTACATTTTCAATTTCGCCGACGTTACACGCTAATGAAACGCTGTGAACTTGACCGTGGCTATCTGGGCCCGAAGATCTTAGAGTCATTTCGGTATCTCCCGCTCTAAGCGTGGACTCGTCCATTAATAAAAGGCCCCCTGCGCGGCCCTGCGTCCCTTAAAACGCTCCAGTAAGCCTGCACACTGCACTCGGGGGTTCACGATCTCCGCTCCAAAGCGATCCGGTTATGATACGCTCCTCTGCATATCCAATTCCCGACTTTCCGACTTCCCAACTCCAACTCCAACTCCGACTCCAATCCCAGGCCGACTCTTCAGCCGGTGCTCAGTGCAGCGTGCATCCATGGATGGCACTCGAAGTGGCCCAGAATACAGAGACAGGGCCCGGCTAATGGATAGAGTTGTAGGCGACGGCCAGACCCCGCAGATAAGGAAAGTTATCCAATTAAGGCCGGGAGGGATTTGTGCCAATCTCCAGACATGCAAGGTGTTTGACCCGAAATTCCGAAATATATAACAATGGGGCTGTTAAGCTAGTAGAGGTTTCCCATTTAATTTCCGATGTGTTTCGGAAATGTCTTATATACATATGTAGTATGAAATGGAACTATTCATTTTGATAACTAATAAAATAATACAAGAAATAATACTTCTTGTTATTTGATTCATTTGTATTAACAGAGTTTTAAGTTAATGATGTGTTAAACTTATGTACAGAAGCCGAAATATTATACACACTTTTGTAAAAATAGAACTGACATAGTATTTTTCCTGCTATTTTTCTGGCACACCTCTGGGAGAACGAAAGCCCATTTTCAGAGGCCTAAAATCCATTCTATTCCCAATTTCACTTCCCAGGCAAACAGCTAAAAACAAAAACTAAGGGCACGGAAAAAATAATAATGAATTCAGCAGACAAAATCTCATTTTCTAAGAATTATTCACTCGAATCCATTACTCATTTCCCATCCGCAATCTGTCGCTCGAGTGCAGCCAGCTGCAAGACGTGACGGCGGCTGCCAAAAAGCGGCAAACACACAAATCTCGAGACCCCAAACAGAAGACGACTCCTCCGAGCTTAAAAACGCACCCACGACGAGCGAATAATGCAGGGAAACCCGCAAAGGCCCGGCCGAACGATACCAGTTCACATTATAATCCGCAAGACATGTGTGAATTTGCCGCCCTATCAGGCGGTTGAGATCTCTAGGCCGGGCTCCCATCTCGCCCCCGGAGCCCCAAGGTCCCCCGATCACCCACGGCACGGCCGATTCAAAGCTCTCTCGCCGAGTTTTCCCACAGTCGATCAACATGAAATGAGATATGATGAGATATTTGACAGTTACGTGATTTCTTTCTCGGCTCACATTTTGGCATGTTCGCCGGATGGTGCTACTTCACCTGGGTTTCTGATTTTAAAATTCATCATTTGGGGCGGTGCGGACCTCAAACAGGCCGCCAGAGGGCGCCACCCGGGGCTAGTGAGGTCACAAACCCAAAAACAAGGCCGAGCGGGCTCCACTCGCCAAGGACATGCGTGAATTGGAGTCCCTTTTCGAGCTGAACAAAATCATCGAAGCACTTGTGGAGTTCGCCGGAGTTTTCGGAACTTAGTCAGCTTCGATTGCTTTCCGGGGGCGGACACAGCGAAGCGGTTGAAACGAGGGTTGAAGGGGATGTTGCACCCGTATCTTTTATTTTTTGAAAATCCAATTTTTAAAAACTCTTCTTTTGAATTTTCAATAATGAATAAACGTTATAAGATTAGAATTTAAAACACAAACTCTTCTCCTTTAATATTAAAACTTGCAAAACAATACTTAAACTTAAACAGTTCTCAGTTTTTGAATATTTTTTAAAGTAGCTTAAGTTTGAATTTTAAAAAAATGATTGTGTAATAACAGAATTATATTACAATTTTTTAGACATTAATCGACCAAAATACAATTTTGTACCTAAGTACCAATTTATTGACACTCTGCAAATCTAAAATTATCCAAAAATAACACTATCATGAAGACATTGCATATTTTAAATCAATAATTAAATTTTTATTTATTAAAATGTATTTTATATAACTGTAGTGTAAACTTTTCCTTTTGTTTTTACAAAATTGTTCAAAAAATGATTACCTGCGACGAGCGCAGTCGTTCAACCAGCTTATCGCAACATTTATTACCACTTCAATAAGTTTACATTAATTAATGAGCTGTAATTAAATTAACCACTTCACTTGATAAGCCTCGGGTGATGGATTAAAATAAATTAATTAAAATAATAAATAATCTGGCAGCAGGCAGCAGCGACAGAAACAACAACAATAAAAGGCAACGGGAAATTGCAATTTACAACAGGCAACCGAAAACAACAACACCATCCACGTGAATAAAAACGAGTATAAAAAATAAAACTGCACAAACAATTTTCAGTTGAGCGGCCATGTAGAAATTTGCAATGGTGGCCAGACAACTGCGACTGCGGATGTTGTTGCTGCCGTTGTTGTTTGCCATAGTTGTTGCCTTTGTTGTTTTCGCTGTTGTTGTTGGGCGTATCAGGCACACAACGAACAAGAGCAACAACAACTGTTGGCAACATAATGAACTTACACGCAATGGGAAGCACAACAGATGCAAGTCGCCCAGGTGCTCAATTGCTGCCCCACCGCATCAGCAAGAGAAAAATCATAAAAAAAGGTTTAAAAAAAGAATAACCTGCCTACACCCCAACAATCATCAGAAAAATCAGCCCAGCCAATTGAACATTCCATGCAGAGAGGGAAAACAGGTGTAATGCATCAATTAGGGACTTCGTAATGATGGAGTTAAACGTGCAATGAGGCATTGATTTGATCATAAGTTAATAGGTAAAAATATGTATTTTTAAAGGACCCCATTTGCTACAGTACAGATTGTTATATATAAAATATAGCTACTATTTCTAGGCCTTTTCATGACAGACCAGTTATATTGTATATAGCTTATACAACTTATATTTTCCACCATTTTTTAGTTAAATTTTATTGCACTCTTATAAAGTAGCTTACTTCTAATAATATTTTAATAAATTTTAATTAAAGGAAGATAGTGGGACTTCCTGCCCAATTTAATTATATAAATATTTGTATTTATAATATTTTATCCAGAACTATTATAACCATATTTCCCCTGCCCGACCATATAATCCCCAACTTAAAATTACATCCCCCCATCTCTCCACCCAATTTCTCGAAGTGCATCCAAATCTCAGCCAGCTTTCATCATGCATTGTCGCACACTGTGACAATGATGGCCGGAAGTGTAGCACCCCCAAAATGGCGGCTCCATTCTGGCTCACACACACTTCGACGCACTGGCTGTGAATTATTTTGTTGTTGCATGTCACTCAAATCAGAGATTTGGTTTGCAGCTTGCCTTAATTATCGTTATTATCTTAGCTGGCTCTTCAGAATTGGCCAATGCAGCGGGAAAATCGCCGCGAAGCACGCGATGTCAAGTGAAGGCCCCTCCGCCCCCTTTTTTGATCCGAGGGAAATTGCATTCTTTGGTGCACAAACACAGGCTTCATACATATTTATTACCTCGACGCGCTTTTGTTGTATTTGCTGTTGTGCACAATAACCAGCATTATACATATATATAAAGGTATAATGCACTTAATTTCCTGCCCGTGTCCGAACAGAAAATCCCCACCCCTACACCCTCTTGGCTTTCCATCATCGCTGGAGCTCTGCGTGCAAGCCACTAAAATTAAATTATATTAGTTCATAATTTTGAATTATAAAACTCAACTTGTTCGCTTGATGTTGTGGGTGCTGGGGATGGGTAGTGGGTTTTCAGATAAAATGAGCCGCAGCACGGCAACCTGGCTTCTTGGGATTGCCCTGCGGCATCTCCATTTCCATTTCCAGCGTGGCTGCTCCAAATGCAATTTGGAAATTTTAGAAAATATTTAGAAAATTAACGCAAAGTTGTGGAAATGTTGTTCAGTCGTCTGGTTCGTCCGCTCGCAAAACTTTGTTGCGTTGCGTCTAAAAATATTATGCAAATTCTTTTTGAAGCTAACCTGGGGACGGACATTTGATTAGATTCCATTTTGGGAATGGAAAATTAGCTGGGAAATGCTTTAAGAGGACATTAAATCAGCTTTGCTTTGGTTTTAAAAAGGAATTGAAAGGGTCCTTGCTGTGTTACTGTAGAGATTTTGTCTTGGTAAAATATTGTATTATTTATTCAGTAGATTATATTTTTACGATATGGAGAAATAGGTTGAAGCTATTGCTTTTTAGATTTTATTTCATCCATTAAGAGGAATGAATAGCGAACTTTGTCATGACTAAAACCATAAAAAGATAAATAAATATAATTTATTCTCAAATGCATTAAAAAATACCAGCACTTCCAACAATGTAAAGGTTGTAAAAGTAAATAAAACAAATTTATTAAATAAGCCATTTATGAAATAAACTCAATGTTTATCAAAACATTAATAGGAATTATAACTACATTTTTCCCTGCTGACCACTTACCCCTTTCTGTTTATCTGGTCAAGCCAAAGACCTTAAATCAAATTACCAGCTGACAAGAAGTTTTCTAGTCCCCCGGATCAAGAGTTCAAGGAATGCAAATTTCGATGGACAGGAATTTCGAGCCTCTTTGTGTCGGACACATGCCAGAAATGTCTTGAGGCCGGAAAAAGACGGAAGTTTGATTTGCTAATGAACTGGAGAAAGGATGTGCAGGCCGACCTGGGAATCCACAAAGTGTTCTATTGGCCAGAAAATTACATTTGATACGATGTCGTTTTGGCCATCGCATGTCTTGCATGCCGGGCACGTTTTGCGTGCCTATCGGTTGAGGGAAAAGTGGGAAATGGAAAAGCCAAGGACCCAGGAGCCCTTTGTTTGCCTTCTGACGATTCGTGTGGCTTTCTCCCCGCCTTTTCCACCCACTTGTTGCATGTGTCAAGTGGCAGAAAGGATATGCCTTCGATGCCTCCGGCGCTGATGTTTAAATTAAATTTCTGCGGCGAAAATTTCCATCAAGTGTTTGGATAATGGCTTCATAATCTCCATCTCCGGCCGTTTCATTTGCATGCCATTGCCATAATTTTGGCTCATATATTTACTCAGCCATTTGACTCAATAATAAGCTTGATTGTTTATACTACAGCGGACTCTTCCCCGCTTTCAAAAAGCTTTTATTAAATTGCAGAAACGGCTGCCAAATTTATTGCAATTTTTTATTTTTCCCTGCCAACCTTCAATCCCCTCAGCACTTTTAGAACCGCTGTCTGCCTTTGATTTTGAAGTAGGAAACATTGTGAAAGTGCAAGGCGAAAAAAAAGAATGCGAGGAAGAAATAACATGGGGAACTTAAGTAAACATTAATTTACATAACTTCTGTGCAAATGACGACGGTGGGCGGAGGGCGGGGCCGGCTGTCGTCATCGGGCACGAAAGCCAAGCCGGATCCGGATCCCAGGTCCGGACGTGGGCGTCAGCGCTCTTGTAGCCCGGCGTTATTAAAAAATTTAAAGCATGTTTTGCGGCGCAGAGTTGGGGGTTTTCACTGGGTGTTTCTCGGGGTTTCTGGGGTTCTCAGTGGCGTTCAGGGGGTGTGTATCTGGGTCCTGGCATTATGGCTCTGCTTAGTTGTCACTGTCTGCGGCAGTGGGCCCAGGATGTTTGTGTTTGTGATCGACGGCGCACATAAGCGAGCGCTTCTCTCCCTATATATTTTTTTTCCACGGATATCTTGGTCCTTCCTTCGAATCCTTGTAGCAGCAAACGGTGCTGGTGTGTTGGAGAAAAGTGCCAGCGTCTGTTTTCAATGTTGCCGGGAGTCGTTTCTTTTATGTAGCCACTTGGTGCTCAGATGGAGTGGCAAAGGAGAACCGCTGTGAAAAGGAAGCTGCCAGGACAACGAGGATGCTCTATAAGTTAGGCAAAATTTTGAAATTTATTGTGTTAGTCGTAATAAAAAAAATGTTTAAAGTTTAAACAAATTTTTAAAAAATTGGTATCAAGACAGTTTGTATTATATTTTTTAGCATACTTTTATACACTTTTAGAATATTAATATTACATTCATTATATTCAAAAATAAATATAAAATGGTCTAAAATAAAAAAAAAATAATTGTAGAAAATTGTTTCCCTTTCTAAAAAACCCGCCAAACCCAACTTCATACCCTACACAAGAATTAATCAAGCGAGTTACAATGACAGTGCATATTATTTTCTTCTCTTATGTCCTCGCCACACTTCAGCCAAAGGACACTCGCTCCCACCCCCTAGGCTGCCACCCCCTTTTCCGGCTTTGCCAATGCCGCGCAGCTTAGCGAAATTGTTTGCGAAAATACAACACAATATTCAAGAATAATGATGACATTGTTGACTCCAGTACCCGGCGCGAGTCATAAAAAGAAGAAAAAAAAGTTATATACCATGAGAGAGGCTACGGATGGCCCCCCTCTGCATAACCGCAAGGACATCTTCCGCAGGATTAAACGCCCTAAACGCCCCGCTTTAGACATTGCAACGCCCCAAATGGGGAGTCCCCCGCGAGAGAAAGGGACGGAAGCGCCAGGATATGGGGGCAGGACACAGCCGGAAAGAGACAGGGCGAAAAAAGCAAACACGATTACCATATTGTATGATATGAGGCTATATCTGAGCTCGGCTATAACCGGAAGCGGGCGACTTTACTTCCCCCCTCGGCAAACAAAGCTTGGAAATATAAATTGAAATGAATTGAAGTTATGGCATTAGACAGTTTTGGAAATAATCAGACGTTGATGTGGCCCATTAGCATTTAGAGTATGTGTTTCTTACCCGCGAGAAAGGCAAATAAAGTCAAGAATTAAATGCTTACAGTGAAGGGAAGGGAAGGTAATATAAAAAGTAAAAAAAATGTTTTTGGTATCATCGAAGCACTTATACTGTACGAGAAATGACTCAAAGTTTATAATGTTTCTGAATAAGATCATATTTAAACACCTTCTAAAAAATCTGCCTTTTCATGTCTTGTTTTTTTTAACCTACTTATTTGCTTATTCTTCAAACATCAGCTTTAAATAATAAAGATAATTACGTATTATTCCTTATCTCTGCAAAAATTCCCCCCATGATCGTTAAAAAACAATGCTTTTGTGCTGGGTCAAAGACCCGAAGTTAAAATATGTATTCGTATATATACACTCAAGCTAGGAACTACCTTAATCCTAAGAGAGAATTGAAAGCTGCGAGTCTACCAGCTGAGCTCCTCGGGCAACCCGCCAGGATACTCGCCCGTTAGACAGGCGGTGCAGTAGCCAGCTTTCAGGGGATTCACATGGGCCTTGTTCATCTGGACGGCCTTCACCAGACCCTCCACACTCAGGTAGGCCAGACTATCCGCACCCACGTGATCGGCCAGCTGATCCGCGTTCAGTTTGTTGGCTATGAGCTCCTCCCGAGTGGGAATATTGATGCCCATGTAGCAGGGATACTGCAGCGGTGGGCTGGCAATGCGAATGTGCACCTCGGTGGCTCCGGCATCTCGCAGGAGCTTGATAATGGGTCCAATGGTGTTACCTCTTACTATGGAGTCATCTATCAGGACGATCCGCTTGCCTTCCACGTTTTGAGCCAGGGCACCGAACTTCTTGGCGACGCCCAGTTGGCGCAATCTTGTCGAGGGTTGGATGAAGGTGCGGCCCACATAGCGATTCTTGCACAGGACCTCTCCGAAGGGCAGTCCCGACTCCCTGGCATAACCGTGGGCAGCTGCAGTGCCCGATTCCGGAACCGAGCTGACCAAGTCCGCATCCAGGGGGAACTCCCTGGCCAACTGGCGGCCACACTGCAGCCTGGCTGAGTAGACCATCTGGCCCTCGAACATGGAATCGCTGCGGGCAAAGTAGACGTACTCAAAGATGCAGAATGCCATGCGTTTGTAGTCCGGTCGCTCGACGATATCCACGGTTCTATAGCCATTCCTGGACAGCTCGATGATCTCGCCCGGCTCCACTTCGCGGACATATCGTGCGCCAATGGAGAGGAAGCCACAACTCTCGCTGCTGACCACCCAACCTTCGGCCAGTTGGTCATTGATATTCGCATGTCCTGCGTCCACAGGGACTATTTTGCCCAGGCAAAGAGGTCGATTTCCGTAGGAATCTCGCACGGCGTAGATCTTGTCCTTGTGCATCACCACCAGGGAGTATGAGAGGGGAGCGAGGGTCATGAAGTGGCGAATCCTGGCCGGCCAGTTGGGTCCATCGTGCTCGGACACATCCTCGGGAGCACAGCACAGGGACTGGGCAATCAGCTCGCTGTCGCTGTGCGTGGACAGGCCCACTCCTCGCTCCAGGACCTCCCGCCGCAAGGACTCGCAGTTCACCAGCTCTCCATTGTGGGCGATCGCCAGGGCTCCATGGGCCGTGTGGACCACAAAGGGCTGGCAGTTTACCACCTCCGAGGCTGCTGCCGTGGAGTATCGAGTGTGTCCTATGCCCAGGTTGCCCTTCAACTTCCGGATGGCCTCGTCGTTGAACAGATTGTTGATCATGCCCATGCCCTTGTGCACGCTGAAGTTCTTGGAGCTCTTCCCCAGGCTGGTCACTATTCCCGCCGACTCCTGGCCCCGATGCTGCAGGGCCACCAGACCCAGGCAGATCATTTGTGCTATGTCCAGCTGGAAGCAGAAAAATCCCATTTAGCTAAGGCTTTTCTGTGAGTTGATTTTATTTAATATATTAAGTTGAGTACTGATTAAGTCTGAATGTAAACAGCGAAAATAACCAAAAAGAACAAAAAAAAAATTTGTATTCATGGTAAATTAAAAAAATGTATATTTTTAAGTACAAATTTAAAAATCAACATTCAAATTAGTAAAAAAATACAATACCAAGATGGTAAAATATTTTTTTAAAAAATTTACATAATTCAAAATACAAAAAAATATTTTACCAATTTGCAAGTTAAATTATTAGAGTCTGTTTTAAGGAGTCTTATTTCTAGGTTGGTCCACCCTAAAACAATGTTTGTCAAAACACCCAAAAATAAACAAGATTTTAAATAATTTCTTTAGGTAGGCTTGTTTTGGCTACATTTACTTGGAGTCACATGACGAGAACCGATAACGGAATGTGGGTTTCCGATCGCGAATACGCTAGTACTGTCTGTTATTTTCCATTTCATTACAGTCGGCAATAAAGACACGAACAACAGAGATTACAACCGCAAACCAAACCGCCTGATAGATTCGATTCGATTCGATCTCATTGACGTCACCACAGCCTCTGGGCAATGGCCACAGACACAGAAGAAGAATCGTTAGAGGATCGGCAGGGGGTATTCTTGATGGATCTAGTGGATCTGTGGGACGAGGCTTACCATTGACCCACTTGCCAGCGATTTGCATACGTCTGACGTACGAGCGTGCATCGCAGCATGGAATTTGGTTAGGCGAGTGATCTGCCTGTGACAGGCTCAATGATCGTTTTCAGATTTTGATCCCCCGTGATCGGAATTTCATGGGGTAAGCCAATGCATAGGTGGGGATCGCAGGCGGTTGACTGGGTTATCTACTTTTGCCTGGTAATGTTATTATTATGTTATTATTTATTAGCTGGCAACTGATTCTGATTTTTTGAAATTGGATTATTTAACAGGAACTCACATTTTATTGTTTTGAAAAACATTTGAAAATATGAAATTATGAGGTAAGTAATTTTTTTTTGTGTAATAATATAAAGATTGACTAATAAAAACTATGCTCTTCCAACGTTCCATTTACTTTCAAACAAATTATTTATTTCTTATTTATCAGTCTATTATTTTATCCATTAATTCCTTAAAAAAATCAAAATTTTTTCTTTTTCACTTGTAATTACGTTAATGAATGTTTTAACTTATACAATTAGGAATTATAGATCATCAAAGGATTTTAAGCTCTGATTTTAATTTAATTTTTTTTATATTTGGCACTCTAAGTCTTTGGAATTTGTAGATAAACTATTATTTATTTATTTTTTTTAATATAATATTTCTTATTGCAATTTTAAGCTTCTCCCGCATTAACTTAGTGCTCACCTGGGTTGGATAATCCCCGCATGCGATGGCTCCAAAAACTCCGCACTCGCAGGTCATGCCCGTGGCATCCTCTCCTTTTGGCTGAACGGACTTGTAGATTTTGTCGGGAAATACTTTTGGCGATATGTCCTTCGAAGACACATCCTTTGCCTTCTGACAGCAACCCCCATCTATGGCAGAGATCCCATAATTTATTAACTCAATCACTGGTTATTACTATAATTTATTCTTACCATTATTGAGCTTGGCACAGCAGCTTCCGGAATCACTTTGCGCCATGGTTTTCCTGGACTTTAATTACTTATACGCTCTGAGTATCTATTTTCTTGTGTGGCACCTTTTGTGGGAATCGGTGTTGAGTGGGATTGAGACACTGTTCACTTTGCACGAGATCGCCGCCTAAGTCGATCACTTGATCACTGGAATCGTTCACGTCTGCATTGATTGAATGCCAGCGGAATTATGAATGTTCATGTTACAGCCTCGCCTAATTAAACCTCCGATCATCATCATCGCGATCGGCGATACATATATGGGCGGGCAGCTGATATACTCGTACTTATCAGTTGAGCCGGGAATGCAATCAGCTTGGCGACGGGGCGGGAAGGTTCTGGGGGCTCCGCAACCGCATCGAGAAGCGCATGTCGCGCGAAATTCGATACCCCTTCGATTTGTGCCAAATGTGCCAAATAAACATTGGACTCGGCTCTCACGTTTGGCTTTGGTCGTCACGCAGATTCAGTGACCGCATTATGTCCGTCTAGTCCTCAAATCACGCATCTCACTGCGGCATTGATCTCGTCTCATGTTCGCCTTTAATCGGGCCCGACATTACTCTCTTATCGCCTAATAATGCGCTGGCACATGCATTTCAAGATCAAAGTTTAATTATTTATTTAGGGCCCCCCTTGGAGACAGAGTCAGCGAAAATTTCCGCCTCACGGTTTGCTCTCCGGGATTTTACATAGCCCCCTGGGCTATGCTGACACTTTGTTGCTTATCTGGGGCGACTCGAAGGAAAATGCGTTCATTGACGCATTTTAGAAGTGTTTTCCATCCACTTTTGGCGTAAACAATAACAGATTAAAACATGTTTTTCTTTTGCAATTTTAATGGGCTGTGCTATCGCGAGAATACCGCTTTTTGCAGGCCCCCAGTGGAGCGCTATCGGCGAGGGTTGATCGATCCGCTCTCGATCGCACGACTGCCGATCGTAAACAATAAACAAATTCCACCCCAGTCGCCAACTAATCACTTGTGCTAATTATAGCCGCTTGTCCATCTAGTACTTGCCAGCAACTTGTTTATAGGTTCGGAAAAACTTTTGCCATGTGATCAACGGATTTTCAATTTGTTTTTATTTTTTTAGCACTGATCTTGTTTCCGATTGTGATTTCGATTGCGATTTCGCACCTCATCTGATGCAATCGAAGCGACCGCAGGCATAAGCGTCTGCTGCGGTTGTCTACCTGATAAGTTGGGGCTCTCTTGGGTCCCTCCCCTACAAAACCGATTCGAATAAGTGCTGAGCCAAACTGAGGGATCCAGACAAAACACCGCCGTATTTATAAACGTATTGTATAAGGTCGACGAGACCTGGAAATTTTTAATTACCACTCGTCGCACTGGTGGAATAAATATTTTAGTAACGGAAAAATTGCAGAATACAGAGGTGAAAAATTAGAAAATATTATATTCTCAACTTTCAACTTTAATGTTTAACGTCCGAAAAGATATTGTAGTTGAATTTTAGAACAGTGTCAATGCATCTAAAACAGTTTTAAAAAATTCTAAAAAGATCCTTTAATTTAACTATAAAATTTCCAAGTTCCTGAGGAAACATTTTTTTAAGTGTACAATTGACAAAAATAAATTCAATACTTTCCTAATCTTTGAGAAATCACAATTAGCATCCCCATGACAATTGCTTTATCAAAACTTAAAGTTTCCATTTACAATTCCGACGAGTCATAGCTGCCCTTTAACAAAGAGATAACCCATATAGGTAGCCCCCCATCATTACCTTTTATTATCAGTATATTTTTCGGCAAAAAAAACAAACAATCGAGCAAACAAACGAAATATACAAAAGAAGCTGAGCAAACAAACAACAAACCGGAGATAATCAGATGCGGCATATAATGTGGAAATGACCACGACTTGGGAGGAAGTTTCTAGAACGGATTGGGGTGAGATGCCATATAGGGGGTGTCCAAGAAAAATGACCAAACCGAAAATCGCCGCTATGGGATGGTGGCTGGGAGACATGTGTAACCACTTGAATTTCATTTGGTGAAAAGCTTTATCGGAAATTATGCGAATGTTGGTTGACTTTTGGCCAAGCGCCACCGAGCAGGCCGAACTGCTCCGCGGGACACTCCTAGCGCCACCTCCTCTCAAGCGCTATCTCCACCGAAAAAATAGAAGTGGAACCCGGCTTGTGCACTGAAAAAAATGTTGTCTCAAAAATATAAATAAATATTTTTCAGAATTTTAAAAAAATTTTTCTTCAACTCAATAATAATGGTACCAAAAGGTTGTTTGTTACGTCCTTGACACTCAAATTTGTAGACTGCACAGAAATATTTCGTATAAAATTATCATGATTTAAATAGATTTCCCAAGTATATTGTATATTTTATTTTTCCAAAAGATTAGATTAATTTTAGATAAGAATATTTTAAAATACGTATATAATAAGTTACTTTTTGTAAATGTAAAAAATATGATTTAAAATTAAATTCAATTAAGAAATAAACTATGAAGTACTTCTACTCATTTTTTGATTTAAAAATATACTACATTTGAAAACTATCAATCCATTTATTTTATTTAAGGCCCCATTTTCTCTCAGTGCCCAGCTAACTGCTTAGAAGGCTGATAAAAATCCAGCACACACTCGAAGCTAAACAAACAGATAATAAAGAGGAAAATGATGCTTCAGCGAGTGGGTTGGGGAGTGGGTGGGGGTTTCCAGGAGGGGCTTTTCGCATATGTGAGTGCCAGCGCCACACCCCCTGCTGCTCCTTGGACTGCCCCCGCCTCTCGAGTGGCGTCCAGTTTGCTGCTCCTGGACGATGGACCGTGGAGCAATGGACCAATGGACCACGGACCGTCTGCCTCATGCATAATTCAGCAGAATTCTGAATGATTATTCTTTATGGGACTGTTTATTTCTTTTGACCATTTATTTCAAGTTGCTTTCGTTGCCACGCTGCGTTCCTCTCGCTCCCTTTTTCATTATTTTTATACAGTTTCCAGTTGCTTGCGCTCGAAATGATTTTGACCAACGGTGACGCAAAAATCATCAAATGGCCCCAGAACCCATGGCCATGTATCTATTGAGCCAAAAACGTTATACCCAACTCACCCAACCCAACCCCGAGGACCTGGCATACGAATCATCCTCTGGCAACCACACATGGATTGGCGCCGCCCCCTTTTTAGAGGAAAGTAGCCAAGGGCTCCCTGTTTGCTTTCAACGCATCATTTCATTTTATTTTATTCCCTCTCCCAAAAGTGACCACCAAAAGGGGAAAATAAATTTTATTTGTTTTTCTCCGCTAGCCGCAATTGAATAAAATGTTCTCCTTAAGCCAACCGAAGGGGGCAATTACTCAGGCTAGATATCGCCCAAAAGTAACTTATTGGGAATCCATTTCCACCATTTCACAAAGAGTCATTTAATAAAGATTTAAATTAAAATATATAATATACCTGTTTCTAATATGACCATTTTTATTAAATTTGTATATTAAATTGTTGACAGCCACAAACAGCCAAAGTACTTATTTATTAAAATTAATCAAACATTAAACATTTTCAAATTGTTTAATTATTTTATCTTTTTTAATCTTTCTTTTCTTATCTTAACTCTTGCCAAGTCAATCGCAATCAGCATTGCTTGGAAAAACTTTAATTAAACGCAAAAGTGCGATTGCTTCTTCTTGGCCAATGGGAATTTCAATTAAAACTAATTGAAAGCCGCATAAACTTGGTTCAGTAAACAAAAACCAAAGCCAAGTCAGAGGAGAACTTTGATGGTTTCTCCCTGCCACAGCGAAAATATCGAAAGGACAGCTTCGAGGACCTTCCTCTCGTTTTTCGGCCAGCGTTTTTAATTCGTTTACGTTTATTATTTATTCCAAGGAAGCGGGGGCAAAAAACAAAGAGGGCTGCCAAAGAAATCCGTCGTTTAAATTTGCTGTCGTCCGACCATGTTATTTGTCTTTTCCGGCATTTCTTTATATACAATTTGCATTTGCTTTATATAAATGTGTTTGCTATATAGCTCAAAATTTTCATTTCTGTCTTTTGTTTTCACGATGGCATTTTTTCCTCTTCAGCTCCGTGGGAAATTTGCATAACGAAGCAGTCACAACAACAAGTAGTCCCCCTGAAAAAGTGGGCGTGTAGACCTGACTGGCTGGACCTGCTCCGTCAGCTTTCAAGTTTACTTAGTTGCCAATTTGAGGAGCGCTCGAAATTGTCCAGCCAAGTGAACCAGCTCCACGCCCGCCCAATATTTCTCTAATTAGTTTTGCCTATTCCGAGCACCGAATACCTCATCTTTAAGAACTAGACCAAACGCGCTGTTGGCGCTTTCTTAAAGCCAACTTGCGCATTTGTAATGAGCCGCTGATGGATGGCTGTCGAAGGGGGCAGGAACGTGTCTACAGTTGGGGGCCTCGTAAAATCTTAATGCCTTTCAATTTGTGGCACATTAGGCTGAGATCCCCAAACAACAGCCGCAGAACATGTGTAACACCCAGAAATAACCCCCTTCTTGGCCGGGTTAATTAGCATTTCGGGAACGTTAATTGAATTGCCAAACGCAAAGTGTAACCGAGAGCACACAGAGCCACCGAAAAGAAGAACTGATCCAGTTACGCGTGAGAATTTCAGGCCACTTCTGGACTGGTTTTCGAAAGGGACCTGTGTGGCACTTGTGCGCATAAAATTTCAATTTTCACAATCGAAATGGGTGGAGTGCTGGC
This sequence comes from Drosophila biarmipes, assembly GCF_025231255.1. NCBI lineage: Eukaryota > Metazoa > Arthropoda > Insecta > Diptera > Drosophilidae > Drosophila > Drosophila biarmipes. The sequence goes on from NC_066613.1 coordinate 12,916,758, forward strand.
CGGCGACACCGCATTCCCAGGGCAAGCTGCTCAATTGCCGGCCAATAATCATAAAATTTAATAAACACATTTTCGAGTCGCCGTTGGTCAACTGCTGACCGTTACGTGGCGGACTATTCTCCAGTCACCCCGCGGACACAGTGGGCAACAGTGGGTTAATGTATGCAAAACGCATTCAAATTTTATGTATCGCCCCGCAACGATCTCTGGGATAGTCGGCTCCTCAACCCCTTTGAAAGGCCCCAGTACAACATAATTCGCCCGGGACTGGCTTTTTGGTTGGTGGCTATAGTCTGTCTCCAGTTTGAGTTCCAGTTCCGCTGTTATCTTCCACGGTCTATTGGCCCTCGTGGGTTCTATCTCCGAGGGGCTTCTGTGCATGTAAATTGCATAGTTTCGGACACTTTGGGTCACCTAATGAGGCCGACTCGTCGACGTCTGGGTTTTGTATCTGTATCTGCCGCTTGGCATGGGAAATGAGCAGATCTCCCGCGGAAGACAAACAACAGACCAGCGTTTCGCAGTGACACAGTTCGGGTTGGAGAAGGGCGATCCGAAAGGTGATCTGATCTAGTTTCAGCTGGGTTTGACTAAATACATACATTTCCAACTTTTCTACAGAGTTAATAAAATATTTTACGAGTCTATAAAATGGGTGAAATTAGCTTTATTTCAAGTGTGAGTATATGTTCTACTCTGCCGAAGAACGCAATTTTTTAGTAAGTGATGAAGATATGATCTTTGTGTATTGTGAAGAAAATATAAGAATGCCCAAATGACTTTAACAAAAAGGCATTATTGGGCATGTTTCGAGGATTGAAAAAATCTTTGGCATACCTGTGTTTTTTGAAGAGGCGATTACTTTAAAAGAGATACATTTTTGCACAAAATCTTATACTTACTTAAATATTATACTTAATTATCTTTAAACTTGAATATAAAAAATATGTTGTTGTAAGTAACAGTTGTTTAGTGAATGCTAATAAAGGATAGACATATCTACCAAGTGAAAACCATTCTTGTGAGGCCACAAAAATATCCTCCCATGTGTGCTAGAGCATTTGTCTTGCGTGGCTTTTGTCACTTTACAGGCAATTGCACTTTATGAACCGCAAATCGCATCAATTATATGATGAACTCTCCTCCAAAAAAAACTTTGCACAACTTTAGCTCAAGTTCTGTCAATAAATCAAATTTGCTGCAAGCCATAAAAACGCCAAACATTAGCACAACAAAAAGGACACCCAGCCAAAGGACGAACCATCCCCAAAAAGTCGTAAATCTCGGAATCACTTGTCGCGATTGGAGTAGAGTGAAGCGCTTGTTTGCCTAGCGAGACCTCAGAATGGTGCATTAAATTTTACGCATTATTAGGAGACCTCCACTCCGAAGGACAGGCGAATCGAGGACAGTGGCCACAAAGGATAACAACGAAAAATTAGGCACATTTGCGGTTAAGGGTTGGGGTAAATGAGGGAGGGTGACCCGTCGGACCGAGGGAGGGTGTCGGGGTGGAGTTTAACGCTCTACGCATCATTCCACTTCATTGGCGACTTTTGTAACATTTGTTTGTGACGTTAATTTATACAATAATTGTGACAAGGACCAAGCCGACTTCAAAAAGGGACAACGAGTGCGACTGACAACGGTTAAAATAACCAGATCCTGACAAGGATCGGAAAAGTGCACAAATTTGTTTTGCTTACTATGTTCTTGAGAAAGAAATGCACTGACGATCGATTAGCGTTTTAATAATTTTAAATAATATTAATATTGAAAAATACATAAATCGGACATTGTTTCCTAAGCATTTTTTTAAAAACTTTTATTACTGCACCACCTTAAAACGAAATGTTTTTATCTGGTCAAGATGATCTTTACTAGCTAAAATATTTTTATATTTTATTTTTTACTTGAGTTCCTTTTTGTTAATCTATATTTCCTTGTGTATTCTCTCCTTGTCACAAACCATAAATCTGTGAACATTTTTCGTATGCTCGCCTTTTTAATGGAATTTTAATATGTTTGTGTTGCCTTTTTCTGGACACACTGCTGGCAAATATGTTTTTTGTATTTATTCTAAATTATATTCATACAAATGTTAAAAGTTTCACAGCCACATTTACATCCCACACTCGCACAGTGGCGCATGAATATTGAAAATGCTCCCCCGACTTTTCCCGCAGCCCAACTTTCATTACGAAACGCATCCTCGTGTGGAAAAAGTTTTCCCCACCCACCGCCTCTTTGGAATATGAGTGTTAAAAGCCAGGCCCTGCATATATTAATATCCGAAAAGTGTGTGAGTCTGTGAGTGGGGCCAGGTTCCGTACCTGTCCTAAGCGACAGCAAAAAAATAAAAGTAAAACACATTAAAATTTTCATGAAAAATGTCATCAACAAAAGTTGGAAATGCAAATAATTCGCAAGTTGCTGCCTTGCTGTACCGTATCTGAGTGCTCTCCAGGACCAGACAAAGACTTTGGCAGGACATACAGGACACATGACACATCATTTGATATGCTCAGCAGACCCAGCCCAAACCCGAATCCATAGCTCACTTTTTTGGGCCGTCCCGCATTAGAATGCATTTAAAAAGGCATCCATCAGGACGACGGAAGGATTCCGGACAATCATCATCAGGCAAATCCCAGCTGATCGATTATGATTGATGTTCGTGGACGGCTGCATGGGAAAAAGCTATTTTGTGGGCAATTAAAATTCAAATAGATTTGAAATATCAAAGGCAATGTGTGGAATATTTATTCAGGGCGTGGCCGAAATGGAATCTGGACGTGATTTCATTAGCGGGATGAAATCAAAGCAATGGCAGGATATCCTTCCAGATATCCTTCAACTTGGCCTGCACTCGAGTGTCGCGACGTTCGCCATTAAAACATTTGCCACGCTCACTTGGCAGCATGGACAGAGCCACAAAGGCGGCAGCAGATTCGGAATCAGGAGTGGAATAAGAGTCCTTCGAGTGGCAGCAGAAACCAGAGGACAATTGCGATAAAAATGGCGTCTTAAGTCGAACCCCCAGCAGCGCCTGGAAGTCATTAACTCAGCTCGAGGGCTTTTATCTCGCCACTTGAGCGCATCTCGGCTCTCAACATGCAAGATTTCTTCCCTTTTCCTTCTCGATTTGTCTCCTTTTTCCCATTGGCAGCGCCATTTTCCTCCGGCTCTTGTTAATTTCTCTGCGACAATTACACACGCAGCTGATAAGCAGCGAAATCCACTCGCTCGCAGCTGGAGAAGATTAAAAAGCCGGGCGGAAAAAGTTTTATGGCTCCGACCGAGCGGAGCCAACATAAAACTGAAGCTCTTAGTGAACCAGCAAAAATTTGTGAAATTTATCCAACTAGAAATGGCAAGATGGACTGTCTTGAAAAAGTCTTTGAATCTGCATAAGATCTTTGGAAAACGCAATCGCATTTAGTGCTAGAACAAGTAATTTACAAATAATAACAAAGTTAAAAATAATTTTCCATTATCTTTGGATTTTTTTTTATTTTTGGACAACAACTCCGCTTACAAGTTACACAAAATGCTTACAGTACAAAAATTAAAATGAATTTTTAGCATATATTTTATTTGTTATATTACCTTTTACATTTTTTTACCAGGCACTTTAAACTATGTTCTTATGGAACAACCTCTTTTGTGCCTATAAAGTCGATGTCAAAAAAAAATAGTTCTAAGCTGTTTCCCACTTATAAATCGTCACATAACAAATGGTCTGTTTAAACCTATTTCAGTTAGATAAGGAACAGATTATAAATATGATATTATAAAAAAACAAATTGAATTTTTGTTAATTTTTTATTTAGTAAATCCTTTTAGCAATGCTAATTTTTCCATGGATTTTTTCGATTTCACTTATTTCATCATGAGATTCCCCACTTTCAAGTGCATCTATAAGTCGGCACTTGTTCACTCTCGTCATCCATGCGCATCAATGTATTTTCTTCAGCTCCCCCGACCACACCTCTACTCCCTGTCATTTATCTCGAAATTAATTGCTGACTTGTCAACAAATTTGGCAAGCATTTTACGAGCGCCCATAAACTACAATAACTACCCCTGTACACATTTTAGAGAAGCCCCCGCCTCGCCACCGGCGAAAATAAAGAAAATCGAATCTTTTAACTAATTAAGAGGGACAAACGGGGGAGCAATAAAATTAAATCACGCACACACTTTTCTCCCAGGAACAGCTATCAATTAAATTGGTGTAAAGGCGTTGTTCGAACAAGCGTATCAATTATTTTAATGACACGCATTTTGGGGTTCGGGGGTGATGGCTGATGAGATGGTCACTGGCCAGTGGTCACATTAGAATGCACCCTTCTCTGAAGGCAGGGCTCGATTCTCGATCGGGGTGTGCGATGAGGCGTGGAGGTGGCGATGCAATTTTAAACAATTTGAACCATTTGTTCGGCAATTTGCGGTTGATTTCGGACACACGACAAATGAAAACAATAAATTTGGCTGACCAAGGGCAATTAAATGGTGTTGGCCTCTAATGACAGCCACATATGTGGCCGACTCAAAGGGGGGAGGCTACACTCCATCAGCTATCAAGTTTTAATTGCTTATTAAAAGTGCACAGCGAGTTGGGCGAACATTCTGCATTTTGCTTAGCATATAAATGGAAAATTTCAGCAACAATGCAAATTTTCGCTTAGTTTTTGGCCAAAGGAGAACTTTAAGTTCGAGGCGGTGAGAGCAGCTTAAGACCTGGACAAAGCCTTTCAGGAATTAATGCAGCTCTATCTCGCCCGCTCAGCCGATTTGCATAATCGCTGTCAACTCGACAACACAGGACCAGGAGTGAGTTGTAGTAGTTTGGGAGTCGGGAGTCGGCTGGAAAGGATGTGGAAAATGCCGTGGCATTCATGCAATTGACACACATCATTTCACGCACTGACGCCTTTCAATAAACCAAATTCATCACCCCGCCACAAAGGAGCAAGGGAGTCAACGACAATTTAAAATCCTTCATATCCCTCAGCATATTGAGCCCTGTACACAAAACAGATACAAGTGTAATCAGTCAAGCGTTTTGTCAGCCACCGAATGACATCATCATCGGTCCCCTTTCTTTTTTTCGGAATTTCCAAATCTGCATATCAAAAAAAAAGATGGAGATGGAAATAAAATAAAACCAACCCAATTTCGGGGCGAGTGCTGGCACAAAAGGGTTGCTGATTAGAGCCCGGTTCACGGTTTCGTGAACCATGAATGAATCTGCGGTCGTCGTCGTTTATCAAGCCATCAGCACAAAGGTGTGACTGGGGGTTTGCCACCCACAGACCCGCCGTATAAGCCCACAAGCCCACTCGAAAACCGAAATACCCGAGCCCAGGCCCCGTTTTCCAGCCAGGAAACCATCATCTGAACTAATTCCAGCAGCCCAAGGAGACATTTGTAAATCTCGACGCGTTCTGTTGATGTTTTTAATTAATTTTTGTTTTCCAGGGGTTTGTGGCCCGCAACTCCGAGAGGGTTCACTTTCAGGGTCTTCTCTTAACCCCACCCTGCTTCGCTGATATGATTAACATGTTGAGGTGTTGATTTGTGATCCGCATTAATTTGTCAATCACAAGTCGTGCGTTGCGGATAAAAAAGTTGCGTGATTTGTGGTTTTTCGAAGGCGGATTCAATTCCAGAGATAAAGAGCTAAAGAAAATTATGAATATATTACGGAAGCACTTTTTGTGTGATAGTTAAAGACTGTTTTTAACAGAATAAATATTTTCAATTATTTTATTATCGCCTCCATTATCATTATTTTTCTAAAATCCCATTAAAATTAATTACTTTTAGAATAATTTAAACACAAATAAACAATTTGAATAAAATTGAAAAATATGAATACAATAAATGAAGAAAAATATTTTTAAAAACAAGTTTTATCTCTCTTCTTGGATAGAACAGTACTAAAAACATTTAGATTTAAAAAAAATTACGCTGTTCTGAATTTTTGAAAGTGTAAACTATTAAAAAAACACACGTTAATTTGTCACTTAAAAGGTAGGAAAATCTAGGTTTCTTTAAATAAATGTTTCGATATTAGAATAGGTTCTGAAAGGTTCTGACTGGCAGACTGTCAGAGCCTTGCGGCAATATGGCTAATAAGGCAAACACATTGGCAGCTGCCCTGGGCCTGGGGCCGCAGAACCAGACCGACTCAATCAACATTGCATTGATTCATAAGTCTCATTACAACACCCAACTGGAGATATTCATGCCCCAAGTCGTACTCACAACTATGTATGTTCGCCGTCCGTCCTTCGCTTCCTGGGATGTTTCCATCGTGCGCTGGCATTGTTTTTGCCATTCTGCACATTCACAAAATTGATTTCATTCACAACATGCCACGTTTGCCTCATTAAATCATCACTCAGTAACTATCAATGTTCGATTGCCGGCGAGCTCATGTAAAAATCAGTCGGAGTGCTCAGAAAAATGCGGTCTGCTCGAGTAGAGAACAGATCAAATTAATTATGAATCAGAAAACAATGTAATTACATGAAATCCGATCGATGGCCAGAGCAACAGAGGACGGAGAGCTGAAAAAAAGGGGCAGAAAATGCAATTGACATTTTTACAACGTTTTGCAGGCCAGAACAGCAGGGAAAGTTTGGCCAGAGAAACATGACAAATATCTGTGAAAATCGACTGATTGTTGTTGGGTGCTCCCAGCTTGCATTCATCCTGCTTGGTCGTTCCCCCGCCTCAGATCGTGTTTATATATATATTACTATATAAGTAGAGCCCCCTATAACCCGTTTGCGCACGCGTGAATGCCGCTGAGCCAGCGGGAATTGTCTGCTGGCGCTAAACGGCCTGTTGGGCATCGATGCCATCGATACCTTTGAGTTCACTCACTGGGCCTCCAGACCTGACTTTTGTACTAATAGCCAGAGGGATCTAACGCAGCAGGAGACCTGGCCACATTTTCTGGGACTTTGCTGCCGTGGGCTTAACCCCAAAGGGGCGGCGAAAACCAAATGACAGGCAATGAGCTCCGCCTTTTCCGCATTAGTTTGAAAAGCCAAAAAAAAAGGTTTCTAAATGGGGGAAGGGGATAAACATGGTAAAAGGCTTTAAAAAGGTTGGGTATTAAATTTTAAGTGAATTGTATGTAAGGAAAAGGAAAAGGTTCTTAAAAAAGATACATTTAATGATACGATCTCAATTAAATAATACCCAACTTGAACTTTAACAGAAAACTTATCTTTATAAACCTAACACAATTTAAAACAACACAAACCAACACAATTAACACAAACAAAATAATAACTTGAACCCTTACTTTTTATTTTATGTAGTAGATATTATCTACTCTAATTATTAAAAAGTATATTTTAATTAAAATTGGAATTTTGAGTATTAGTATGTAATGTTTTGTAAATATAATAATTTTCCCCTTTTAAAAGCAAAAAAGTAGACTTAAAATGCATGCCGTTCGAATGCGTAATTTATATTTCGCGTAAAATGCAAATGTTCCGCTTTCAGCAATTGAAAAGTTCTTTAAATAAGCTGCGTAAATTTCATAGAGTTTTGCCCAAGTAGTTTTTCGGTTATTTTCCAATATTTAAGCGCATTTTTCCCAGCCATATTTGGTAGCTGGCACTTTGAACTGCGCATGGAAAGTTTTTCTCAGCTCCTCCTATTTTCAACGCGCGAATGGCGAATGGCACACCACACAGATACACACACACACACACACAAAGCACAGGCACAGCACACACACAGGCGTAGGGGCCTCTCACATACGGCAGCCGGGGAAGAAGAAGCAGCAGCAGCTTCGTCTGTTTTCGTAGCATACTTTTAGGTGGTGGCTGCATCTTCGTACCCAAAATACATGGCCGAGTGTCGCCTCGCCTTTTCCCTATATACCCCTACTATATATATGTTAGGATATACATATTTATTTACCCAACTGTCACTGCAGCACCACGCCCAGCCCCCACCACCCACCGCCCCCTTGAGCAGCACCTGCTCCTTGCGTACATTTCAATTTGTCTGCAGCTCGAAATTGCTTTTTTGTGCATTTTGTCAAATGAATTTTCCACGTCGCTCACGGGAATTATTTGGAATTTGTTTGCAGCTGCTTCCCCTATTTCGTTGATTTATACGCATTACTCCCTATGACACCCCCTATATCCCTCCCCATTTATATATGTATAATATTTTTATGTCGCAGAGCACTAAAATTCTTATCTCGTCGTCAACTAATTTTGTGATTGCATGCTGCGTCTGCCGAGAAGAGGGAAAATGCTCTGAATTTAAATTGGATTTTTGCGCACATTAAAATGCATTTTCCATCGGGTTAGTTATGAATGCATATGAGGTGACTTGGCCAGTTCGGCGGGGGTGGGCTAGGAAAACTGCACAATGGGGGGAATGGGTTTTCTCCGGCAGAGTGGGCGAACCTACACCGACTACACTAAATGTTTACGTTTCCTGAGCGTCAGGCAAACATGGCAAACATTTAGCAATGTTTTTCCAGCATTTCGGAAATAATTGCTGACATTCCGGGCCGAATGGAGCCATAAAAAGCCTGCCTGCCTGACGTGACGGTTAGCCACAAAACCAGCGAAATCAGAAAAAATATTGAAGTAGGGGTGAAACGGGTTAAAATAAATACAAAATGTAACGAAATACTCGCGACGTGGCCAGAACATAGAACATGGCTAATTCTTGCATGACAATTTCACATTCATAACCCTTTTTGTCCGCGCTGTCCGTTGGTCGGCACGGTTTGCAGTCTTCCGCCTCATAATTATGCTCTTTATAAGAATGAGCTTGATATGGGGTACATGAACAATGCAAGATGTTGGAATAAGGCCAAATATAATTTTAATTTTTATGTGTTTCATTGTCTAAAGGTATAATTTTTGTCGGAATAGTCCTAAGACAATTACTATTTTAAAATCATAAGTTTGGTAGAATAAATTTAAATGAAATAACGTTTAATTTTAATTTAAATTGAAAACATGGATAAGTTTAAATATTTCTAATGCTATGATATCATATCATAACATTTATGCGAGTAAAAAATTTTATTATTAAATTATAGAGCATTTCCAAATTCACAACCTCCAATTTTCACATGTTCCTCTGCCCCATTTTCCCCCTCTGCGACACGCCATTTTTTCAATTTTATAGCATGGCATTTCCACGGCTATTTTGTAAGCCGCGATTTGAGATTGTTCATTCCGAGCGCTCTGTTAATTGTTAATTTTTATGGTCTGGCAATTGCGGCAACAACAAGAGCAGCGAGATAGCAACCGACAGAACGGAAAAAACCAGGAAAAAATACAGTGGAAATAAAGAAATTAAAGTGGCCCGGAAGAAGAGCTTCTGGCTGGTTGCGGAGGGCCTATAAAAACAATTTAGCAAGCAATAAAAATGCCGAAAACGGCCTAAAATTGAATTTCACCAACGCACACAACGTTTCTTATTGATGGGCTAAGATAGAGCCTCAAATCTATTGATGTGTGGACTTGGGGGAGTTGGCCAATTGCCTGCCAACACCCAGGGCTCAGGAAACATCAAAAAGCGAGGCCATTAAAGGATTCTTTTCCCACATTTATTTTTTTAAGCCTGCCAACCCTTTCACGCACTTACGCAGCTCGAGCAAGCAGGGAAAAATGCGAGTGGGTTGAGGGGTTTCAATTTTAAAGTAAATATTTGCCTCCAGGGTGCTTTTGATATTTATTACCTTTCGAAAGGGGGGAGATCTTTGGTCAGTAAATAGTGAGGACATTAGCCTCGAGTGCTGACCAGTCGAAAGCAATTTGCTACTTTTGTTAATGGTCCAGGGACTGGCCATAAATTTGGGCATTTTTAAGTGGCGAGGCCTGGCTGTCAATGACTAGATCTGCCATTGGTTAATTCAAACAAATTACAATTATGCCCACCATGGAAAGGAAAATACCTCACCCAAAACCCCCTGAAAAGTCACAACAGACAGCTGACAAATGACTCAAAAGGCTGGGGAGGAGCGACATTAAGCGATTAACTCGTTGAGGCCGAGGAAATGTATCTGCAGTTTGCGAGGCTGTCTTAGGCCAACTTAACATATTGTTAACGTGGGCAAACGAATGTCTTCGGGGGATTTCAGTGTCCTTGCCCGATGGGGCGATCCACCAGTGTCCAATGACATGCAAATGTATGCAGATCTGCGCCTTTTGTCATGTCAACGCAGGCAAATCGACAAGCGAACCGAAAAATGTGTCTAACCAACTCAACTCCACTCTCAACTCGTTGCCCTTTGCTTTTCAGCCTGCGATTTTTGCTTAAATCTGCGCGCATGTTTGCTGCGGTAAATAAAAAATGCAAAATAAATGCGTAAATCTCTAACGGACAGGGGGAATGGGACTCGGAATGGGGCATCAGAATGGGGCAAATGGCAACGGCAAAGGGTCCAAATGTGTCTGCAAAGTTTTTTGCAGGTGCCATGTCTTTTGTGTGTGCGTCTGCCCGATTTTCAACCGAGGACAGCTCCGCAGCGACAGTTCATCAACTTGACTTGTGATTTCCGGTTTGCGTTTTATTTTCTCTACTTTGTTACTTACTTTAAAAGCGGATTAGGCGGAGACAAACGCCCACGGTGGCATCAGCATATCCACATTTACATCCACATCCATAGCCGCAGATACATCCACATCGAGGTGAAGGGCTTAGTTAGCATGTCTGAGATCGCTGATGTGGGTTCTCAGCTGCAAGTCGAAAGAATGTCAAGGTGGACTTAAGTCAATGATGTGAGCAGGAAGGAGTTGGGGTGCGTGGTGCCCATGATAAATGGTCCCTGGAGGAAACCTATTCAAAAAATTGTCCAAAAGGGTGCGATTTTAAAGAAATTACGCATTTTGACCTTTCCTTTATAATGTGTTTTATATAAATACTACTTTAACAAGATTTCTAATTTTTGTCAAGCAGTTAAACTTAGTGAGAAGCGCAGAGAAGGGCTACAAAAACGCCTTTCCCTAAATCTAGAGGAATCCCTAACCATGTTTTATTCAGCTTCAAAAAAAGCTGTAGAAAAATGGTAACAATTTTTTTTTATTTCTCCAACTCTGCCTTGATGTTTAACAGCTGCCGCAGCTTGTTTGGAATTCACACATCGACAACGGCGCTTAGAATTCGCTCCAACCACTTACCGCTTAACCCTCATCCCAGCCACGCACAACCACCTGAGCCACCGACGATGTGCCAAAAAATCCCAACCACTTCAACCCGGGGCTATTGCTACCATATTCCACTGTTCTATCGCCTCACACCCACTCCCAAATTTCTCGCTTTGCGGCAGTGCAAAAACAATTTTTCGAGAGTAGAAAAAATAAAGCGAAAATGTTTTAACGCTTCGACGCATAATGACAACAAACAAATCGCTTCATTTAACAATAAATAGCTGCGAGCGACGACGTTCCCAATAAAAACACACGAAATAAAAACAATTCGCGCCGAAGAAATGCTCAACTGAAAAAATAATCGCTTACTGAACACGGCACATCGTCATCATCATCACATCGCATTGGCATGTGCCACGCCCCCAGCGAAAAGTCAAGGTGGCACTTGTTGCAGAGGCTGTCACGTCTCTGGAATGGGGGTTATTTGGGATATGGGCTTGGGATGACTACCATGTATCGGGATCGGACAACGAGATGATCACACAAGCGTGCCCGTCCGGCAATTAGATAGCGATGCCTCAGCGTTAATTATTCCCGGGTAATTGCCGCTCCAGTTGGGCGTGTCAACGCATGGAACCACTTAGCCGCAATTGTTCCTGGTATTTTCCACCTGGAAATGGAGTCAAATTAACAATAGAGCGGCCTGCTCAAGGCAGAAAATTATAATTGCCATGATAACGATCGGCAGTTCGTACTCACAGATGTAGCGTTTAATGGGCGAGCAACATGCAGAATAGATTTAGGTGAGAATGGTCTGTTTTAATTTTAATAAAGTAGGTATTCGCCTGCTTGACTGGTTTACAGCATTTTCAGGAACTCATTTTGGTTTAAGACTTGGTTATGATGTTACACAAACATTCGTGCTTTTTAATGCAAATTTAATGCAATTTTTCTATTCCCCTAAAAGTCAGTAATTAAAGTTATTAAATTATATATTTATGTATGCATTTTTAATATAAGCTTAAAGAATAATTTTTGTTTTTAGAAAAATAAAATCTCTTTCTTGGTAGCAATTTAAAAAACCTACTGGACATTTTTTTAACTGACATTCCTATGAATTAAGAAACTTAAAAAGGTGAGGTATGATATTTCAATTTTCTTGGATTACAAAATGATAAAACTGCTTTTATATCAACCAGGTTCTTGTCTAGAAAACTTCCACTATGAATCAGGTTCCCATCTCTCATCTAAATTTTTTCCTCTCCCAGCTTTTTCCCACCCAAAACCTTCGCTGGCTGTCCAAAAATGTGGCTGAAACCAGCAAATTGAACTTGAGGCCGAACATGCAACTTCCTTCCTTGGCCGGGGCCACTTCCTTGGCTTATCCTGACTGACCCTCCGGCTGAAAAGCGAGGACACTTGCCATGTGGCATGCCAGGCTGCCATTTTCCGGGGACGTTTTGAGGCTAATTAAATCCACGGCGAACAGAGAAAAAAGTGAATGCTAAACGCTTTCCGGCATTGACATTTTTTCGCGAGTGAGTGAAAAATATTAAGCATACGACATGTGCGCCCGGCCAGGCACTGAGATTTATGTTATGGTCGCCTTACACTTTTTGTCACCCCAGCCAACCGCGAGACAATTAAAAGTGCTGCAGGAAATGTTAGCACCGCGATATTTATGACACTTTAAAGGTTGCTTTAAGCGAGTCCCTTGGGCCGCCACAAGTTCCAAGGACTTTGGCAATTAAAAATGCGAGGCGGGCTTATCGCACGCGCCACGACAAGTGTTGTGTTCGCCTTTGGTTAAAAAGTTTTCCGCAATTTCCACGCCGCCAAGAGGTGTCGAAAGTTTCGGCGCAAGTTTTCGCCGCAGGACTTGTAATCCTGCGCCACCCAGTCGGCTTTAATCCCGCTTGGCTCGCCTTTATGGCCGCTGATAAGAGGTAAGTGTTCACAAAATTTATTTGGTGCGGTGTTGAGGACAAGGCAATTAGCGAGCTAATCAAATAATCCGCTGCTAATTGCTGAAAGGAGTTGGCTAGGCAGCAGAAGCTTTAATTCCATCTTATAGCTACTGTTGGATCTCCTTCTTCTTCATTCTGCTTTTTCTTCATTCATTTCGCCACCGGCTGGAGTTCCTTTTTCAGGCTGTAGAATAGAACGAAACCAATTTCTATCATTCCCAGTAGCTGCAATCCCAGAATCGCGATCATTTTCAGGTGAGCTGGTAGATAATCCTTGACGGTCAGCAACTCCGGCTCGGTCAGCATATCCTTGATATTTTGTGCCGTGCTCCACAAACAAGTGAAGTACTGCAACATGTAGGGCAGTACGAAGAGGAACTTGAAGTTGCGTCCTTTATGGGTTGTAAACATGGGCGAGGGCATCTGTAGTATCAGTATCGTGAAGGCAGTATATAGATTGGCCTCCAGAAAGGACCGGGTAATGTTGCAGATCTGCAGACGCAGAACCGAATACCCCGAAGGTACATAGAGTCGTGGACGAAGGCGCACTCCCCAGGAAGCCAGCATCAGTGCAATATAAGTAGCGAAGTGTCCCATTATTCTTTAGTTATTCACAGATTAGGAGAAATATATGGATTGCCTAGGTTTTTGTCTGATTCTATGACAGGAAACTCCTTTCAAGTTTGTTAAACTTAAATTTCGTACAACATATTTTATGGGTGAAACCTATTGGGCTCATCCTTAAGAGCTCAGAAAGTTTTAATACACAATTTATGTAATATCAAAGAATATTTTAATGAAATAAAAATTCTATAAAGGTGTACGAGTTTTGGGAGCAAGACTTCTCCATGCTAAACATAAAAAACATCCTAAAATTAATATGAAAATTTGGCACACCCTTCAGATACTTTATGGCTGCCTTTAGAGACTTGTAAATGCTTGTTAAATCCCTGATTTAATGAAGAGGCAGTAATTCTTCACCCTTCTGTGGTGGGCAGTCGAAAGTTAAACAGATTGAATCCTGCTGAAAGTTTAGCATTTTCCACCGATATTTCACACAGCCATTAACATTTTTGCGAAATATTTTGTGCCACCCCTGTAGTTGCAGGCTCGCCGCTTTCCCGGTTGGAAATCCACTTTGATGCGCCTTTCATGTCCAGGTCACTTAAGGAGTCCTCACACCTCTCCCTGCCACACAGGACACACGTTGACGCACCTCATGCGGTGACAACGACCAGGTCGTGTTCCTCTAATACCCGCGCAAAATATGACCAAAGCCCAGGACGAAGTCCTTTAAGCACTCGCCACAGGACATAAAAAAAGCAACTGAAACTGGGAATGTGACTGAAGGCGAAACCCCGGCCGAAACAGGCCTAAACAAAATGTTCGCACTAAGCGCCGCAAGTCAAACAGAAGACAGCGAACAGAAAGCGGGCTGAAATCTCCTCGAGCTCGGGGGAAATTTATGTGCCTCGGGGCGGTAACTTCATTATGCAATGACCTACAATGAAATGGGCTGCCGTTGCACAAAATTTATGTGCAAAGTTGAGAGACAGCCTAAGTACCAAGTGCTCGCTCGCCTGCCCAGACAACTCGAACTGCTTCAAGTCTTCGCCCTTTATTTGGGTTTTTTGCCCGGCCCAAAATAGTTCTTTTATAGCTGATAAAAGAGTAAAAAAATACGTTTCTCAATGGGCAGTCGTTGCGATAATGCCAGCCTAATCAGACTGCAATTCTTCGGGCTTCGACAGTTCACCCGTGGCTTTTCAATAAAGCGGTATGTTGCTTAAAGTTCTCCTATTTGTTGGACTTTTCAGTCTGGCTTGGGGCGTGGAGCAGGTGCGGTATGATAATTACAAGGTCTACAATGTGAGGATTGACGATCTGGAGCAGTTCAAGCTGCTGAATGCCCAGGAGAAGGCTCTCAAGGTGGGTTTAACCTACTTAAACTAAGGTTATCCTTATTAAAAGTCTCCTTTCCTACAGCTCAGCAGTTGGCGTGAGGCTCGACACTTAGGTGAATCCTCGGACCTAATGCTGCCTCCTCAATATCAGGAGACCTTTGAAAGCCTTTTGAGCACCCACAATTTTACATACAACCTCAAGATCGACAATGTCCAGACCCACATTGATGCTCAGAGACCCAAACAGCGAATAACTTCCATGGAGTGGACTCAGTTTCACACTCTTGAAGAAATCTACGCCTGGTTGGATGTGATCGAGTCTCGTTATCCGCATATAGTCACTCCTTTCAGCATCGGAAACTCCTATGAGGGCAGACCTATTAGGGGTGTTAAGATTTCCTATAAAGAGGGAAATCCCGCTGTTTTTATAGAGTCTAACATTCATGCCCGCGAGTGGATTACCTCATCGACGATCACCTACTTCATCGATGAGCTGCTGGTCCCCCGCAATCCAGCAGTTAGGGATATTGCTCAGAATGTCGACTGGTATATTATCCCAGTGCTGAATGTAGACGGTTTTACTTATTCGCACGAAGTGGTGAGTGTAAATTGTTTAACTATTTACGTAATTAAATAATGAATGGAATTGAAGGAGCCGCCAACGCCAAGCGATTAGATTTCTGATGGGATCAAAAGCGTGCCGATATCATTATAGCGCCGGCTATCTTATCGCCTACTACTTACCAAGTAGTAATCAATTAGCTCTATTAATCAGCGATAATCTATTTTCCATGACTTGTAGGAACGTCTGTGGCGAAAGTCCCGACTGCCCTCGGATCCCACGGGCGAGTGCATCGGAACCGATTTGAATCGTAACTTTGATTACCTCTGGATGTGTAAGTTGGCTATAAAGATAAAGATATTTGATAATTATTATTTAAGCATATTATTTTATAACTGCTTACATTTAATAAATTCCACACTCAGTGACTGGAGCTGATTCGGATCCTTGTTCGCAGCTGTATGGAGGACCTTCGGCGGAATCGGACCCCGAGATCAGTCAGCTAACTTCCTATATAAACAACTCAATACCCGATGGCAGCATTAAGATCTACATATCGCTGCATTCCTATGGCCAGTACGTTCTCTCGCCCTGGGGACATACCGCTCTCGAGTTCCCCGAACACTATCCCCAAATGATGCACGTGGCCAAGGGCTTTTCGGACGCCCTTTACAGGAGATACGGAACTGTGTTCACCTATGGTTCCAGTGCTACAACATTATGTGGGTTTTATAGTATTTAAGTTTAAATTTTCTAAATTGAATGTTTGAAATCTTTTAGATGAGGTCTCTGGATCGGGCAAGGAATGGGCCTATGCGGTGAAGAACATCAAAATACCCTATACCATCGAGCTACGTGATAAAGGCGCTCTAGGTTTTTTACTTCCCCCTGAGGATATAATCCCGGTGGCCCGCGAGGTGACCGAAGGGTTTGTTGGCATGATAGCCGCTGCCCGGGAAATTGATATTTTGTAAGCCACCAATAAAAGTAAAGTATATTAAAATCTAATAAAAAATTACTACATTTTACTGAATACCAACTATAAAATATATTAACAAAAAATCCCTCATAAAATTTTGATTTAATAATTTCTAATTTGTATAAAGTCAAACCCCCTTTTGAATGGAAAACGTACCCCCATTTGGCGGCGCCACTGCGACGAGAGCTTTTGCTCCGCCCCAAAAACGAGCCGGTTGCCGAAGCTTCCAATCAGCGACGTCGCATCGTTTTTGGGGGAAAGCGGAAAAGTCGGAAAAGTGGGGAAAGTGGGGAAAGTGCGGATAGGCGAGGGCTGCCGAACCGAGTGCGTTGACAAGGAAGAGGTCCCCGGGCTGCATTCAGTGCTTTCTTTGGCTTTTTCTCTGTGTTTCCGCCGTGCTCCTCGCAGCTCCAAAGTGTTGTTTTATTTTTTCCGTTTGGGCAGCGAGTCTCCGCCTCTTTTCAACGCGCGCGCAGCATCCTGTTGGAAAAGGACGAGGATGCTCCACGTCTCTGTATATACACTCCACTCCGCTCCTACATGTATGTGCGGGGGAAAAACAATCGTAACGAATGGCAAACGACCAGCGAAAAACTTCAGATTGTCCGCAATATGGCGTCAGTCTTCTGGATACATAGGTTAGCCTAGGTACATGAAAGGATATATATGCTATATAGGATGTACATGGGAAGCTGGCACATAGCCTTTGGCTCTTGTTGTTGTGTACGCTTGCACTTATTTTTTTCAATTTGTCTAATGAAATTGCGTTTTCCACTTGCGTCGCTGGCATCCAAAAATAAAAAGAAAATGACAGCAAGGAAGGGAAATAAAATGGCACGAAAAATCTTGGAAAATTCGAGAAAATATAACGTTGACACTTTTTGCGCTGGCTCCTTGACTGTGCGTTCTGTGTGTGCCTGTCCTGTCCCGGTCCTCATCCTCGTCCTCATCCTCTAGAATCCCATGTCCTGTGTCCTGTGTCTGCCTTTTCACTCACTGTTCTCTCTGCATATAAATTGAAATTTACTAACCTCGCTGTCTCCTCTTCTGCTGTTGTCAGTTGCACCTTTATGACAATTTTCCTGCCACTGCCACAGCCACTTCTTTTTTCCCCAGTTTTCTTCATTTTTTAGCAGTGTGTGTTGCGCATATTGCGGTGATGAATTTTTCTCTTTGAGTTATATGAAAAGAAAGCTGCAGAGTGGAGGGAAATGGAAGCCTCGGGCGAAGCCAAACCGGTAGCAATAAAAACTTACTTAGCCAAATTGCAGTAAGCCAGGAGTTAGGGACTTCGAGAGAGCACTTCTTATTTGTATAATTGAATTGTTCAAAGGATTTACTGCTATGTAAAATATGTTCAGGGATTTTCTACAATACCTTTGACAAGCATAACTATTTTAACAAGAGTATTAAAGCACCTAGACTTGTGCAGATTTAATGTAATAATCCTAATTGCATTAAAAGGCAATAAATTGAACCCACAAACACCCAGTGACTCATTCAAACTTCCCGCTGAATAACAATTATTTATCCAAACACCAACTCTAATTTGATAATTCAATTATGCATTTCAATTCCCCCGACAGCCAATCAAGAAATCAAATCAAAGTGGATTGATTTTGGTCGCATGGAGCCGAGCCCAAAACTAAGCAAAAAATGGCTTTAATTGCTGCCAAGGCAATAAACTTCAACGGCAATTGACGCTTGACACTTAGAGCGCTTGAGAACCAGCTGGCGAGCTGGGGCTCTCGGAAAAGAAAGGAAATATATATGGTCTGGGGAGACCGGGTCTTTGGGCAGGGAAAGTATGACCACGGTGCTTGGATATTCCCAACGCGCGTCATGAAGCTGCGGCGTCTGCGCCTTTTTTGGACGTTTGGCAATGCGATGATGGTATGGAATCGCATTGGAACCGCTGGTTCCGAGATCATCGCATAGTGCTGCGATGGCGCTCGAATGGAGATCCCCGGCATGGTACGCCTACCAGGAGTTATGACAGTCCGCAGAGCCGCGATCCTTAAATGGTGGCTGGTCAAACTCCGTTTATGGACCGACGACACAGAGACGATGACGCTGGCGTGTTGACAATGATGTTGGATGATTGGTGTTTTGTGCCCGTTTCGCAGGAAAGCCAAGGGTTCCCGTTTTCCCGAGAATCAAACCGAGGAGACAAGAAGGCTCTCTGCATTGCATAGCGTCTTGTGGCTCGGTTCTCCGGTCTTCAGTCTTCAGTCTTCCGTCTCCAGTCTTCGGTCTCCAGTCGCCGCTGCCTTATATGCAGCGTCTAGACAGGCTGGAAAAAATCACAGCCCAGCACAGCAGAGACGAGCTCAGCAGAATCAGAATCGGAATCATTCAGGTAATGCCAAGTTTGGCGCTGGGGCCTTCCTTCAATGATTGCCCCCATGAATGAATGAATCCCAGAGCCCGCAGTCGCCGGGCCGAGCAATTAGTATGCGCAGATTGCGATCACTCGGAAGTAATGCTAATTTCTGTTGTCTACCCGGCTACCCAAATGGGTACGAGGGTACGAGTCGGAGGAGTGGGTATATCGGTTGCCAGAGGAGCGTACCATCTGGTACTATCTTTGTACTATCTTCATCCAAAAATATTCCTCAAATTATGGAAAAACAAGTTGAATAAAAATATGACAAAGAAATACCATCATCACGATCATAAAGGAATTTTAGAAACTTCATTGAGGTGTTGAGGATAGAATAAAATAATATAGTTTTAAAATAAATGGAAATTAAAATTATATAATGTTATAAAAATAAAAGTATGTAAGAACAAGTCATTTTAAAACATTTTTAAATGGTTATTTTCGCGGTTTTTTAAGTATTATAGTAAATAATATTTGATAATCCGCTAATAAAGACGTTTTATTGATTTTATACATCATAAAAAAGTTGAATGCCAACCTATATACTGTCCTATATACTGTCTCAATAATTTCATAATTAACAAATTCTTCAGAAGGGAATACATTCCTAGCTCGTTATCCCCAAAGTGTAGAGTCTGGCTTACCTCTCCCATTTCTAGTTCGGCTTCCTTCTCGAATCCTTTGTCATCGACTGGCCGCTGAGCTAGTTTTTCTAAGGTCCCCGGCACTCACTCAAAAAGGCCTGATGCATTGGCCCAGGAGATGCCATTAACATTAGACGGGAGCAGGTGAATGAATGCAGCTGACAGATGAAGACAGTTGTGGGTTGGCAAAAAAACGGAGGAGGATGCCAAGTCCAAGGAGGATCTGGAGGGGGGGCGGTGCAGGGGGAGGACTCCATTATGCAGGCAGCTTGTCTGTGCCATTAAGAGCGTTAACAGGGGGACATTAGTATCCTGTAGGCAACACCTGACGCAGCGGCAACTTCAACAGGACGAGGTCAACTTCAGACAAAGACATGCAAATGCGATTTAGCCTGGAAGAATGGGGGGCAAGGAAATCGCGGGGCTGGAGCCACTTGGGTCGCCTTGGAAAATAAGAAAACAACTTTTTGCGCTAAGCAGATGAAGGCCATTTGCATACACGCCTTGGATGGGACGGCGGACCTCACGCAGGCAGGCGAAATCAAAAGCTTTTTAAAGGATATTCTCTATAATTTCACGCTTAAAAGGCGCAGGCCAAGTCCGAATATCCCGGAACCAGGATGTTTGCTTAGCGGCCCAGGGAAATGGAAAATGGGGGAGAAAAGTGAAGAAGGTACACCCCATTGCGAAAGCAGCCGCTGTTTTACCCACGTGCCAAGCGGCTTAAACCGTGGAAGACGCGAGTCTCGTCCTTCGGGACATTTGCATGCGACTTTTAAATCAATTATTGTTAAATATTTATTTCTTGGCAGTCCATTTCGGCGGCAGGCTGGATCAGGAATTGTCTGTTGGCGGGCATATTATGCTAACATAAATTACATGATTGATTTCATTCGAAGGGCAACATTGCTCACACACTTTTGGCCTGGCCAAACAATGGGGAAAAATGTAAACAAAATGCAAATTCTCAGCGGGTTTTGGCTTGATTAAAAAGCTTAGAAATTAGCATATCATTTGTGCAGCTATTTGTTGGCATTTATAAAAATATTGATTGGCTGCAAAGGGGATGTTTCGTATTCGGAATTTATGGCATTAAATTTAAGAGATAAAAAGGGGACTAGATCTTTTTTTTAGAATATTTATTAAATTAAGGAAATAATACATAAAATATAAGCAAAAATTTAGCTAATTTTTCAATTATTATTTATATGAAAACAAATTTCCAATGATTGGCTTTGAGTACAATCTTTTACAAATTTGATTTGGCCTTAAAGGGGAGATATAGAATTATTTGTCACTGTTTTTGTTAATTTGTTCTTGTTTCATAACTCCTATCTATTTTATTAAAAAGTTTTCTATGTTCTTATTTGGAACCTTCACCTTTAGTAGAGCCTCTTACCCAACTAAATGTTTAGCTACCTTGGGGTCTTTATTTGTTTTATTTTCTCTTATTTTATTTTTTACGCTCCTCGAAGAACGCTCCTCTGCGAGGCATCGTCGTGTGTTTTGCTCACTGGCGCGTTGACATCGCCATCAAAATGCTTTGACGTGATTTTTGATTGACAGGAAACTCATAAATAATTCATGTCATTAAATCATGTTACATTTTTTCTTCTCTCTGGGACGAGCTCCTCTGCTTTCGGTCCTCTTATGCTGCGGCAGCGGTTCCAGCATCTTCAGGACAGGCCATTGAAACGAGTTTCTCCAAGTGGAGTGGTGGGCATTTGGGCGCAGCTCTTCGCCGATTCTCCGTTTCTCAGTTTCTCCACCGCCGCTCGGCGACCCTTCCCCGCTGCAGTTCTCTAGCAATTAAATGTCAAAAACTGTTTCTCTTCTCGCCATCTTCTGCGATGTAACTCAATTCAGTTCTCGGATTTTCCTCCTTTTTTTTTAATATTTTCCCTGCTGCGGAAAACTTGAAGAAAATAAGTTTTCAATGAATATAATTATGCAAAGCAGCCGGCAAGTCGCACTCCACTTGGCCGGACCTTAAGAGGCTCTGGAAAAAAGGACATTAAAATTATATAAAAGCAGCTTGGCGAAATTTAAATATTTCAGCGACTTCTCCCTCATTTCCGCACTGCCATAATATTTATTATTGCTTGTTTTAATTCCTTGTTTCATCATTTCACAATTTCTGATGTTTTATTTTCGTTTCTTTTCTCTCATCTTTTTTTCCGCCTTGTCAATTGTCCTTCAGCGCAAAGTTTTTAATTCTTATCAAAAGATTTCTTGCGCTGCTGCTGCTGTTTTAATGAAATTTTGTCGCTGTCCTGTAAAGGATTGGCCCTGAAATTTGCATAATTTTTTGTCAGCCATTTTTAATTTGTGAATTGCGGCAGTCGAGTGAGTGTCCTTAAAACTCTTCTTGGATTTTTTTAGGTTTCCCTATAATTAAAGACTTCTAGGAGGGTCTGGGTCTTTTAAGGATGATATAGAAATAATAACCCTTGTAATTTATTGTGATATTTTCACAGACATTTTAACTAATTCTTTTTACTCACTTTAATTACACTGATTTATGACTTTATGGTTGCAAAATAAAAATGTATACAGGTAAAATTCTCAATTAAAATATACCATTTATCTAAAAGTGTACTATAATTAAAGACTAATAGGAAGATCTAGGTTTAAGATAGATGAAATAGAAAAATGTAGCCTTGTAATTTATTTAGTATAAATATGTCTGGCTATAGATTACCCTCATTTTAATTAAAGTGATTTATGACTTTAGGACTTTAGGTATCTTTTAAGCAGAAAATACATATATAAAACTCGTTTAGTCATTCTCATTTATACTAAGTGCTTCTATAATATATCATTTTCTAAGTCTAGAACCAGCTTCTTTCAGGCTAGATTCCCATCCCCGCCTCATTGGTCCTTTACCAGCTGAGATTGGTAGGATCTTCTGGCTGGTTTCAATCTGGCAAATCATTTTAATTGCTTTGCCAAGGGCCCCGGAATCGAGGGCTTAGCCTTTGTGGCTGGCGATTGTGTGCGGCGATAATAATTACACGTCACGCTGCCACGCAATCAAAACATTATTTGTGCAAAATCACGGAACTGAACTGAAGCGGAAGTGATGAAGGACTTATTGGCTGCACGCGTCCGTCGTCGCTGTCCTCCGCCGGGGCATAAAGTTTAAAAAATATATTTCGGCCGGGACCGCACCCCATTTGCATTGCACCCAAGTCTCGGGATCGCAAGGACTGCGTCCCGTGTTAAATTCAACACAGCGCGTGCGGTCACGTGGCTGGCGGACACGCCCACTTTCATGATAGTCACAATCGACAGCCGAGATTTAAACAAAACGTTGCCACCGCACATCAAACGTCATTCGGGGAGCTCTTCTGCCTTGCCCTTCATCGGAAATCATCAGCACCACCACCACCAGTCCGCCGAAAGACTGGGAAATCAGGAAAGAGCTGCGGAAAATCGCTGGAAATTATGTAAATTGTTTTTTTGGGGGGGCGCGAGATCGAAAGGAGTGCGAAAATTTGCCTAAATGCTGGCAGGACTCCCCAGCAGGTTCAAACTGTTGCAGACAGCGGCAAAAATGCCAAACAATGTGACAGAAACATATGTCGCCATTATCAGCAGTTAACCAAAGGACAATCCTTTCACGGGGATTCCCATAATGCGGGGCAGTCTTTGTGGAGTTGCTTTTCGATAGTGAGGTTCAGTTTGAGGGAAAATACATATTTGGATAAGGAAATATTTCAAATATTCTAATTTGGAATTACATTTTATTTTTATATAAAGAAAATTGTACCCTATACCACATTTTTTCTGACAATTATAAAATTTCTGACAATAATTTAAGGACACCTACTTAGCTTTTATTTTCAACTTTTAATTTTTAATATTGTAAAAAAGATAGTTATTTAAATTCTTTTCCAAGTATAATATTTACAAGCTATTTGTGTTATTGGAATTATATTGATATTTTCGAAGGAGAAACACAGATCGGGCCTCTTTAATAATGTTTTATGAAACAATTAGCACACATTCTATTTATTTCCATCGGGATATATATATTATTGTGAGCAAATATAAATATAAAAACCCAGCATTTATCACCATTTTAATAAGCTTACCCATTTCCAGTCAATTCAGATCTTTAGCGAAAACGATTCCCTGAGTTCCACCTAAAACCATTAATAAAAGCCGGCAAGTCCAACCCCGTTTTGGCCCAATCGAAAGATCAATGGGAAGATATCATTTCGCATTTGTTGTATATTACTTCCTGTCCGCCATGGCCATATACATTTCATATTTTCCCACCAGTCCGAGATGTCCTAGATGTCCACCCCTTGAGAACGACATAGTCGCAATTTCTGCCCCCCGACGACACACGTCCATGGCAATAAAAGCGCAAACGTTTCAATTCCGATGCGGCTGACAAATGCACGGAAAAAATGCCAACGTTTCTGCCCCAAAAATATATTATAATGATAAAAAAAATCGAGGGAATGGAAACGGACCTAAGTTTATCTCGATGCTGTCGAGTGTTTTGATTTGTAACGTTTCTCACTTCATTATTATGCAATAAATAATGCCATCTACATGTCCCATCTAATGCTGTGCAGAAGGGCGGGTTCGCAGGGGGTAGTTGACTGGTCCTGGTCCTGGTTTTCTGGCCAGCGGAAGTGGAGCGGAGCGGTGGTCAGAAAATCACTGCTGTGGAAATTAATGAGGCCTAACATGACGGGGCGCAACTTTTTTGCGAATATCTTTTTGCAAAATGTGAAAAAAATGTAGCTTGAACTCAAACAAAATTGCCGAGAAGCGATCAATCAAATTATCCTTTTTTTGTGTTGTTCAAAATGTAAAAAAACCCTCAGTTAATTAAAAAAAAAGTATTAATCAATAATACCTATCCTTTTTTTGTGGTGTCAAAAATTCGAAAACCTTTAAAAAAACCTTTAGTAAGCTTAAAATAATATTAATCAATAGGCACAGGTACAATAAAATTAGGATATAAAATAAAATTAATAGTTTCAACTTAAGCTACGTAAAAATTAAAAAAAAATAACAAGTTTAAAAAATTGAAAATAAAAGTAAATATAAGTTATTTTTCTTTTCTTCTAACATGTTGTTTCTGTAAAAAAATATAATAAATATTTTTTACACCAAAAATGTTTAAGGAGTTAATGTAATTCATTTTTTCTTGTCTAGTTCCAATAACAGCCTTCGGGTTCACGAGTTCAACTGTATAATACAAAAATATTCAAATAGGGGTTAGTGTATAACACTCCGAAAATAGGGGCTGACCTCTGCAGGAGCTTTTTGGAGATGCTGGAGCAGCTTTTGCGTTGCCAACCGTGTGGAAAAGCTTGCAGCGCCAATCTTGCCCTTTCGAAAGCTCCAGCTCCGCGCGTTGAACCCCTGTGCGAAAGCTCCGCCGGAAAACCCACCCCATTGCGCTGAGCGCTCGCCTCCGTCATGGTGTGTGTTGGCATGCCGCTCTCCCCAAGGCAGACTCGCTCCGCTCCGCTCTTCTTTTTTGTGACACAAAGAGGAGTGTCAGGCAGCATAAATTTCAGCATACAAAATTCCACACGCTCGCAGCGCGTCGCAGATACTTTTCGGCAAAGTTTTCCGCAGGAGAAAGCCAGTGTAAATAATTGGAAAACCCCCGAGTCGAATGGCCAACAGTTCCTCTTAGTTTTTAGCGGATCGGTGTAAATAAACTGGCGTTCGTCTAGCGGTAAATGATAGTGTATCTGTGTCTGTGCCTTTCCGCGACGGCCAAATGCGCCCAAGTGGTCAAGTGAGATAAATCAAACAAGTTTCTTTTGGGGCGAAAGAAAACGGCGGCCACCCGAAAGTCGCCACGGGAATGGAAATAAAACGAGAATCCGGCAATCATAAATAAAACATAAATTATGTTTCGCTGCCAGTTGGCGGCAACTAAAATAAAATGATCAAAAAAGAGGAAAATGTGAAAGAAGAGGATATATTTTGATTTTTTTTTTATAAATAGAAAAATCAATTTCGCACGCGAGGAGAGAGCCGAAACTCTCACCCACACACACACACGCTGGCGCTCTCTCTCTAGCGCCCGCTCTCTCTGCCACTCTCTCTTTTTTGGCGCGCGCCTGTCTGTGTCCGCCTTCCCCCAAAAGTGGAGCCTGTGTGTGTGCGTGAGCTTCGCGTCGGTGTCTATTAGAATATCCAGTGAGCGAAAGAGCGAGCCAGCGAGTGGCCGAGTGCTCGGGGCTCTCACTCTTTCTGCGAATAATTGAATATAATTCAAGTGTTTTTGCTGCACACTATTTGTTGTGCTTATTATTGTTATTATTTGTTTAAATTACCAGCGACAACATAAACAACAACACGCGCGCGATTATAGCGCACGGGCCCACCTTCAGAGGCAAGGGAACCCCATCATCAACACACAACATAGTGAAGTTCTCCTGGTTCTCCTTGAGAGCGAGTCGCGGCGTGCGGTGCAGCCCTGGTCAGAGGAACCCTTTTATGGGTTTGTCCTGTTTACAAATTGACGCTGCAAATTGAATTTATAGCACGGCTGAAACAAGTGGTTGAGTGCCAGCCAGGGACCCACTTAATTTCCGATTCGGTCCCCAAAAATACTGAGGACAAATAAATACGGGAAATGACACTACAGTGCAGCGTCTATAAGTGAAAAACCGAACTCACGATAAACTGTGGTGGTTAAAATCAATCCCCTTTGCCTGAGAAAGAAATGCCCCAAAACTCCTTAATAAAATAGTACTTATTTATGATTGCGATCTTTAAAAACAGTGTCCCATATATTTTATATAATAAAAAATCTTTTTTAAGAAGTCATTTACAATTAAGCTATTTTGTTGCCTACGTCTAGGCTCCTTTTCAAAAGTTTTAAAATCATATATAAAATTTTGTGGCATGTTTTGTTTAAATAAAACCTTAAATATCCTAATATATATTTTTTACCCATACTAAAAATATATTTATAGAAAATTTATCTTCGAATAGGTTTGCAAAATTCAATTTTTTATAAATGCCATTTACATTGATTTTATAAATTAGTTACCATTTAAACAGGTGTTTCGAACACCTTGCTCTCTCATCGAAGCATTTCACTCGACTTAGCCAAGTTGGCCTGTAATTGGTTTCAACTGGAAATAGGTGGCTGGTTGAGTGGGTGGCTTGGGTGGTATTTTTTATTTTGCCTGAGGAAAACTCACGCACAAATGTGTTTCCCCCGAGGAGCATTTGTTGCTGCCGCCCGAATCTTTCGAAATTGACAACGGAATAGACGCAGCAGCAGCAGCAAGAGCAACAACATCAAATCAAATAAATTAAATTTACACACATAGTTAAATTAGTGAAAATTGAATAAAACAGAAGAAAGAATAGACGGCAAACGTAAATAAAAGACAGCCAGAACGAGAGGTGCAGAGTGACGAGCGGCAGACAGAGCGCGAGAGCAACGTGTCGAGCAACAAATTAATAATAAAAAACACACAAAAAACGAAACACAAATTGAAAACAACAACAACAGGCAGAAGCAGCAGCGATTCTGGATTTCTAGAGGCAGCGGCACATTCAAAAGATGGGCTGTGGACAGAGCAAGATACACTTGTATCCCAGGAAATCGAAGAGTAAAGCGAACGGCAAGAAAGGAGGACATGGTGAGTACACAAAAAGAGAGTGTATCCTGTGGGGCCTGACTTCATAAGATCCATTCATGGTGCACAGAAAGAAAAATGACCTAGGAAACCATAGGTTACCAATCAATAGATTCAATTATAGTGAAAAAAAACTTTGTTTTAGTTAATATGCTTAAAAATAATATATTATAAAATTAGTTATTAAATATTCCAACGCTATCCTAATATTATTTGATTGGCAAACGAATAATAAATCAATCATCAACCCATCTATATTATTTTTGTTCGATTTCTCTACCCATGTATAGATATTTGGTTCCTCTTTTTGCGTGTTAAATATTGATATTGTTTTGATACTGTTTTACCGATCATTTGGATGATAAATATGGATGCGATCGGTGGAAACATCAACATTTTCTTCACTGTAGGAAAAGGGAAATGGGGGAAATGGCGAGGAAACAGTATTGCCTCGCACAACAAAAGCTTACACGCATGACGACATCAATTTGCCTCCGGCTGTGTGCAAGTGTCTGTGTGTGCGTGTTCCTGTGTGTGTGAGCCACCTGTTTCCACACAATGAGGACATCATTGATTAATATGTCACCAGCAGTGAAAAAACAGGGGCTAGAGGAGGTGCGGAGAGGAGAGGCCCAGTTTAAGGCCATGCATTCACCAAAGTAATAATAAAGGCCTACATTTTAAAGCCCAGAGAATTGTCTATATATAAACCAAAAACATACACACGTGCTCGAACTCACCAACACCAGCGTGTGCTTGCTCCTAAGTTTATAAAAATGTAAAAACCTAGCCTACATGGCGAACTTTTGACTATGCCCCATGGCCCAACCCTCTCTTTGTGTCTGTCGGTGTGTGCGTGTTTCTTGTTTTTTTCTCCGTTATTTTTGTGTGTGTATAATTAACTGCTAAAAAGGCAACTTGTTGTTGCAGTGGGCGCCGCTTCAAGGGGTGTGGCCAGCCCCCGGAGCCCCCAATTGTGTGCTTGTGTGCGCAAAAGGGTTAAAGCTAAAAAGTATAGCATACACAAAGGCGCCATTGTGCCATAAACGACCCAAATTTTTCGGAGGCGCCTAGGCTTTAGTCTCGGTCCCAGATTACTTATTCATAATACACGGCTCGCTTTGAATTTGCATTAAAATGCATAACAGTTTTTAATTAAATTTATGGGTAGCAGGGCCACTTCAAAGAAGGCCCAAGGAAATATTAAGTATACGCAGGTCAAGCCGAACGTTGCGGATGATGGATTAGCAGAGGAAGGGCGAAGAAGTAAATAAAGGGTGTTGAGTGTTAGGAGCTATGATAAGGAACTTTTAGAAAAATAGTCACCTCTTGTTTTGAAAAAATATTTATTTTGAGATTTAAAATTTCCACATTTGGGTTGAAAAAATATTTAAATTAAATATTTATTGCTCAACTAATATT
The DNA here is from genome assembly GCF_025231255.1 of Drosophila biarmipes. NCBI lineage: Eukaryota > Metazoa > Arthropoda > Insecta > Diptera > Drosophilidae > Drosophila > Drosophila biarmipes. The sequence continues at coordinate 12,945,406 of NC_066613.1, forward strand.
TTAGGACCCTTTTTTGTTGCTACATATGTTTTTACATATGTCCTCCTATGATTTCTACAAGTGTTTTCTAAGCATTTTTCTCGAACACCCCACGCCCCTAAGAAGTTGCCCCACTTGGCTTATTGCAAAACTTTTGCCACTCAGTGGCACTCGCGAAATTGCCCACTCATCTTGACTAATGCTCGAAACTCTTCTTTGGCATTATCCATTTGCTTGGCAGCCGACTCGGATGCCGAAACGGACGAGGACGAAGGCCACATCGAGGATGCCGAGAAGGCACAGCAGCGCGACCGCGAGAAGCACGACGAGAGCGAGGAGCTAAGCAATAAGGACATCCAGGACAGCGACGAGGACGTGGCCGTCTCCCTGCTGCGCGCCAAGAACCTGTCGCTGCTCCAAAGCCAGTAAGTCATCCCCCCGCCCGCCCAAACGAAAATAAACACCTCACTTTTCCAGGGAAATATCATCTAGCCAACAGAACTTCTTCCGCATGCTGGACAAGAAGATCGACGAGGTGAGAGCCCACTTAGAAATAAGAAAACACCTGGGATTAAGCGGTCTATAAATATAGGGTATTTCCGATATTTATGGGCGATGAACGTTTAAACTATTAAGTGTTTCCATGCTTTATGGGACAGAAGAAATATTTGTTTGCCTGTTTCCCTAAACAGAAAAACATTTTAAACAAGAAATTCATTGACGCAAAGAAGCGAGTCTGCTCTTAAGTCCCACAAATTAGTGTTTTAAACATGAAAATATATTTATAAAACCTATTCAATTGAGTAGCAACTGAAAATACCCCCTATTAAAAGCATTTGTTGATTTTTCAAAAAGAAAACCACTCCATTAATCTCATTTGGAGCAAATAAAATGGTTTAAATAGTCATAATATTTATATGTAATACGCTGTTCCACGATAATAAACAAATGGCTCGCTGCCCAATGTTCAAAATTTAAATGTACTAAGTATTTGGTTGCGCTCAATCGGAACAACCAAACAATTGGTTTTATGGCCGCTAATTTGTTTTTTTTTTTTTTCGAACAACATGCGAGAAACCTTTAAAATTCGCTTCTTACCTGAAAATTAGAGATCAAAGAGATGAGAAAAATACACACAAGAAAACGAAAAAAAATAATGAAATATTTTGTTTTGTTTAAATATTTAATTTTTGTGTCGAGAATTTGTCACATGTTTTTATATGAAAAAGTCTCAAATATAAAGTTTTTAAAATTAAATTAATATTTTTTTTTGATCAGAGAATTATAATTTTTTTCCTGTGTATTCGAAAATTGTTTTGTTAGCAACACCTTTTTATGCTATTGCTTTGTGAACCTGTCTAACCTCAACTTTACTTTCAGGGTCCCGACTACGACTCGGCCAGCGAGACGGAGATCGCTCTGGAGGAGGCCCGACTGAACGCCCTGCGTCAACACTGGGAGTCCGCCAGCATCACGGCCTCCATATGCTCCTCGGCCAGTCGCTCGCTGCAGACGACGCCCATCCGCCAGGTGCAGGTGCCGCTCAAGCAGCCTCCACGCGGAGCTGGCCTGCTGCTACAGCCTTCCAGTGCGGCGACGGTCACCGCCTCCTCCTCTACGATAGTCACGCTGCCCACGACGGAGTATCTACCTCAACATGTGTTGGCAGGGCGGCAGCAACAGCAGCAGCAGCAACAGGCGGCGGTGCTCTACCAGCAACAGCAGCAGCAACTAATACTGTTGCCCCAGTTGGATCCTAATGTTGTCAACACGTCCACGGCGGCAGCAGCGGCACAGCTCGTCCAGTTGCAGCAGCAACATCAGCAGCAGCAGCAACAGCAACTCAGTCAGCAGCAGCAGCAGCTCTACCAGCAGCAACAGCAATATATGTTGTCCCTTCCCGCCGGAACCAAGCCGCAGAGCGTGAGTCCAAAACGCCTCATCTATGGCAGCACCGCTACAGCCGGTCCACCGGGCAGTACCGCTTGTCCACCGCCGGCACCGCCTCCTTCCGTTCAGTATATTGCCACCGGGTCCAGCGGTGGCTTCCTCAATGGCGCCGGCGCCATTTCCGGAATTGCAGCGGGTCGAGGGCCCCTGCAGCTGGCCTACTACGGTGCAGCCCCCACGAGCACTGCCCCCCCGACGGCGACAGCCCTTTCCAACGCCCCCGAAACGTACGAACCGCCAACCGCTCCACACAGCCAAATGCAGCAGCAACAGCCACCGCCTCCTCCGCCGGGAGCCTACTACGGCGAGATGATGCACGGCGTACAGGTGAGCTATCATGAGAAAGTAATGGCAATGTAACCGATGACAGTGAAACACATGACAATGTCACCCATTACAATGTCAAAATTTGTTGCCATCGTTTGAATAGGGTCAATAGTTGGACTGCTTTTATCCTAAAGATAAATCATAAAGTGTTTAAACAATAAATATTGGACCTATTGGTCTTCCCCCAGAGAATGTCACCAATAACTCCAATGGCATTGTCATTGACATATTTCAAAATTCATGATCGTTTCATTAATTAGATTTTTTTGTCTCTCTAAACTAAATATCAAACTATAAAAAATTCACATTTTTGTGCTACCTTACAAAATTTTGTCCCTGACATTGTCACCCTTGACATTATCACCCCTGACATTGTCACCCCTGAAAACATTACCCGGAAATTGACACCTTATCGGTTGATTTTTACGTTATTAATAACTACAGCTAAAATCAAAACTTAATTTACCTAACCCGTTTACATTTCAGCCCGCTCCGGCGGCGGAATACAAGTTCCCGCCCGCCATCAGCGTGCAGCGACTGGCTCCGCAGGTGCAGCGGCAACTGCGTGAGACGCAGGAACTCATAAAAGACTCGTGCCCGCAGCTGTATGCGGCAGGATATGGCAGCCCTGGACCACCGATACGCAATCCCAGCAGGAACCCCACTAGAACTAGACCCACCCTGGAGACTCAGTTCTCGCAGGAACTCTCGTGATATCTATATATGTAAACAGCCAGCAGACGGAGGATGCACCCACGTTCAGAGACACAGTTGGAGAGAACTGCAGCCAAAGATGAAATTAACCAAAAGTATATAAAACGAACCCATGACAAAAATCCAAGAAAAGCCAAAAACAAAAAAATTCGAAGAACATCAATTAAGAAATTGTAAAACTGCACTCAATGTTTCAGAACCTCAGAACCCCCGGCGGGCAGATCGAGCCCCCTATATGCGTACTACTTACAACAAACACGATGAGCAACTACTAAACCTATGCGGAGCAACAAATAAGCATTAAACTACAAAAATATTCAAGAGGCAGCCAAAGAACCGGTGAGATGAGAGTACGAGTAGGACAGGGATTGTAGCGAGTTGGATCAGAAAGCGCAAGGTACATAGATTTAGGAGTCGAGCAAACGTTATAAAGCGATATATATGCAAATGCCACAAGGAGGATGCGGAGGAGGAGTTTGGATCCCGAACAAAGCAAACACAAATCATACAAAGTAAATAATATAAAGTGTAACAAACAAATGACTTCTACATTCTCACGCAATTTTGTTAGTCATAAATCTCATGGTGTAATTTTTTAACAAATATTTTCCGTCAAATTCTCGAAATGGTGTAACGTTGAGTATGGAGACGATAGTGTTCGTTGGATATGCAATTAACGGATGAAGCTGTCTAGTAATATTTGTATAATTTAGTTCTATTTATTATTATGATAATTTTGGATGTATGATAGTTTTTCTTATATGGAAATATATATATATATATTTAAAATGGAAAATAAAAGCAAATCAATTAAGTTTAAAGACTCACCGCCTTGTTTTACAGAGGGAGTATTGAAATACACACAGTTGAACTTCTAATTAATTCCTTTATTTATATCTTGTTATCAATTCATACTTATGGGCTCACATAAAATGGAATTACATTTTATTTTTGAAAGTATTTAGACGTTTTGTTTTATTTGTATGTTTAATTTTGTTACTGTGTGAAAGTATCCAGCTAAGCAATTCATTAGACTAGTCACATAATATGGTTTAAGATGACATAATAATACGCATTTGATTCTAAGAAATTGACATTGTTTCTTATGTGTACGTGTGTGTCCGATAGTGTGAAAGGTGTGCGCGGGAGTGTTTTCCCCTTCTAGTGTTTCCTAGTAAACCGATTGAATCCAATCTCTTTTGGCTTGGGTTTGTTTGGAGCATTGCAAACATTTCTTTTGCAGTGTATGAATGATAGGTACAATATTCGAGAATTGTATAAAGAAATCAAATACGCCCAGGGCTGTGGAAATATAAATGCCAACAACATCGATGATCGGCACTCGAATGCCCTAACAATTTGACTAAACCAAAAGCTTATCAACTAAATTGGGGTTTTGTTTTGGGGGAAACGAAGAGATTTATCAAATTAAAAGCGTATTTGATTCCAGATTAAACCATATTATATAGCTACGACGTGGGCGGAGGAGATCTACACGAAACGTACATCAACGACGCTCATCTAACATCTTCCCCATGAAGTCCCTGGACTTGTAATCGTAATCGTGACTTGTGTACATTGATACGGGTGGGTGTATGGATGTGCGTGTAATGTTCGTGTGGGGAAAGGAAATTACAGTAGAGCAGGATCTACAATTTGGTAGCCTCTTTTGAACTATAGAGCCTCTAGTTCTGCACGGGCAGCGGGGGCGGCGGGTAGGCAAAGATGTCGCCGCCGTTCGCCATCATATAGGGAGCCGCCTGCGTGGGCACTGCATACTGGGCGCGGTAAGAGTTGGCCACCGCCGTTGCTCCTCCGTTCAGCGACACGGTTGCCATGCTGGAGGACATCGACGAGTACTGGCCGTAAGCCTGTGGTTGCTGCTGCTGCTGGGGTGTCTGCAACTGTTGCTGCTGGGCCGCCGCCGCAGCTGCCTGCTGCTGGTTCATCGGTGGCGGGGGCATGTTGGCGAAGTTCATGTTGTACGGCGAGAAACGGGAGCGCTTCTGATCGACTCCGTAGTTGGCCGCTGCCATCGCCGCCTGAACGGAGGCATCGGGCAGCAGGTGTTGCTGCTGGGCAGCCTGTGCCTGCTGCTGCTGCTGTTGCTGCTGCTGCTGCTGATGTTGCGCCTGTGGCGGCACAGATCCCGGAGCGTTCTGTGCCTTGTTGGGCTCGAAGCAAGCGGCATTGGGATTGAAGCGGGAGAAGGGCACTCCGCCGTTCTGCTGCTGCTGCTGCTGCTGGCCCTGGTAGCCACTGCCTCCCTGGCCGCGGTATCCGCCCTGACCGCCCTGGTTTGGCGGCGAGGTGCGTGGCTTCTGGTCGAAACGAGGTGGTCCACCAGCTCCGCCTCCGTTGAAGGCATTGCGATTCATGTTGCCTCCGGGACCGTTGTTGTTACGATAGTTGTTGCCGCCGTTGTAGCCACCACCCATTTGCTGGTTGCGACCCTGGTAGCCGTTGCCGCCACGGTAGCCACCACCCATGCCGCCGCCGCGCTTGTTGTAGCCCCCGCTCATGGCCATGTTCATCAGTTTGGGGTTGATGGTCTGTTGGGGGAGGGAAAACATAGAGTAAGTACATGGAAGTATTTAGTAAGTTGAGAAGGGATGCGGTTCAATGGACTGGACTACTTTTGATGTTCTTTATTCTGAACAAAACAACTTGCCTGCGGGAAATTTGTTAGTTAAGCTTCTATAATTGTTCTTTTGGTGTTCTATCTAGAAGTTTCCTTATATTTAATTGATTTATATCAGACACAAATTTAAGAAACGGTTGGTATTTAAAAGAAATCTCACATTGTTTTAACTTGATCTTTTAAAATGCATTATAAAAATGTAAATAATTTAGATTTTACTAGGATACAACCATATTAAGTAGTTAAGGTAGTTTAAAATTCGGATCCCTGGGGTATAAAATATTAAAATCGGATATTAAGGAGAATTCTTATGTTACATAATTTTTTCCTTCTAAAATTCATACAATTTTACATTTTATTGTGTGCTATTATTTTAAGTAGCTGAGGTAGTTCAGAACCCCGCTTCCTAGATCACACAGCTCCTCAGATAACTCACCTGGTTGGCCTCGCGCAGCACCTGGATCAGGTCATTGGCCTTGTTGGCGTTGGAGTGCGTGAACAAGGTGTAGGCGGTGCCGGTGTTGTTGGAGCGTCCGGTGCGTCCAATGCGGTGCACGTAGTCCTCCGAGTTCGAAGGATAATCATAGTTGATCACAAACTTGACATCGTCAACGTCTGTTTGATTTCATTTATATTTTTCATTTCGAGTTTGAAATTGAAGAATGGTGAAAAGAAGCGTTAAAAATATCGAATCGAAGCAGTACGTCGAAAATAGGAATCTTTCTCAATACTCAAGAAACTATTCAACAAAAACGAAAACTTATTTGTGTGTGTGGGGGTTATGTTAGTGTGTGTCCGTGTCTGTCGTGGTGTGGGTGTTCGTGTGGTGGTGTGCGTGTCGGTGCGATCATTTGGTTTGGGTACGTTTGTTAATAGAACTTAAAATATACTTGATCGAATCGTTGAATGGATTTGTCGGTTGGTAATTCAGTTTAGATTTCTTTTGGTATGTTTGTACTTTGAACAAAAATTTCGCCATCAATACTATTTAGCGTATATTAATAACTATACATCTTTGGCAAACAGATATATGTTCTTTCTATACTGCAGAAATGTGGACCTCGACCTTTTCTTCTCATCATACTTTCATATCTTATACTTTTTTTCTCAATACACAAATCGTAATATAAATGTTTAAGCTTAATGCATACAAGAGACGGCTTGATTAAATTAATATTATAAATAGGTAGTATAAAAGTAAATGAATGAGCAAAGCTTATGATAGGGGTGCTGGTCTTTCAAAGGTAAATATGGTTAGATACTTCGGTGGGAGGGAGGGAGGAGGGGGGTGCGGACATATCGCTATGATTAGGAAGAAGTAAATTAGCCTAGTACTTACCCCGACGACCTAGGGTTAGAATGGATTAGAGTTAGTCTTACGCGCAAGAGTCCCTGGAGATCCTGTCCTCGCAAGTGGGTCGTGATGAGGGAGATCCCACGGATCTCGGCAATGCTAGAAACTTATAACTCAACCCTCAACTTGTATATATAGCTTTTCTCTTTAACTGCTTTGTGTATATAACTTTTAAACATTAAACTTTAAACTTTTTTTGTTCTGTTTTGCCATTTGAAAAATCGAAGTCCATTTCATATAAGGTGCTGATGATATTTTTGTTCACACACAAATTTAGGTTTATACATAGAGTAAGGAGCGACGTAATATAGTATAAGATACTTTATGATACATAAATAAGCTACAGAAAGTTATCATCAGTCAAAAAATTCTTGGTCCGCAAAATCTTGCAATTACTCAACACATTAGTTACTTCGCATTATTCTATAAACTAAAAAAAAAAATTAAAAAATACATATGGTTTTTAGGCGCTGTTTAATCGGTTCGCCTTGGATTAAAGGGTTATATTTTTAGGGAGCACTGAGATTATTTACTTTTGATTTATACTTTTAGATTATTTTGCTGGGCCATTGACTCCTTGACTGACAGTAAGTTGCTTTATACGGTAAGGTTACTCAAAATGTGATTGACGAGACACAACTAAAAACTATGAGCAAGAGAGCAACAAACAAACTAAAGGTAAACAACATCGTATAACCAGCAATGCATGGAGAACAAACACATTCCCCTCATTATTTGAGACCACACCATTTCCTCGTACTCGGAGAATAGTTGAGCAGAAACTAAAGGGATCGAGAGGAGCTTGGCGGTCCACCAGGAATCGAACCACTCGAAAATCATTGAACTAAGGCCCAAACGTTCCCGAAAAATTATAAGTAGCAGATCTTCGGCTGGATGAGTTCGAACATGCAAAAGTATTAACAATCGGTCCTTTTCCGGTTTTCACTTTCACGAAATTACACAGTTTGATAGACGATTAACCAGTGAAGAGCCCAGTAAATTTCGCTCAGCTGCCCACCAAGAAATTTCCTAATTTTCAACTCAATATCCTGGAATTGAAAAAAGTTTAAACACAGGCAAGCCGAAATACAGCCTGGCGAAACGTACTGGCAGAGCTTTTTTACAAAACATATTTAGATTAATGCAATATAAACAAAAATTTCGTTCTACGATGATTATTTACAGACTAGAAAAGAATAATAAACCGCAGAACGGTTCCATATATGAAACCCAAGAATCTTTCCGCTACCAGGGAAAAGTTCGATTTCGCATTGAGCTCAAATCGAAAATGAAATGTGAAATCCGGAACTGACCCGAACCAAAAAACCTCCAAAGTTCTGGAAACAGAGCGGAAGAAAGAGCGAAGAGGCTGGGCGGTGTTGGCCGATTCATCGCTGACGGATCGCTGAGACCAGACGAACCAGGAAGGCGTCGACGACGAATCACAAAATAATGATTGAAAACCCCACGGGATGCTGATTGATCCACAGGCAACAATTGCTTGGTTACGGAGAGAAAAACGGAAGGCGGCCCCGTTGGAGGCCCACAAAGGCTACGTTTACTCACCGAGTCCGCGGGCAGCCACATCGGTGGCCACCAGGATCGAGTGCCGGCCATTGCGGAAGCTCGAGAGCACAAAGTCGCGCTCCTGCTGCGACTTATCGCCGTGAATGGCGCAAGCGCGCCAGCCCTGACGGGAGATATTGCGCGTGATCTCGTCCACACGCTTCTTGGTCTCGACGAAGATGATCGTCTTGGTCTCGTTCTCCGCCGAGATGTCCGTCAGCAACTTGATCAGCTTCATCAGCTTCTCGTTCTCATCGCACACGTCCACGATCTGAAGGATGTTGTGGTTGGCGCTCAGCGACAGCGACCCAATGTTCACCTGAATATAGTTATTAAGGAACTCTTCGGCCAGCTGGCGCACCTCCTTGGGCCAGGTGGCGGACCACATCAGAACCTGACGGTCCGGGCGAATCTGTTGCATGATCTTCCTGATCTGGGGCTCGAAGCCCATGTCCAGCATACGATCGGCCTCGTCCAGCACCAGATAGGTGCATCTCTTCAGCGAGGTGGTGCCCCGCTCGAGGAAATCGATCAGTCGTCCCGGTGTGGCAATCACAATCTCCACGCCGCGCTCCAGATCGCGCGCCTGCTGACCCTTGGGGGCCCCTCCAAAGATGCAGGTGTTGCGCACATGCGTGTTGCTGCCAAACTCGATGGCCACCTGCTGAATCTGCTGGGCCAGCTCCCGAGTGGGAGCCAGCACCAGGGCGATGGGTCCATCGCCACGCTCCAGGCGTGGCTGGTTGTTGATATGCACCACCGCTGGCAATACGTAGGCCAGGGTCTTGCCCGATCCGGTCTGGGCCACGCCCACCAGATCGCGTCCGCTCAAAGCGATGGGCCAACCCTGTGCCTGAATGGCCGTTGGCTTGGCGAAGCCCTGCTTGCGGATCTCGTTCATCACGTAGTCGGGGAAGCCGCCCTCCTCGAACTCAATACTGGGTGTGGGCACCTGGTCCCCCTTAATGGTGATCTCATTGCTGGTGAGGAAGGTCTCGGTCTCGCCGGGAGTGCGGGCTAGCACCGATTCGCAGGGCTTGTAGAAGTTCTTGCGGAATGGCGTGAGGTTGACCTCGGACCAAACGATCTTGGGCAAGTGGGCGCCGTGGTTGGAAGAGCGCTGGCCACCGTTCTGGCCGCCGAAGCCCTCTTGGCCGCGGGGTCCTCCGGGTCCCATGCCAGGACCGCCGCCGTTCATGCGGCGCTGTCCTCCGTTGGCGGGTCCGTGCCCATTGAATCCCGGATAGGGAGCCGAGCGGTTGCGCTGGAACATGCCCGCTCCGCCGGGTCCGCCCCCGGGAGCTCCTCCGCCCATGCGATTTGGCACCATGCCACCGGGAAGGCCGCCGCCCGCTCCTCCACCACCACCGCCGTAGGCGTTCACCTGTCCGTTGTACCTGCAACGAGCGTTTTGTGCCATGAAATTAGAATTTTGAGCCTTTCGATGCGGAGCCAAAATGTTGAAAGTTACACCAAGCGATCTTTTTTTATGTAATTTTCATTTTTTACTGCCATTTTGAATTTATTGATTTTCGACACTCGGCCCCTGGCCGCATGGTCAACTGGATTTCAGCCCCAAGGGGGGCCTCTCCCGTGTGTGTGAGTGTGTTTAGACTTACATGTTCATTGCTGGTGTGCTGAAAGTGGTAAGATTGCTGGCCAAATTATAGTTTTTCGGGCACTTTTTCAATTTTTCACTCCACAATTTTTTCAGCTCCTACGTCGTCAAATAAAAGTAGCAGTGTGACCGCGCAGTGAGCCAGCAAATAATACCGTCCGGCGTTGGGTTGGAGATGGCTGCTCCACTATCGCGTAAAATATCGGCCTCTAGTCGCGAGGGAAATTCAAATTTCCAAGTTTCTGAACTGCTTCCACAGATGATTTCCATTTTCCAATAGAGAGTATACAATCTTTCCCAGCTTCCAATTAATGGATTGCGCCCTTCTTCGTGGCCATCAACAAAGTCCACGTCAGCGACTTCAGGAGCCTCATTTTCCTGCCCACCAAGGGGCCCCTCCGCGGTCAACATGGACCCGCTGGAGGCCATGAAGGAGAAGTGGTGGGAAGTGTTCCGCAACCTGCCGGAAAGTGCTTATCCGGCGGACAAGAGGAAGCTGGGGCTGATCCTGAACTTGATGGCTTTTCTACACAACTAACGACGAACCATGGCGTGTCGGATCCACCAATTCGCGCACTGGCCTAGGAACAGCCTACGTGCTACCTAGTCTCCATTCGCGCACCGGGGATCCACAATATTGAGATGTGCTAGGGCTGGCGAAACCATCGCTACGTGAAATGTGGCCGTACGCCGTACAGCGGAACGCGGAGCATGGTCACCCAAGACCACCCACCATGGAGGCCCACGCATCTCTAACGTCTACATTGTCTCCAACAAAAGGAAGGATTTTTAAACCTAATTTAAAAAACGCAAAACGCAATGAATAAGATTTTGTCAAGTGGAACTCTTGGCCGATCTCAGTACCAAGCTATAAAATAAAATAAAAATAATTTTTAAACTATTGACAATGCGCACCAGCTACAAGAAGAACAGACCCTTCGACTTCAAGTTGATCGACCTGGTGGAACCGAATCCCGTGCTCTACAAAAGGTCCGGGCTCTCGAACTACGATGCCATGAAGGCGAAAACGGACGTTTGGGCCAGGATAGCCGAGCGGATGGGTTGCGATGGTAAGTTATTGCGAATCCCTTTGAATCCCTCTAAAGAAGTACCGCCCTCAGTGGACTTCTGCCTGATGCGCTGGAACAACCTGCACTACCAGTTCCGCAAGGAGTTCCGCCGGGCGGACACCAGCGGCTCCACCTGGCCGTACTTGGAGCGCCTTCGGTTTCTGGCCGAGAACCAGCCGCCATCGAGAAGCAAAAGCAAATCCAAGGCCAGGGACTCCCCCGGCAAACAGGAGGAGGCCATCCAGGAGGGGATTCCCGTGCAGTTCCTCTGGGAGACCTACGAAAATGGGGAGGTCCCTCAACAGCCCAGCACCTTCATCATTGAGGAGGTCATCGAGGAGCCCGGCGAGCAGATCATTCACGAGGAAATCATCTACGAGGAACAGGAGCCGGCGGAGATACTCTCCCCCAGGAGCAGCTTCCTGCAGATGGACCAGGTGCTGGCACAACTCAAAGATCCCCAGCGAAAACGCGCGGAGCGCAGGATCACAGCCTTCCTGCTCAAGTGCCAGCTGCGTGCCTTGAGTAATCAGTCCGTTGAGGACCTCACGATTTAGCTTTTACTTTACATACTCTCAACTTTATTAAAAAACAGAATAAACTTAGATTACACCTTGCACTTGTCCAGATCCAGCCAGGCCACCTTGGGCTTGATGATGAACTGTTCGCGCGGCAAACTGTCCAGCATGGCGGCCTGCTGGCGGACGTACTTGACCAGCCGCTCAATCTGCGCGTAGTCATCGCAGTTCATCTCGAAGAAGCGACGCCACAGGGCGCAGGCCAGGACCCGGTCGTCGGACATGATGCCCTCGTCGTAGGCGATGAGCGCTGCTTGGAACTGCTCGGACAACGTCTCGATCTGCTGACGGGTACGCGAGGGATTGTGCGCCTGTGCGGGGATGACAGAGGGTTGGCACATGAGTATCAGATTAGGAGGGTAGAGATCATATCTTCTCAGAAAAAGAAGAAGAAAGGTTTACTAGATCGAAACCTACTCCCAGCTTCTTGGCGCGTGTGTTGACGTCCCCCCACATGGCCTCCACGATGCAGTTGCGCAGGAAGCGGCCATCCTCGCCCGTTTCGGAACCCTCGGCCATGGAGCGCATCAGCAGCAGCCAGACGTGCAGTTCGGTGACCAGGAACCAGGAGTTGAACGTATTTGGCAGATTGAAGTCGCGGAAGAAGGCCACATAGTTGATCTTATCGGCCACGCTCTCGTACAACAGGTGACTGGTGACCTTGAGGCGCTGATATGGGATAACTCTGATAAATTTGAGACATATTTAATTCAAAAATAGAACCCACCGCCTTTGTGTTCGGTGTGAAGCCCACTTTGGTGAGCACTCTCTTCAGGATTCCGCCTTCAGTGGGTGCTGCCGTGCCGGGTTTGGTTTTATTCGGGCTATCCACCACGCCGGCGGATGAGCACAGGCGGCAGGATTGCTCCAATACACCCAACACCGCTGGAGTCTGTCTATAGGGCTGTTGTGTCACCTAAATAATGGTAAATTTAAAAATTGTACACCGTTTATATAAGAGTTGCAGGCGGTGCATTGAAGCGGCTGATTTGCCAACAAATGGCGCCTTTTAATGGGATCAATCCTACCCATGGTGTCCTCGCAATGCCACTGGCCAGCCTGGCAACTGCACGAGTGCACTGCATTTTTAAAGTGGTCTAAATTCAGTAAAACAAAATCGTTAAAATAAAAAACCAATTGCACGCGACAACAGTCCAAAACAGCTGATCCCAACCGGGCTGCCAACTCGGGTGTTAGCTATCACTGTTAACTGGTTAACATTGGAATTTACATAGGTTCGTAAAATGCACGGTTAGGGTATTATAAAGAGAACAAATTATATTTCCTTGTGATAAATTTAAAATAAAATGATGGAAAACCTGTACCGCCTATATTTTATTTGTTTTTCATTCAGAAATTTTGAAAAATTCTTAAGTGGAGACCTAGTGTGACCGCATCTTAAGCCGGGCCCTTCGTAACAGTTGGCAAACGGTCCTACCAACACCCACTACTTCCAGTCCAATTGGAAATGTAAATAAATAACAAAAATTAGCAAATAAGGATAAAATCACACGAAACATGCTGCGTTTTGGATCTCAAGTGAGCCGGCAAGTGTGTCTCCACCTGCAGACGCTATCTCGCATCCCATGCAGCAGGAACACCAAGCAAATGATCACCAGGGAGATGACACAACAGCGATCGCCGGTGGACTGGAACACAAGTATTCCCACTAAGGCGGCGAAGGACAAGGAGAAGATCTCCCCATTGGGATGGTTCCTCTTGGTGGGTAAAAACTCGAACCTTAATCTACCTAAAAACCAAATCTTTATGGTAAATCCCATTCCCCAGCTCATTCCCGCCACCACTTTTGGTCTGGGCTGCTGGCAGGTGAAGCGGAAGATTTGGAAGGAGCAGTTGATCAAGGATCTTAACAAGCAGCTGAGCACGGCTCCGGTGGCCTTACCAGAAGAGTAGGATTCTTAATCCATTTCATAATCTTTCCCCCTACTAAAACTACACTTCCTGCAGTCTCAATGAGCTGTCCCAAATGGAGTACCGCCTGGTGAAAATTCGAGGACGTTTCCTCCACGAAAAGGAGATGAGAATGGGACCAAGATCACTCATCCGCCCGGATGGTGTGGAAACCCAAGGAGGACTCTTCTCGCAGAGGGACTCGGGCAATGGCTACTTGATAGTGACCCCTTTTCAGCTGGCAGACAGGGAGTAAGTTCATGTCAAGCAAAACCATTAGGATTTCTTATTAAACTACCACTTCCTCCAGCGACATAGTGCTCGTTAATCGGGGATGGGTGTCCCGCAAGCAAGTGGATCCGGAAACGCGTCCTTTGGGTCAGCAGCCTGCGGAGGTGGAGCTCACCGCCGTGGTGAGGAAAGGAGAAGCCCGTCCCCAGTTCACACCTGACCACAAAGGCAACATCTACCTCTACCGCGATCTGCCACGCATGTGTGCCTCCACAGGAGCTGCCCCAGTGTTCCTCGATGCCGTCTACGATGCCCAGGCAGCCAAAAGTGGTCCCATTGGTGGCCAGACTCGCGTCACCCTGCGCAACGATCATCTCTCGTACCTGGTCACCTGGTTCAGCTTATCGGCGGCCACCTCCTTCCTCTGGTACAGGCAAATAGTCAGGAGGATACCCTTCTAGGAGGTCGTTCAATCAAACGCACTGTTGTTATTTATATAAAATTTACATGCTCTCGTGTAAATGCTTTATTTTTATTGACTCGCCGCAGGAGAAGATTGGCCTGCTGGAGCTTATATTGCAACCGCCGATCCTCGAGTGGCGGATCGGCAGGGGAATAGGAATATGAATACAAATACGGTTCGGGGTTTCCGCTTCGGGAGTGTCTAGCTGAATACTTTTGCTATTTAAAAACACGTTTGCCAGACTGGGTCGATGTTAGGAAATCTTTAAAAGAGCCAGATTAATTAATCTTAATGTGCTAAATTCATTGATTGATTGAATTTTCATTGTGATTTCTAATTATTTACAAGAAATGTAGTTAAAAATGTCCGGTTAAGTATCTTGTAAGCTTGTTTTCTTAGAAATGCATATAAAGGATGTATTATTATTCTACTTTATAGGAAATGACCAAGTCAATTGATAGTTAATTTCTTAAAAATAATAAGCTTTTACTATTTATACTTTAATCTATGCAGGGCCATACTGATAGTCAAAGATTTGATGTTCTAGCCGCTCTTTATCCCGTGAATCGACCCACTCTAACTCAGATACAGAAACAGACAGGATATTTACAATTTAGTCTCGCAAATACTGGAAATTTCGCCAACTTTAAGTGTAAATGCCACCACCTCCGCCGCCCGCCGCACCTAAAGCTGGGGCACAATGCCCCAGGAGCGGAGCAGACCAGCTCGCTGGTACTTCTTGCCGATGGTCTGGACGTGGAAGCCGATCTGCTGCAGACGCTCGTGGTCGAGGATCTTGCGGCCGTCGAAGATGTAGGCCGGCTTCATCATTGATTGGTATATGCGCTTGAAGTCCAGGTCCACAAACTCATCCCATTCCGTGCAGATGACCAAGGCATGGGTGGCTCGAACAGCACTGTAGGGATCACTGTGGATCTGCACCGCCTTCTTCACCTTCTCCGGCGATTCCGTGACACTAGGATGCGTGAGGTCGTCGATGATTTGCTCGGGCTCCACTTTCGGATCGTAGATGTCCAGCGCGGCGCCCTCCTCCAGAAGAGTTTGGCACACGGTTATGGCAGCCGTTTCGCGGGTATCGCCCGTGTTCTTCTTGAAGGCGAAGCCCAAGATGGCTATCCTCTTTTCCGACACCGTGTTGAACAAGCTCTCGATGATCTTCTGCGAGAATCGCCTCTTCTGGTACTCGTTCATGTCGATCACCTGCTGCCAGTAGGCGGCCACCTCCGGCAGATTGAGGTTCTCACAGATGTAGATCAGGTTGAGGATGTCCTTCTGGAAGCAGCTGCCACCGAAGCCCACGGAGGCCTGCAGGAACTTGGAACCGATGCGGGAGTCCAGACCGACGGCTCTCGCCACCTCGGAGACATCGGCTCCGGTGGCTTCGCACACAGCCGACAGCGAATTGATGCTCGAGATGCGCTGGGCCAGAAAGGCGTTGGCCGCCAGCTTGGACAGTTCACTGCTCCATGTGTTGGTGGTGAGGATGTTCTGCTTGGGTATCCAGTGCTCGTAAATCCACGACAGCTTCTCTACCGCCTGGTGACCCTCGGGCGTCTCCTCGCCACCGATCAGCACGCGATCCGCGTTCAGGAGGTCGTTGATGGCAGTGCCCTCGGCCAGGAACTCCGGGTTGGACAGAATGTCGTAGTGGATGCCGGGCTTCTGGTTGGCCCGCAGTATGTGCATGATGCTTTCCGCCGCCCGCACGGGCACAGTGCTCTTCTCCACCACGATCTTGTTGGACTGTGCGATCTCGGCGATCATTCGGGCTGCGCTCTCCACGTACTTGAGATCCGCCGCGCGACCTGGAGATGGAAAAGGGGATTAGTAAGTGATATAAGGTATTACAACGTATCTCCGAAAGAGGAAGTCCTTTAATGTGAGCCTTAAACGACTTAGATTATTTATTTAGATTTATTTTTAAGTAATCTACCTCTTGAAAGGTATTTTTTTACTAAGCCTCTACACTTTTACTTTTTATTAGAGGGAGGAACTAATTAAAGGTAGATCGAAATGGCTTTTTAATTATTTGAAATCAAATCTATGATTGGCAAACGATTTCTGATTAAACTGGCACTTTACTTTACATTTCCCAGAAATAAAAAGGACGCTTTGCATTATTTTGACCTTTTTTCTGGGTAATAACAAACAAAATTCTATAATCTTCTAATAAGTATGAAAGCAAAAGCTATTATTTCAATGCTAACAACAATAACCAGGTGCTAACTCTGGTTTATTAGTTGGCAGACTTCTACTTAGTGTCACGCCCAACATTTTTATGGGACACTTTGTATAGCCAGCTTTTACGATCAACATGTTTTGTCCACTCTACGCAAACAGTTCTAGGCACTGAAATATTCCCACATAAAGCCAGGCTTCCATTACCGAGGTTCCCTCCTTCGGACTGGTTGATATTTGCATAAGAGGCACTTACCCTTGCCGTTGCCGCAGGTTTTTGTGGGCGTGTTCACCGAGATGAAGATGAGGTCGGCCTCCTTGATGGCCGTCTCGATGTCCGTGGAGAAGAAGAGGTTCACGTTGCGGCACTTCTTCACCACCTCGTCCAGGCCGGGCTGAAGAGCAGCAGACATGGCTCATTAAAATACTTACAAATTATTCCACAAGTTGTTGGCCTAGTTCTCTGCTCTTCTATTGCAATGCCAATCACGACCCACTCCCAAAGCAGCTGGTGACGTTCCTACCTCGTCGGTCGATAAGATTAAAGCCTTCCCCACACATGCTTGTACGTGGCCTTATCCGATTCCGTTTCCTACGAAAGCTATCTCCCAATTAACCCCGCTGCGGCTCTGTTTACGTGCTGAAATAGCACTTTGAGTGGTCCGCTCTTAAACGTTTAGTGATTAATTTATAAATTATAGGACAGGGGTCTTCCCATGACCACCCACGCTTATGCAACACTCACACGAACCCTCCGTGTTCCCCCATTCAACGCTTTCGGCCAGACTTATTTCCGCTTCTGATTCGATTTGAATGTTCATTGAACTCGTTTCGAGAGCTCCCCGAATTTGCATACGTATTTATATGGACTTCTCGGAGGCAGGTGTTAATAACTGTCTTTCCCCTGGGGCTTTTTGTGTGAGATAAGAGTTCGCTATAAAAACAAAGGCTGATCTATGTAACTTTGAATTTGATTAGTCAGCGGAGGGGGAGAAGAACAAAAGAGATGTTGGACACATTTTCTAAAAATACACGACTCGTGCCACTATCATATGTCTGCGACTGATAGGTCCCCGAGTTGTACTGAAAAGTGGAGAAAACGTTAATGAGCGGAGCGAGTAGGAAATGTTGGAAAGAGCGTCAATAGCCAATTGTGCAAATGCCAAACAAGAGGATGTTGTCTACAAGGCCGCCTTGATACTGCCAGCAAATTGCAAGTTATGACCATGGTGTTTGCTGGTGGTGATGCAATCTAGGTAAGTGAATATCAATAGTAAGAATGGAATGCCCGCCGCTCAGCCTCTGTGGGTACAAGTGCACTTAGGGCCGTGTTTTTGTCCATTATTTGTTAATAGCCGCTATTACTGGGGAGCTTAAGTAAGGGAAACCTATCTTGGCTTACTTCTAACTCTCTGGTCTAAACATCAGGGAAATGTTAATGTGTTCTTCTACAATATATATAATTTTACATATGATAACGAGTTTCTCTTGACAAACTCAGATTACCAATGGAAAACTCCATTTAATGGGTATACAACAAAGCATAGTAACCAAAATTCCGACTGATAGCGTTGGCTTCTAATGTGTTTGGGTGATTGCATACATTTTTCGCGTTCCTTCCCCTCAGACACTGTTTGTTTGCCCAGAACGTGGGTAATTGGACAATTTCCAACTAATGTGCTCCCACTAAAACCCAAAGCACTCTGCCCAGCGGGCTTATCTCGCGCCGAGACTGTGCTGCGGCGCAGACCCGATAAGAGCTACTTAGTGGGGAATGGGGGCAGGCGGAAGCCGGGACGGAAATGCGCCAGTAACAATGGACGAGGAGACATACTTTGTGACGTGTGGATGTGAGATCTGCCTGGGCCGGCAATCCGCTTACACCTCATGGCTTCGTGGCGCATTTGGTGTCTGGATTCGAGGCCTGCTGGGCACTATGGTCACGCAGTCTGGAAAGTAAAATCGATTCCCACGCTTGTTTTCCGTCCCGAATCATATTTCAGCAATCATTTGGCTCTGCGAGCTTTTATGGTTTGTTTTGAATGACTAATGGCCGTAACACGAGGACTGACCATTGACCTTGTTGTGGGCCAAGTGCGTTAAACACCTGAGTGTCTAGTAGAATGCCGAACACGCACCGATGGCTCAAGTGAGGACTGGCTGCAGAGAGAGAAAATACTGGGTTGTAAGCCAAAAATCTTAAGATTCAGTGATTAAAACCTTATCTGAAATATTTTCGCTAATTTCAAAATATACATTCCAATTTTTCGGGATATTCTAGACTGGCCTACTGATTAAATTGTAATGGTTCTCCATAAAGTGTTTCAGAAGTGAGGTTTTTAACCAACTGAAAGAGAACTGAAAAAGAACCAAGCAATACTATAATTATTCTTAAAGTTTACAACTAAGCTCATTAAAAAAGACTAACAGAACCTTATATTACACTTTGGCATCTATAAGATATATGAAAATAACCCATTTCTCTATATATTTCTGACTTTAAAATAGAGTTCCGCTGTACTAACAACTCCTTTAGATGGTAATCGAATCCCCTGGAATTCAGACTACAAATCTCTGAATAGATCTCGCACTTTCTGTGTGCACGGGAACTGGTTTCTCTGCGAGAGGGCGGAGGGGTGCCCACCGCCCCGGGCCTGAGCGGTCATCGACGTTTTGGTCTCCTCTCGATGGATCTCGGGACTGATTGATGTTTTGTTTGCTTGGGATTAGAGGAAGCCCCGAAAATAAAAGAACTGCAAGGCCGAGGCGTGAGCACGCAGAAGCCGCCGTCTCCCTCTTGCCCACTGGCACGGCGCACACACAGGGCACATACCGAGGGAGGCACTTCCTATGTACATACAAACGCGCGAGTCGAAAACCCACCTCGTAAATGGGCAGTTTATCCGAGTTCCACTGGGCAATCCGCTCGGAGCTCTTGTCCACCAGGGTTATCACGATGTCGGAGCACTTGAGCGCCATCACCGCGCAGGTCGGACCCCCGACGTAGCCAGCGCCAATGCAGCAGACCTTCATGATTGCAGCGCTTTTCCCCGCTTCTCCTGGTTTGTTTTGCTGTCGCCGTCCGGCTTTCCCTTCCGATTTTCCCTTTTCCGGCGAGTGTCGAGTCGCGTGCTTTCCAGTCGAGCGGTCCGCGGAATCTGACTTTGCGCGGCAGCGGAGCGAACAACAATAACTACTTCTGCCGCCCAGATTAAACAAAAAACCAGCCAATGGAAGTGCCGTGTGACCGCCGCGCGACTCGCGCCAATATACCACTTCCCGAAACGGTCTTACTTTTCCAGTCACCGTTCGTAATTCAAAAAAGTTTTAAAAATCACTTAAAGTTTTCCGAACTTATAATTTTTTATAATTCTCCTCAGTTTTAAAAGTATTTCAAAATTAAAGAATGTTATGAATGTATGATATAAAAATTGAGAAGTTTTGTAAATATTATTTTTGAATAATTAGACATTTAGCTTGGACTTGGTGCCAGAGAAATGTAAAAGCTTTTTCAACAGAGTGTTTTGAGGAGTAATCCTCATAAAATAATGCAATCTAGGCGACGAAAATACTACAATTGTTTAATGACTAAAAGTAAAAGTGACTAATGACAAAAGTATGTTCTTTCTATGGTTAAAGAATCTGGACTTTAAATTGTAGTCTTAGTTTATAAATTCCTTGAAATATTTCTGAAAGGTTCTCCTAATTTTTCGGGAGCAGAAAGCAACTAGATTTATTTCACGACTTAAAACTCAAACGAACAAGACTCAGCACTTCCTCACGTCCGGAACGATTCCACACTCGGCGTAGGGATCGGGGACCTTGACCTCCTTTTTGGCGCAAGGCGGACACTCCACGCAGCAGAGATCGTCCTTGGGCGTGGCCTTCAGCAGCCCGTCAATATTCTCGCCCCTTGGAGTCTTCAGATTTGTGCCGGAATTGACCCTGGCCGGCACTTCACTCATTCTGGCTTTCGACGACGTCTTGGGCAGCGAGTACTTGGTGGCATCCGGCGGATTGGGCCTGCCCCAGAAGTCTCGCGGAACGTCCCAAATGATGAGCGATCCGTCGGTGCTGCCAGTCACAAACATGGTCATGCAGGGACTGTAGGCGCAACTGATCACTGAGGAGGCGTGCTCGGACCCCAAGCCCACCACAGCACCACTGTTGTAGTCCCAGAGCTTCACCTGCAGATCGCTGCCCACGGTGATGAAGTAGTCGCCAGTTTCGTTGATGGCCAGGCAGTTGACCGAGGACTTCTTGGAGGCAGTCAGCTCCCTGATCAAGGCTCCGTTGTACACCATCCAGTAGATGATCCTGCCGTCCGAGCCGCAGGTGATCACTTGGACTCCAGTTGGGAAATAGGAAGCGGACATGAACTGCGTGTTGGCAGTCACCACTTGCTTCCGGGTCATGCGTCTGTCAAGGATGTGTTATAATGAAATAAGTGGCTGAAATAATGGCGGGCTTTCTTGACTCACTTTATATCCCAGATCACACAGGAGCCATCCGTGCACGCCGATATCACTTCAGTATCCAGATAGTTGATGTCCAACGAGGTTATGGGACCTGAGTGATCCTTCAGAACGCCCAGCAGGTCCTGGCGATAAGGATCGATCTTCCACACCCTCACCTGTCCCTCAATGCCGCCAGTGACAATTAGCCGGCCAGTGGAGGCCACAGCTAAAGCACTGCATCCTAGTAATAAATAATAGGATTTGAATAAGGATAACACACATAATTCCCTTCTAGATATTCACCCTTGTTGTGTGCATTGGGAATAGCATAGATGAGTCTTCCTGTGATGGGAGTGAAGGCCCTGATGATGCCATCGTTCCACACGGAGACAATACTGGTGCCGTCATGGGTAAAGCGAACACAGGCGCAGTTAAAGTTATAAACCATGATGCGGAGCAGCTCCTGTTTGCGCGCAGAGGACCAAATGCGGATGCACTCCTTGCCGGAGGTGGCAAATACACCGGAGTAGTTTCTTAAAAATAAATAATTAAAATATACTTAAAAATGTTAAAATCAGACTATCCTATAAACTCACTTGGGGAACGTGATGCAGTAGACCGACTTGGTGTGACATGTTCGCAGCAATTTCAGCACCCAGGTCTTGATATTAAGCCCATAAATCTCGTTGGTGTCTGTGCAGATGTAGAACAATTCCGGTTTCGAGCGAACAAAAGATGAGATCCTCCCCGAAACATGCGTTTTCTTCAGGGTGCGCAGATACGGCCACGTGGGACCGGGGTAGTCCCTGAAGTTAATAAGCGGCACATCGGTTCGCTCCTCCACCAGCTCTATGTCGCCATTTCCAGCTCCAATTAGTAAACGTCCTCCCTCCAGGACGTACAAAGCGCGCACTCCATTCACATAGCGATTACAGTCTCTGCCTGATGGCTTCCTGGGGTTGTGGGTGCCAAAGGCTCCCAGGATGCAGCTGGTGGATCCCTGCTTGCTCACGTGATCGCGATCGCAGCAGTTCAGAACGATCTTCACGATATCACCAGTTCCAGTGCCCAGATAGGCGAACTCATCAGTCTTATCGATGCGGGCACAGTAGAAAACCCGAGTCTTGCTGGCCATTAGGACATCCTGGACGTACAGTTTCTTCTCCTCGCGCAGAATGCTCCAAAGACGCAGGTGGCGATCCCCGGCGGTCACAAAGAAGTAAGGATTGTTGTGCATCGGTCGCACTGTCAGGGCATTTCCGGATATGGCCCTCGAAGCGGGCGTCTGGCAGATGGGGGAGCTAGAACAGCGAAATTGAGTTGATCTAGTATATTATTAATTTTAGATGTAGACACTCACAATGCCTCCATATCGAAGACGATTACGGAACCGTCATCCACGCCGCCAATGGACACCACGCAGCGATCTTGAGCAGTGAAGCAGATGGCCT
The DNA here is from genome assembly GCF_025231255.1 of Drosophila biarmipes. Classification (NCBI taxonomy): domain Eukaryota; kingdom Metazoa; phylum Arthropoda; class Insecta; order Diptera; family Drosophilidae; genus Drosophila; species Drosophila biarmipes. The sequence continues at coordinate 12,967,915 of NC_066613.1, forward strand.
GAACCGAAACCTTGTGGAGATCGTGTCGCGAGATCTCCTTGCGCTGGTCGTAGTCCCAGATGATGACATATCCCCGGAACCCCATGTGGTTGATCTGACCCGACGCCATGTACTTGCCGCTCTTGCTGAGATCCAGGCATGATATGGTGTTCGTATGTCCGGCTACGAACTCCTGGGTGTTCTTCTTGTAGTCAGCGATGCCTATTTTGTTGCCGAGCGCGAATATAATGGATCCGGTCACCGGATGCTGACGCACTCCGTTCTCCACTTTTCCGTTGATCCCGAAGATCGCGCGCGGAAGCAGCTGCCTGCAGGTGTCCTGGGAGTCTCCCATTTTATACAGGATTATAGCAAAATATACTTTTGAATATGTAACATATAAGGGGGTTTGTGTTGCCTTTTACGCCTAGTACTTTGAAGGTTTTAAGACGGCTTTGTTTTCTGTTTGAAAACAAGGCAGGTGAGACGTCAAACAGCGACCGTTGCTGGGTTTCCGTTGCTAGCGAAGATCGAATTTTAGGTATAGGCTGATATAATTTTTATTTTTTTATTTTTATGTCAGATTTAATTAGAAACTAATTTAACAAAAATTAAGAAAACGTTTTTTAACTTCGAATGTATAAAGATCGAACATTAATCGTTTTCTATTCGAAAGTAGATTTTAAATGTTGTTTAAACGTCAACTATTTCTAAAAATTGGGGTAACATATTCGTTTAATTATCCAAGTCTTCTATTTTAATGTTGACTTGGCTGCAATATTGCTTCAGCTTGCCCACATTGAGGGAGGAGCAGTCCTTTTGGACGCGATTCTGCATTTCAACCTCTTTCTGGCAGAGATCATCTATGGCGGCGTATTTTTCCTCTTCGACTTTTAGGTGGGCCAGCATCGCCATGTTCTAGAATTAAGATTGTCCAAGAAAATGGGAATTTAGGCTTACAAATCATTAAAAATTCCTATAGAAATGTAATATTTTCATGAAATCTATATAGTTTACAGTTCTGTAACCACTTAGGACTAAATCTCCCATAGTTACCTCTCGGTATTTGGCCTTCAGCTCCTCCAGCTCGGCCGTCTTCTGCTCCTCCTCCTCGCTGGTGAACTGATTCTCGAAGAACATGTGTTCCGGGAGAAGTACGTGCGGTGGCACATGGAACACCTTGCTGTCCAGTTCTCGCAGGGCTTTCAGACCCTTGGAGGCGGAGGCCAGGAAACGACGTTCCACGGCTTCCTTCTGGGCCTCCAATAAGTCCGCTGTTGCGGGGGTCTTTATCTTATCAATGATCCTTCCAGCGCCTTTCTTGATGATATCCTGTATAATGTGTTCGCCTATTTTAAGGAATAAGTTGGGACGCTATCCATGAAGCTGAGGAAACAACACTTACGCTCTGCCGAAAGCTGTGCTGGTGTGAAGTTGAAGTACTTCTGGTCGTAGGTACTACTATTGAAGTCCATATCGAGGGGTTGTAGCAATGTTATTTGGGAAAAACTAAATTAAAGTCGAACAAAATATAAACAAAAATCGCGCAATTTCAAGTTAGTAATACCGTTCGTGGTTTTGCACAATATGCCACCTCATTACAATGCAGCTAAATCTAGCTAGGAAATATAGCTAGAAAATAAACATTTAAAAATCAGCAAAAGAGTTTTATAATAAAAGTTAACAAAAAAAATTTGATATTACATTTTTTAAAACATAAAAAACATGTTAACATGACTGATTCCGTCATAATTACCAAACATGAAAATATTATTTCTTAAAGTTACACGCTATTTTTTATGAAATATATTTTATATTAGTGCAAACTTAACTTAATTAAACATAATAATAATTATATATTGTAAATATGTATTCTATTTGTGATTGAATTTTATTGTAATAGAAGACTACCCCTAATATTTGTTGTTTTGCTTTAGCCGGCTTTGCGAATATAATGTAGCGAGAACTGAATAATCAGGAAAGTGCGACACACATAACGGTGTCTATATAAATAGCTGGCACCACTCTTCAGTCGCTATTTACAGTTGCACGGCGTTGGAAGCATTCGATCTAATTCACAGTGCACTGCAATTACTGGAACTTCCACTTGACCCGAGCAAACAAAGGAGACAAATATGCTTTTCATTGGGGGCGTTTCGCGGCCCCTGGGACTGGGGCTCGTGCTCCTGGGACTGATAGCGCCCATCTGCGGGCTTGGTTTTCGTCGCGGCAGGCTGAGTAACGGGTTCCTTGGGGAGCCCAGCAAGATTCCAACGCTCCAGAGATCGCTGCAGTCCGAGGACCTGTGGTTCCAACAGAAATTGGACCACTTCAAGGGCAGCGATACGCGCACTTGGCAGCAGCGATACTTCGTCAATGCCGACTACTACCGCAATGACAGCTCCGCGCCCGTTTTCCTGATGATTGGCGGCGAGGGCGAGGCCTCGGCCAAGTGGATGCGGGAAGGAGCCTGGGTCCATTACGCCGAACACTTTGGTGCCCTCTGCCTGCAGCTGGAGCACCGTTTCTACGGCAAGAGTCATCCCACCGCGGATCTGTCAACCGAAAACCTGTACTATCTGAGTTCCGAGCAGGCTCTCGAGGATTTGGCCAGCTTTGTGACCGCCATGAAGGCGAAGTTCAACCTGGCCGATGGTCAGAAGTGGATCGCTTTCGGCGGCTCCTATCCGGGATCACTGGCAGCCTGGGCCAGGGAGAAGTATCCTGAACTCATCTACGGATCCATCAGCTCTAGTGGGCCTCTGTTGGCCAAAGTGGACTTCAAGGAGTACTTCGAGGTGGTCAAAGCCTCGCTGGCTGCCTACAAACCCGAATGCGTGGAGGCAGTGACTCGCAGCTTTGCCCAGGTGGAGATCCTTCTGAGGCATATGATTGGTCAGCGCAGTCTGGATGAAAAATTTAAGTTAGTATACTGATGGGACCTTCGTTTATGACCCTTCAGAGATTCATATTAATTGTTATTTCTGGTTCCCTTTAGGACCTGCACTCCAATCAAGGATTCCATTGAAAACGAGTTGGACATAGCCAGTTTCTTTGAGAATCTGGCGGGAAACTTTGCAGGAGTGGTGCAGTACAACAAGGATAACAGCCCCCACGCCACCGTTACCATTGATGATGTGCGTCAATCCCCCTTTATAACTCCTTAACAATATAATAACATATGAAATATCCGCAGATCTGCGATGTAATGCTGAATACCACCGCCGGGCCACCTGTGACCCGTTTGGGCCTGGTAAATGACATGCTATTAAAGGAGTCGAACACCACCTGCCTGGACTACAAGTACGAGAAGATGGTAGCCGATATGAAGCAGGTATCCTGGGACTCCGAAACTGCGAAGGGATCGAGACAGTGGACCTACCAGACCTGCCACGAATTTGGCTTCTATCAGACCTCCGAGAACAAGGAAGACATCTTTGGAGATCGTTTTGGAGTCGACTTCTTCATTCGCCAGTGCATGGATGTGTTCTCCAAAAACATGGACGCAAAGTTCTTGGATCTGGTGGTGTCCGGTACCAATGATAACTATGGGGCACTGAAGCCAAATACCACAAATGTCTTGTACGTTCACGGTTCCATTGATCCCTGGCATGCTTTGGGATTGGTGAAGTCTCCCAACTCCGCACTTCCAACAATTTTCATAGAAGGTACATTGGGTGGATATGAATGAAATCCAACCCATTGAGTTATTTTTTACCGAGTTGAATAATATAAATATCTTTTTCCCCCTAGGAACTGCCCACTGCGCCAATATGTACGAGCCGGTGAAAACCGATCCGCCCCAACTGGTGGCCGCTCGAAATAAGATCACCAAGTTCTTGGCCAAGCTTCTGGAAGGCTACACCTCAACCCTAATCTGAAACCAAAAGCAAAGTGAAATTAGCGAAGTCAAGTGTAATTTTGGATTCGTCAGCGATCTGTTTTATTTTTTTAATTCGCATGAGTTGTATAATATATATTTTTGCTCCGCTGGGAGTTAATCCTTCTTGGCCTGTTCCATTTTCTCGTGGAATCGCTTCCAGTAGTGCTGCACCGTGGCATTTCGGACGACATTGTGCTCGACAAAGTTCAGTAGCCAGGTGCCGGTGAGGTAGCTCAGGTCATAGATGAAGGCCACCACGCGAAAGAAGTATTTCTCTGTCTGCTGCTTGCTGGGCATGTTGGCCATGATGTCCTGCAGCTGCTTGGCAGCCGCCTCCTTGGCCTCTGCTGCCTTCTTCTGGGCCTCGGTCTTCTTGTCCTCGTTTGAGCACCCCTTTTCGGTGCCCTTGGTGCGGACAATGGAGTTGGAGTTGGTGTCCAGGGGATCGGCTCGGCCCAGCTTTCCGCCGGAGGTGACTATGGAAACGGGAGGCGTATGTACCTCAGAAATGGTCACGCCCTTCCCAGTGGTATTCTCGGGGTCACTTCCCAACGAGCTGCTTCCTAGAATGCCAGCGTTGATGGAGGAGGGGGACCCAGGAGCCACGAAGCCAGGCGGCATGTTCTTGGGCTTGTCCTCATTGCCACCATCAACAGAGAAGCAGCGAATTGGGTTCAGGATCTGAGCACGTGGGTGCACTGCACTGCCATTCATCAGCTTCAAAGTCGAGTAGTCTGCACGGTAAAAATGGGATTTTTGTGTTGCCTCTAGAAATATCCACGTGATCCGAACTTACCCCAGGTTGCGACCAATGATCCTGCCACCGATCTATTCCATTTCGACAATAAGGTTGTGCGAATCATGTTCCAAGTCTTTGCGGCGGACGCAGATTTAAAATTCCTCACTGAAGCAGGTGAAAATTTCAACAAACGAATCAATTCCAAAATGCCTGACGGCGTTGAGCAGAAAATGGGAAGGCCAACTTTTTTCTACCGACAGCCAGAGTTGCATTGAAAAAGTTGTCATTGAATGAGTTGGCAGTCCGGAAAATGTTTTAGAATGGAGAAAATACTTGCTTTTTTATAAATTGTCTTTTATTTAGGCTATTACTAAACATATTAGTAAGTTTACTAGTTACATTTTAGGGCTTACAACTCCAGGCCTAGTTTCACCTTAAATAACGCTGTCAAGCTCTTGGCAAAAAATAAACGTCCGGCCAATGGCGAGGCCCAAAAGGGCATTCCTACACGACACGATCTCGAGAGGTTTCCCTTTGGGATTCGCCATTAGCCCGCGAAACTTAAAGATACATCCCAAAGAGGGCCGATCGGATTCAGAGGGTAGGATGTACAAAACCCATCGGCTGTCCTTTGGCGAACTTCACATTGTGTTAGGCTAATCTTTAAATTAGTTAACTTACAGGTGCAATTTAATGGACACGGGTAACTAAATTGCAGTTGGTTATTTGTTCCGCGACTACTGGCAACCAAATCGGTTATTAAAATTACGTGTGTCAAGCATGTAACGCATTTAAAACATATATGGAGCATACGATTACGTATATGCAGAGCGTAAATGTATCGAGTTCTTAGCGTTTAATGGAAATGTTGATGCGCGCGCGTTTTCCTTTAATACTGCGCGCAAGCTAAATAATGATGATCTTGTGATCCGCCGTCCCTTAGAATAAGCCAATTTGTTTCAGATTGTTCTTGATGATCACATCGGTGACGGCATCGAAGACGAACTTGACGTTGTTCGTGTCCGTGGCGCAGGTGAGATGCGTGTAGATCTCCTTTTGGTCTTTCCGCTTGTTCAGATTTTCAAACTTCATGCGAATGTAGTTGGCCGCCTCCTCGAAGGTGTTGGTTCCTGAAAAGGATTTGTGTTTAGCAAATCATATAATTCCAAATTATAATTTTATCATTTTACCTGTGTACTCCGGGAAGCATATCGTCAGGGGAGATCGCTTAATCTTCTCCTCGAACAGATCCTTCTTGTTGAGGAAAAGTATGATGGAGGTTTCCACGAACCACTTGGAGTTGCAGATGGAGTCAAACAGCTTCAGGGATTCGATCATGCGATTCATCTCTTCGTCCTCGGCCAAGACTAAATCGTAACCTTTAAAAATGAATAATTTTTATATAATCGTTTTCGAATATTGGATTAATAACAAAAATGCTATATTATATGAAAAATTGGAATTAAAAAGTTTTAAAAATGGTGTAATGATTTTTTTTTTATTTTAATGTTTTGGTCGGGACGGAATTTTTTAATACATAAATTTATTTGTCATAAAGATAGTTTCTTATCAATCCGTCATACAATACAATGACCTTTGAAACTCTTGGTGAGGGTATATTTTCATTATTTAGTATAAGAGATTGTGAGGGACACAATTCTGAATAATAATTGAAGCAAAATTTCCTAAATGTTATTTATGACAATCAAAAACTTTAAACCATGCTGTGCCTTAAGTCCCTTCTAAAATGTTGTACTAAGGTCTGTTCTAAGTCTTACCTGACAATGCTACGCAGAAGATAATGGCCGTGACGCCCTCAAAGCAATGGATCCACTTCTTGCGCTCCGATCGCTGGCCGCCCACGTCAAAAAGCCTGCAACATTGAAAATTAATAGGCAATCAGTAAGTATAATTTATGGGAAAGCCATCCCAACTCACTTGAAGTGCAGCTGCTTGCAGGAGAAGTGTGTCTCGATGATGCCGGTGGTCTTGACTCGGGTGCGGAGCACATCCTGCTGGGTGGGTATATAGTTCGGTTGCGCGATGCGATCCAGCGAGTTGAGGTAGTAGCCCGCCGAGTCGTTCAGCTGATATTCGCGGGATCGGGCGAAACTCTGCTGCACGCCGCCGTCCGCCCAGAGCTTCTTCATCAGCAGGACAATCTCCGGCAGCAGGATTCCCTCGTCCGCGGCGGAGGCATGTGTGAAGAACTGGCGGGCTATGTCCGTCCTGCCCGGGTCGGCGAACTCTATCTTCAGGCGACCCATAGCCCGGATGATCACCATCAGGCTCTGCACCGTGTTGCTGAACACCACACGGCGGTACTCCTCGCACTCCTCCTGCGAGTAGCCCGTGTCGTGGATGATCTTCATCTGCTTCACTATCGTGGACTTGCCCGACTCTCCAGCTCCTGGAAAATGAAATACCAAATATTTATTAGTAAAGTAAGCATACGAAAAGAGTACATATCTAGCGGTTGTGGGATTTCCCCACCTTATAAAAAAAGCACCTATCTTTTAAATTATTCATTTTGTTCTGCATAAACTGAGTAAGCTTGTGCACAATTTTGCCAGTGGGCGTGGGTTGAACTTTTAAATAACAAGTTCAGGGCGTAGATCTGAATGAATCAATGAGTTTACGACACCCGGAATAAAGAGGCGGGGTAGAACCATAAATGGAGAGCGGAAGAGGAATTTGTGAATGAATTATCAAGAAAAGTTGCTCAATTGCGGGTTCAAAAGGCCAAAAAGCTGCCGGTTTACGCTTAATTGCGCTGGTCATGTAAGAAAATGAATGAATGTGCTATATTGGATCTCAACAGATGAACAAAAACACATTAAATAGGGGTTAAAAATGTGTTATAGCACTTAAATTAAAAGACAATAAATTTCTATAATTATTTTTCCAGTCCCATTAAAATATTTACTAATACTAATCTGTCTACGAAGCTAATTTTTGGTATAATTTTCTTTGCCTTCCCAGTTCCCAAGCCCCTTCAAATCAAATAGCCAAGCCCTCAAGTTCATTGAACCACCCAGCGGTTCTCAAAAGTTATCAAAAGCCGGGGAACTGGCAGGGAGAAAATTAACTCGACATAATTTTATTTGCCGAGAGCTCTCAATTGTAAAATGAGACCTGACCCGCGAGCGTTAATAAACAAACAGAGGCGTCTGGGCTGACCACACGGGTTTATTATCTGCTTCGAATGATAAAAATAAAAATATAATCACATTACGTGCTCGCCGGTTTCCCTTTTCGATGAAGGCAGCACTGAAATAATAGAGAAATGGGCAAATAAAAAATTGCCAACTCTGCCGTCGAGCTACCGGTCTAAGCTTTATTTTCATTTCGGTTATCATGCGCCATACGAAAGATGTCGGGGTATTGCAACAATGGCGCATTAAGCCGACTTTTTGCTGCAGTCGGGTTTGGGTCCATTCCCAGCCCACCGGATGATTAGGTAATTGCCGAACCGAAGCCACCCGTCTGGAGGTATAACTGCGACTATACTTTCACTTCTCCTCCTTTCAGGGCTTGGTACTTGCACTGCAACTATGATTGTTTTTAACTCTTCGTACATTAATCACCTACGGTTAAAACTCCTCTGGGCAGACAGTCCCCTAAAGTGGGAACCTCGAGCATTTCATGTTTTTCAAGAAAAGTGATTTGGTAAAACCTCTTCCTTACACCAAAATGTTTATAATAATATTTTTTGGATCATAAAATTTGGTATGTGGAGAGATATTAGGGTAATAAAAAGTTGTGTATAGGTCAAATCCCAAACTGTGACCCAGTATGCATTTTTTTAATAATTATAAATATTATTGTCCGACAGTTTAATTTTAGTAAAATAAATCTCCAATTATTAATGGTATTTCTTGGATCATTATAAAAATTTGTATGTAGACAGATATGAAATAATAGGAAGTGACCTGTGGCTGCCATATTACATCTTTATAAGTTTAACTCTTAAAAATACTATAGTTTTAAATCGCTACACAGCCAATCTTCAGTGTACTTGCACTTATTTACCATTGTTAAATAATTATATATTTTATAATGCATCCAATTCCAGCCAATTCCAACAATGCGTACTAATTTTGCCATAAAAAATGTCGTTATAGGGGCCCGCGGGAAGGAGCGACAGAGACGCACAGAGATAATGGCCAAACAACGGTCGCCACATAATGATGAAATTGACGGATCTGAATACGAATATGGACATTAGGCGATGTTCCAACCTGCCACCGTGTGGAAACAAAAAAATTCACGAATAAACGGCGGAAAAAGGTCAATTTAATAATAGTATTAATAACAAAATGAGCAAGTGAGTGTGTGTGAGTGTCTGGGCATTCATTTATCAATGCACCGTTAGCTGTGCCATAACAAGGGAGAAAGACCGCGAGTGCGAGCGAGAGGCGCACAATAGGGATAAAGCGAGACGGGCTCAGAACAACGGCGGTACGCACAAAGCGATCCAAAGCCGCGCTTACAAGCTCATTATCATCGCCATCGTCATGACCACCATCGCGCTGGCAACGGTATTATAATTAACATCATTAGACAGTGGATATCGGCGAGAAGAGAATCTTCGGAGAATCTATGCAGACAGTGAGCTTTATCAAGAAGTCCATTCCAAATGCAAAAGAAAAACATAGTTTTGATTGATAGAGATTCAGTGTCAGTATCAGATGATCTTTAATTAATTTAAGTAGAACTCATCTTGAAATCAAGAAGTAGTTGTTCTTGAAATTAATTGCTGTGATGAAGTGATTTTAAAATAGAGATGAAAGCTACTCTTATGCAGAAGTCAATTCCAAATACAAAAGTAATCAGCATTTTGATTAATAATTTCTTAATTAATTTAAGAAGAACCCATCTTGAAATCAAGAAGTTGTTCTTGAAATTATTTGCTGTGATATAGTGATTTTAGAATAGAGATGAAAGCTACTCTTACGCAAAAGTCAATTCCGAATACAAAAGAAAATCAATATTTTGACTGATAAAGAAGAACCCATCCTGAAATCAAGAAGAAAGTGTTCTTGAAATAAATTGCTGTGATAAAGTGATTTTAAAATAGAGATAAAAGTAACCGGAAAGACAAAAATTGTCGTTCAATCAAAGAACACTTCATCTCGATTTTTAGAATTTAAACAAATTTTTCAGACATTTTTTTTTTACTTATAGAAGGTGGTTTCAGGTTTTAGCTTTTATTCCACTTGAACTTTAGTAACTGCTTCCTGATTGTTATGGGCGTTAAATTAAAAAAAAATGTATATATATTTACACATTATTTTTAAGTTTCTTGATTCAAAAGTAACAATAAATATAGAAACAGATTTCCACTGTATTGCCCTCTGGGTGGGGGCACTTTCCTCGGCGTGTGCAACGTAGTGCACCAACTAATTGCCTGTATGATTACTGGGCGCCAGTGGAATCATCATTAGAAGTGGTGACTAAAGCCTCTCCAGGCAAATACAACCATGCGATGAGTTAAAAAATATACAATAGCTAAGACAGCGAGAGGAGAAGCGTAAGAAAGTGCTTGCGCCATGAGTAATCAAGTTAAATGGCGCCTGAGCCCGGTTATCGAAGTGGGAAATGTGTTAATCAGCGGGGAGTGTGAAATTGTGCGGACCCACTAAAAAGTAAACAATTAAATCAGATGAAATGAAGCCCTGAAACGGAAACCCCCACCCAACCACCGATCGAACCCCCAATGACTTTCACGCAAATGTGGATTATCACTCCATTTCCATGCATTTCTTATATAAATTACGATTCCGTCCATTATTTAACCGCATATATGGAGCGGAGAGCTGTTCGAAATTGACGTATAAGGTCACCTAGCGATAATTTTGATAAGCCCAATGATACTTTCAGCGTGCTCTAGAGTGTGTTTGTATGAGAATTCTTAAAAATTCTAGATTAGGTCGCTGTGTTGACAGTCTGGGGTGTCGATTTTGATATTGGTGCGGCAGAAGCATGACATTACTTTGTTTATATACTACTTTTTATACAGATATGCGAGTTGCTTACTCATGCCCCAAATGCGAGTCTTTCTCTCCCTGGTTCTCCCGATGCAAATATCGCAAAACAATACTACAACTCGCATTTCTTTCCCTTAAACACGAAGCGTTTGGGCTTGTAGATGGGCGAAAAAAGAAATTCAGCTGAAAGTTGTACTTTTCAATTGAAAGGCGTGCCGAGAAGGGAATAGGAGGGCGGCAGAGTGTAATATAAATTGAGTGTCAGCGGAGGAGCTTTATTAAATCTACACAATAAGCCCAGCGTTGGGGGCTGACAATTCCGAGTCCAATTTGAGCGAGCAGTCGCGGTGCACATGGAAAAATTATAAGCTAAAAGAAAGTAACAATTATTTGTAGGTATTTTTAATGACCGTCATAGTCTGTTTGTGGAATAAGTAAGCCCGTAATGTAAGGATACATTATTTGTGGCTTTTAGAATTATCCAAAAAGTAGTTTTATACACAAAAATTATTAATCACGTGATGTAAAGATACATTATTTGGCGGAAATATCAATACAAAAAAAAATTTGTAGGAGACTGCTCTGGACACGAACTCTTTGGAGACTTCAGGGTCTACAACCATTGATAAAAATCTTCAAACTCTTGTAAATTGTAAAATTTGCCTTATATATCTTATATCTTTGAGTATTAGGGAGTATGGATTTGACAGTAATATATTTTAAAGGTTTAAAGATTTTTTCGTAAACGCTTTTTCCCGTGTAGCAACAGCAGCTGCATTTGGTGGCGGGGCCATTTATTTGCGCTAATATCGTTCACCCCACTTGAAATGTCAGCGAACAAATAACAAAGCAGCAGCAAAACACGGCCAATTACTCAGCCTGGAGATTGAAGAGGCTGGCTGGGATCCGGAGAGATCTGAGAGCAGAGCGCAGGCGCAACAAACGAGATCAGAGATCGCTTTTCACTGCGGTCCAGAAATGACAGAAATTACGGCACACAAAGTGCAAACACAGCCCACAACAACAATGGCCACAATTAAATCAAACGCGGCAGCGGCGGGAAAGTTAGCCTGAGATTCTGAAATGCAACTGGTGCAAGGTGTTTTCTTGTCTAGGTACACCTGAAGCATTTACACTGGTCAACCAGGGTTTTTGCTCAAATACAGCTGGGAAACTAAGAGCAAATAGGGGTTCGGAGGGTGTACAATGGGGATGAAATTTCCAGATACTCGCTTTCTTTTGATACTTTTCAAACCGGTTTCACATGTTTTTTAGGCCGGGAAAACAGTTTTCCTTAATTTTTTGAGCCAAATATACTGTAGGTATTTAAAAAACTGGAAGGTGCGCTGGATTTTGAATTTACTGAAATAGGTTTTAGGTTTTTTCTAAGGATTGTCTTCTATTTGAAGTTACATTTTATAATTATATATATATTTTATTTTACAATTTAAATAAAAAATGAGTTACTTTTTTCTGCTAAAAGCGTTAAGAATTTATATAAAATCATTATAAAAATTGTTTTTTTTTTTAGAAAATTAATAATTATCGCAGTATGGCACATAGCCAGGCCTTACTGCACCTCTTCAGCCTGCCACTTGTTGCCTTAGTCATCTTGGCTCGCTTCATTAGCAAATCAGCAGTGCTGCCAGCGAAAAGCCGGAGAAAAACCTCAACCTGCATTGTTTTCGAAAATGAATGGCAATGAAAACGAAAAGCACACGCAGACAGCGAAATACGATCGCTCCCATGCCGCACAAGACACATCGGTGTGTGGAAATTTAATTGCAGAAGGTTGCAACTGGCAGCGCGGCGCCCTGCCGCAGAGGTCGGGTCACCATAAATGCGATACGATGGCGCCTCGCCGCTCGAATGGTTTTTCCAGCCAAGTGAAAACCGCTGCACTATCAGAACCACCAGGCAACTACACATCAAGCATGTTTCCATTGCGGCGATCCACTTGTTGGGGCCGCGAGCGATCTAGAAGATCTCCAAAGTGCGTGCCACAAGACGAGAACCGAGAACGGAGCACTCGGAGTCGAGAACCGACATTCGGTTTCAATTTACGTTCAATTCCCTTATCGCCAACGGATTATTGGACGCAGACATTGCATAATGCAAACAGACGAACTTGCTTGGCTTGCACCAACCATATCGAGAATTTATTTTGGGATTGCACTACATATATGTAGAGATAAACCTACTTCCAGTAAAATGGTTTTCAATTGCTCATGGAAACGACCATAAAAAATTGGTTTTTATGAAAACAGTTTTTAATCCAACATATAACGCTGAGTATAACAATATAAAGGAAGCAATTAAAGTGCATTATTAACATATTGGTGATTAAACATTTTTTTAACAACTGAACAAGAACAATAATTTTAAAAAATGCTTATTAACTACTAGTCAAACACGTGTTAATTCTGGTGATCTAAGAGTTAGCTAATTTAAATTTCAGAATATATAGATTATTATATAAGTCCTTTTTAATCTTTTTCAAACTTCTAAAGCATGGATCTGTAAACTTTATAAACAATATTCTTAAAAAAAAAAGTTACCTGAAAACCCCAACCTAAAATAATTAAAAAGGTTTTTTTTTTAAAGCAAGACGATTTGAAAAAGCCAAACAAGAATATTTGTGTCATAAGACTTTGCATATTTTGAGCTCAAGTTATTGAAAAAAGATAAGCATTCATTATTCAAATAAAAAAAGGACCCTCTAGTCAAGTTTCAGTGTATCTTGCAAGATCGTCGCCGTAGGGATTTCCTAGGGAAAAGCCGGCAAAAATCATGCGCGAAACTCACCACAGTCGAAAAACGGAACCGAAATCCCACCCCGCCCAAGCAAAATAAATGAGGTCAGAGCGCTGAAGTGCTCGCAAATTTATATCTCTCTCGAAAAGGAAGGGAAATTCGCAATGGGGGAATACCGGAATTCTGGACGGCGGATGGCGGATGTGAGACATGGAGGTAAATGGGAAAAGTAAAATGTGCAGGGAGACGCACCCAGTAGCAGCAGCTTCACCTCCGAGGCGGCGCGCTCGCCCTCCGCCCTCAAGGCGCGATCGATGTTCTTGGACCGTTCGATGGCCTCTTTATCGCGTGCTGTACTCACGGCACAACCCATATTCGCTGTATGTCTTTATCGCGCTTCGGTACCGGGGTCTTGGCAACAGGGCTTTTCCGCTTTTCCGCCGATTTCCGCACTTTTCACTCGCGATTTTCGACGCTTTTCGGTTTTCGAGATGCGTCTGCGCGTCGTCGGCTGTACACTCTCTTTTGTGTGTTTCCACCTCTCCTTCTTTCACACAAACACACCACACATGCGCGGGGGCACGCACACACGCACTCTCTTGGCGGTCGGCAGGCGAGACGGGGTTTTGCAAAGGAAGCCCAAAGCACCGCTATTTTGGGTATGTTTTCCAGCGGCAAAGCCGATTTAACTCGTTTTATCGTTTTATTTCGCTTTCCGCCGATTTTGCTGTGCGCAATATGAATCACTGATCACTTTTGATCTAGGGATGTGAGAACTATAAAAATATCGAAGTAGCGATATTTTGGCATAAGAATAAATATCGTGATCGTGAATATCGCTTGTTGGCGAACGTAAGCGCCAAAAACGTAATGTCACACAACGTAGGAACAGGTAAAAGTCAATGAAAGTGGAATGTGGATTAATATCAAATATTAAATATTTTTCAAAAAAGATAAATATAATTCTCTGCTTTGGAAAATTATTCTATTGTGCTTTTAACTGTGGGTTATATCTGTGATATAACCATCGGGGAGTTTAGAGTGACCGTCTTCGAACATTTAAAATACTTCCCGGGCATTTGATTTCAAAAAATATTTAAATTATGCAATGCTTAAAATGTTTTAAAGTAGCTTGAAAGCCCTATAAGGTTATCCTATTCATTTTGTTTTATATAAGCACTTATATAGCCATAGAAGACTATAAATTAACACGGTAGCTTTGATCGAAAACTACATCATATTTCAAATTAACTGAACTTTTTTCAACACTGGCTAGGTGCGAAACTCCACTAAGCGCCTGGTCGGAAACCAGGCTAGCCATGTAACCTCGCTAAATATGTGTGGTGTAAAACTTCGCTAATTCCTCCATAGGCAACTGTGACGTCATCAACGGTGACTTAGAGCTGCCAACTCTTTTATTCTCCCCTTCTTGGGCGGCAAATTTAAAATCCATTTCATTAAGCGACAAACATTTTAATTGCCTTTACTTTGTATGCCTTCAATAACGAAGCCACTCAAACGATCTTGTTCGCCTGGTCAGCCATCTGCCATAATTTCATTATGCCCAACTTGCCCTTTGCCTTTTGGCTCTTGTTTGTTGTTATAGCGCTTTAAGTGTAAATAAACATAGCCGAAAATATGATGTTGTTCGGAAATGCAGGCGATCGTTATCCCCAGTCGTTCGCTTTCCTTTCTCCCCCGCAATGTGCACGCAGGCCGGGCTGAAAAAGTTCTCAGGGCACTGGCATAAATAATATTTGCCTTCGGGACAATACTAATTCGATTTGGATTCCAAATGCTTGCAGTTGCATTTGGTGCGGCTACAGTCGAACTTCTCTAAGGTGAACTATATCTATCCTTTAATATTATAATTGAGATATGATTTGTTAGACGTATATTTTGGGTTTTAAAAATATGAAATGCCTGTTCTTTATAGAAACAACAAAGAATACCAAATCTTAAAACAAAAACGTATTAAATCATTTTACTATGATTATTATATTATATTTAGTTAGTTAAGTAAAGTTAAATATTTTTAATTCTATCTAAAAATTGCAATAACATGAAAATGTGACTTATGGAAGTTCTCCTGCCTTCCCGAATCGAGGATATTGAAAGAAATTTGTGAACCGAGTGGGGCTTTCCTTTCCGCAGCTAATGTATCTAAACAAAAAGATGCAAAGGAGAGGCAGGAAGAAGGGGTCGCAGTGCAAAAGTTTTGCCGCCGCCGGAGGACGTCACATGTGGCCCCAACCCCCTTCGAAAACCTGCCCCTCCCGCGTGCGCCCCTGCACATAAAGGCCATCAACGGGTCATGATTTACACATGTTTACACGAAACGTGCGGCATTTGTGGAGGGGCGTAGAAGGGGGGGGGGGGGATGGGAGCAAGGGGGATCCCGGGATTGATATCGTGATCCCGCTGCCTTATGAATGAATGATTGTGCTCCCCCCTGCAATTTATCGTAAAAAGCGCAGGCTAGAGAAATATGGATTTCTGCGGTTCTCCATGGGTGTGCGAGAAGGGGGCGATGCTGCACTTTGGGTGGTCCCTCTCCCATCTCCGTCGCACTCATTGTCTTTAGGCGAGGCGCAGCGCATGCCGTCCGCATTGTTATACCTCGTAAAGTCAAGGGGTATGCTGTTTTCGTTGCAAGTATGCAACAGGTAGAAGGAAGTGTTTCAGATTATATGAAGTATATAAATTCTGACCAGGATCAGCAGCCGAGTCTTGTAAAACGGTTCTTTGGAACATGAAATGCAATAGATCTTACATTTTCATTAAATTTTAAAAATTTATGTTGAATTTAAACAAAAATCAATACCCATTATAATCTTTAAACATAAGAAATGGTTTTACATCATGTACGGTGAAATTTTTATTGATACGCATCGAAATTTTTAACAGAGTAAAGAGTATCAGGTAGTTGAGAGACTCTAGTATAACGATTCTTCTTGTTATTGTAGTTGTTGGTGCATTCGGAATCGGAATCCCAAACTGTTTGCTGATGCCAACAGATTTGACGAATGTCGGCACATTTCATCCAAAACTTCAATCGCCATCGGGCAGAAGGAGAAGCCTAGGCATCGGAAACCAAAAACAACAAGCTGCCAAGAAAACAGCAGCCAGAGGAAGATGAAGGAGCAATTACAAGGATGGGCAAGGCCTTGAAATAGATACGCCGTTAGCAAACCCACACATACGGTACACAGAGAGAAAAATCTGAAAAAAATCTCATTATACATAAGAATTGTGGCCCGATCGATATGAAATTTGGGAAGCGGGTGGGAACTTTAATTATCTATGGATCTAAATTTTTAAATTTGATAAAGAGGCTCAACAAAAAATATATTTATGATCATAACATATTAATTATCATCCTAAACATGGGAAAGAGTTCGGAACCACACATTTAGATCTTAAAAAATGTTGCATGTATTCAATATTTCTTTCAGTGTCCGACAAAGAGTTTGGCACATGTGTTGTGGCACTGGGCAAACTCATGATTGGGAAGATTAATTTCCCCGATAATTCGGGAAGCTGGAAAATGTAGTTTCGGCTGAAATCTTTTGCTGGCCGTTGAAAGGTGCAACAGACAGGCGGGAATACCCCTCATTTCCCGCCCATAATCACCCGTATAAGACTCCCCTTTCGATCCCCAGACGCAGTCAAGTGAAGTTGCAGTCTGCAGACGCGAAGCGTTAAATGAGTACTGATGGATTTTCCAGGCGTCGATCGTCGGAAAGTCCAATTGATTTTCGGCACTTTTTCAAAAGGGCGCAAGAGGCCGACAAGTAGAGAAAATAAATCGATTGAGAAAGTGGCAAAGAGTAACAGATGATTTAATTTCAATTCAATCCTTGTTAAGTGGGAAATAACATATTTAAGTTTTTCTTTGATTTTCCTTTTGTCTTTCAAAGCGGTGTGGAAATTTCCAACAGTTTGCAACGCCTGCAAATCTATTGTCCGGTGTCTTTCCTCCAAAAGTTCCCATCCATAAATTGTCCTGTGAAAAACAGAGCAATAAAATTGATTTATGTGTTATAGATGTTTCCTTTGCCAGGCCAACATAAAAGACAGCCCAGACCCCGAGTAACCCCATCAATGCAATAAATTCCAACGATTTGCCAACGAAATCAGGCCGCAGAATCGTAAAAGCAGAGCGAATAATCTCTTCAACTAAAATTAGCCGCCTCCAAATGTTTACAGTGCGCTAAAGTAATAATTACCCCAAAAAAACAGCGGAAAATCGAACATATATTACACCGATCCATGCGATCAATCGCAGCCCAAGGCAACAAAAAATATAAAAATAAAAGAATCGGATGGGAAAAAGTATTCCAACTATTGGGTCGTCTTGGGCCGACAAGTGTGACGATGGTCGGGGGCCTTCCGTATTTATATTCTGTTTACATCTCGCAAAGGAAAACCCGAAAATATAGATCTAACACGGCCATACGGTTGCAACCTGCATGCGGAGGAAAAGCGGAAAATCGCTTCGCGGCAGGAAGCGAAAGTCGCTGGCACTGCAATTGAATTGCCATAAAAATGTAAGGAACCGAAGAAGGGGCCGGCGATCGAAGCATTTAGTACCATCCACCCACTCTCGGAAGTGGGATTTAGTAGCTCCCAGGGGATCTGGATTCGGGGCATCTTGTCATGCATCTGGGATCCGAAAACTGCAGTTCAAAGACTGCAACTGGTGGGCCTTGCGTGGGAGCTTTTAAGCACCTGCCAGCTGATGCTTTGCAGTTTTCCCCCGAGTAATAACGCCCGTAATTCATCCAAGACGATCGCTTTTATCTATCAATATTATTCGCTGAAAATTTTAATACTTTTGCCTGGTCAGTCTCGCCTTTCCTCACTTCTATTCGCCGCCTGTTTTGGCGTCTGGGATTTTAGACATCGATTTCAGACATCGTAAACGGCCCATGGAAACCATGTTATATCACTTGTCTGAGTCTGTGCATTGCCTGTGGGCCTGAAGCTATTTCTGCCAGATTTTAGTTGATGCTTTATGGCTTTATAATGTCTGTGCACGTTCCGTTTTATGATCTGCCCGTAAAATGGACCCGATTCATGTTGGGCCCCCGGCAACAATGTGGCAATTGGCTGTCCATTATATGAGCTCGACGGGGAGGGGCCGACTTCTGGGGCAGCCTGAAAGGGTTTTGAAGGAAGATGTTAAATATGTTCGAAGTTAGAGTACTGAAATTGGCTCGCATGCCGCACCTAAGACCTCTTCGATTCCTGTTCCTCGGCCACATCCTTTTCTTGCTTGCGGAGGGACTGGCACTTCTCCAGGAGCTTGCTGAAGAGTCCTTTCTCGTTTTGCACGGCTGCCTGGTGGCGAAGGATCAGCAGAGTGCTGCGGCACTGTAACAAAAGTCGGGACATTTCTGCTCTGCCCTCAGATTGACGAGTGAAAATGGAAAATTTAGTATGAGGTCTGTAAGAAGTTTAAAATTTTCCTCAGGGCTCACTATGATTTCTCAAACGCTGTTGTTAAGTTTGTGGAAAACGAGATAAATACTGGTAGTTTGAAGAACCTCTCCTACTTTTTCTTGCAGTCCTCTCCGGACTTACCGGATTTACCATCCGCACCACCTGGTTTATTTTTGCAGCGAGGAGCGGTCGGAACTACAGCTTTATAAGGAAATAAGGCTTTGCAATGGTAATGTATAATATAAAGATGGTTAACCTACGTCTTCCACACATATCGGTCTTCTTATTTTCTCCCTTTTTAGAGTCCTTGCAAGAGTCCTTGCTTGAATCGCCCTTATTTGCCAGTAGTCGCGGGCTCATTAGCCCTTTGCTAAATTTTATAAGGGCTTTATTCCGGATTTTAAACATGTTTTAGCTGATTTGCCGAAAGATTTGCCTAATAGTTTTGGTAAATATTAAAAGAGAAGTGGAATAAGGAAAGTATTCTGTATGTTTAATTCAAAAGTTGCTGTGATCGCTAAGGTCATTTCTATAAGAAATGTGAAAAAAGTGCTATGAAATAGGTTGATTTATTTTTCCTTTAGATATTAAATTTATCCGGAATTCATCCTGAATTCATCCTTAATCAAAACGTTTTGCTAGCCAGATTTTTGTTCTATGCTGAAGGACTTCCTCGAGTAGAGTGACACATGGGTGATCCGCTTCTCAAGTCCCAACTGCTTGGCTTGCGTTTTCTGGCATCGGTTTTCGGTTTCAGTTGCAGTTACAAGCCGGGTTTTCAGTTCCCCGTGGCTACCGCTTCCAAAATCGATCTCAAGTGGCGACCACACATTAACCACGGTCCGTGGCCTAGGGAAAGGGAGCTGGAAAAGCGGGGAAATCGTCGTGGCGGCGCCACGTCAAAATATTTGTCGTCAGCGCCTCAATTGGCCCGATTTATGGTGCGGATAATTAGTTGACGGCTGCGTCTGGATGTCGCCGTCGATTAAACAAGTTTACATTTATTTTTGGGCTCGGCTGAAACCACTTGAACTCGACACTGGTCCACGGTTCTGGTGTTTGATTTTTACTAATGATCTGGTGATGATAGCTTGTCAAAAAATTGAGCCGGTTAAAGGTACTAAGGGGTAGACAATTCGAAGGAAAGAATAGGATATGTGAAGAATAGATCTCGAAGAATTTAAAACCATTAGTTAACATAAAGTTAAAATGTGATACGTTTTTATGAAAATACATTTTATGGAATTCTTGCAGGAACCGGAAAGATATACATTTCTTAAAGTCAAAAAATATTATTCATATGTTTAATAAAAAATAAAAATGAAACGAAAAAACTTGAACTCTTTGAACCGGTCCCTCAAGACCCATGCAAAATGGTTAGTTAGGAGACCTAACCTTCAGACCTCGGAAACCATTTAAGCTAATAGCTCCAGCATTCGACTGTCAGGCTGTGGAACACCACCCATGACATTTCAATGTTGGGCAAGCGGTTTTTTCCCCGGATCCGGGTATTTTTAGGCCGCACAGGTGCGCTGCCCTCGAAGGCCACGGACTGGGGCCCGTAAAAAACGCGTCTACAAAAGCCCTGGAAGAACAAAGCGAACGACACGGAAGAATCGCTGGGCGGAGAAGACTCGCGAAGAGCGGAGGACCAATGACGACAATGAGCGTCAGATGAAACGAAACAGATGCCATCCCGCCCCACGAAATGGAGGCTATGCGATCGGAGATATAGAACCAGATCGAGATCTTCGATTGCGGACTGCAGGAGAAAGAGCCGAGGACTGGGGACTGGGGATGGTGGATCGTAGGTCGTTGTGTGTGATCAGCCGTTTTGGCAAGGGTGCTTAAGCGCGAAGATTAATTACTGCCAGCGTTGCGGAATCGATCGGGCGATGAAAAGCGAGTAAATCGCCGGCGAGCGGATGGTCAATTTCAGTTTCCTGTTCCCCAGTTGGCTGTGAGTCAACGCATTTAAGTACCGGCCATTAAACTAAAAGCTAAACAACAAGAGCCCAAGTGGAGGATCGGATGCGATCGGGTTTTTCGGGCATCCGAAGTGATTCTGCTTTCTGGCTCTTTCTTCCAAGTAATTCGTAGAGCGCTCTTGCCGAAGCGTCGGCCTGTCTTCTGGCCCGTTTCTTTTTTCTTAATTCCTGTATATTTGGCGCAATTATTGCGCACCAAATGGATCGCAAGTCTATAAATTGTTCGATTTTATTGCGCCAGCTTCGACAGTTGAATGGCGCAGAGCGCCAAAGGGGCGGGGGCCCGCCCTCCGAAGGCGTCTCTGAGCTCTTACTGCGCCTGCCCCGCCGTTTGCATAGTTTGGCAATGGCATCGACAGGCCGGCGGCCGCCTCTCTTGGCCATCTTGCGCAAGGCGCCCATCTTGGATTCACGTTCGCACACCCGTGCGTCCCACAGCGGCCAAGGTGTTTACGGCCGAGCGAAGTGCCAAAGTGTGGCAATCGTTGGTCACAACAGGAGGCGGGATTCGAAGGTGCCATTACCCGAATTGCACAGCATAAATTTCAGCCAAAAGAACAAAGGAGTTTTTATTTTTATCCACGCCAAAGCTAATTTATTTCGCCATGCGCGTTTTTTAATTCTTCTTAAATAAATACATACATTTTCGCACTGGTCAGCCAAGTATCTAAAAGATACATTCTAAACTTACTAAGTAGACTCGCTAAATAAATTTTTTAATTTCACAAATTTATTTTAAATGGGGTTTGGTCAATAATGATTTAATTACAAAACATACATTTTTAATTTAATTCTTCTTAAATAAATACATTTATTTTCGCATTCTTCATCCAAGTATCTAATAGATACTTTCTTTGTTAACTATGAAGAATCTTTAAATAAATTCTAAACATTTTCTACAATATTCCTATATTTATTTTAAAAAGATATTTGTGAATAATAATTTAATTTCGCATTCTTTAATAAAGTATCTAATAGATACTTTCTAGAATCTTTTAATAAATTCTAAAAATTTTCTATAAGTTCCTTAATATATTTTGAATAGGTTTTGGTCAATAATCATTTTATTAAAAAACTTACATTTTAAATTGTATTCTTCTTAAATAAATAAAGTTATTTGCGAAATCTTCAACGAAGTATCTAATAGTGTCTATTAGATCAATCAATACTAACTACGTAAAATCTTTGAATAAATTCTAAACATTTTCTACCACATCCGAAATATATTTTTATAATGTGCTTTGTTCAATAAATATTTTATTAAATAAAATTAAATTTGATTAACTAATTTTGTCGTCCATTTCATTTAAAAAAAAAAATACCAAGAATAGGTGATATCTTTATCTTAATGATTTTCAGGAGAAAAAACCTTGAGTATATATTTTCCTTGTTAGTATTAAGTTCCGAATACCATGTTTGTTAAACGCGAATAGCTTAACTTAATTTAATATGATATTTATTAATAAATTCCCCTTCTTTCATCTTGCCTTTCCTGAGCTCATTAACCATTTTTCCGCAATTATTTTAGCCGATTCTGTTCAAATTCAGGTGCCATTATTTATAAGGCGTGGCCAATATTTCCCCTTCCCCTGAATTTAACTTTTGAACTTTCGGCAACCATGCCAGTGTTTATGCCACTCAAGTTTGTCAACCGCATTAGCCCAAACAAGATCGAATCCACTTGGCCAGAAATGCTCGCATTTAATGGGAAATAAAACGTGGAAATTCATAAATATTTACAAACACATAATTACAGTCGTGGGAAAGAACAATAACAACTTAAACGGGCTGGCTGGCTAAAAAGAGCAAACAGAGCGCTGTTTGTGTACTTCATGTTGGCTTTTTGGCCACAACAACGCAACACGTGATCCTAATCAGGACTGCGATAAACAAAAATGGGATCAGATCGGAGTGGGAATCGAAATCGAATCGTTCGGAGTGAGATCTAAGCAGCAAATTGCACACGGCAGAGTGTAAATATTTAAACGAAGTCTTGGCCAACCGGGCTGGGCGAGGGGCAGTGAAGTTTAACTAGACGGCACAATTTTCGGGTTGAAAGCTCGATGTAAATATTTTGGAATTTGGTTCGGCTTCTTCCACCGTCTGCCCGGGATCTATTTGGTTATTTATTGGAAGACCGTTTAATATGGCGGCTGAGGGATGGATCGGAGATCGGTTTAGGTGCAACTGTTTGCTTTCGCCCGTTGTTGTAGGTCAGTGTGCAAAAACAAATCCGAATGCGGCTTCTTCTTGTATACAACAGTCGCCGGTGGTTGCTGCGATCGCGATCGCGTTGTGTTTAGAGTACAGCGTTTAATTGTTAAATGTTTATTAAAACTACAGTTTAAACAATGCCTGAGATGCGGTGCCCATCCAGGAGCAGCGGACCGGGCATCAATGGGATCGCCCGGGATAGAATCGAGCAAGATCAGCCGGCTCAACGCGTCGTATACATAATTTTGTTTACAAACAGCCATGATAGTAAACAATTTTCGGCCATTTAATAACATTAACATTAAAATTAAAAGCAAAACAAGAAGCACGCCCGCCTCTCGTCTATGCCAACTTATCTTTATTATGATTATCTGAACTTGAAAGCGGAACAACAATGTGAAACGATGACGACTTTTGTTTGGGAATTCCCTTGCCACTGTGTTTATGGATCTGTGTTGTGGCCCCAAGAGGAGCTCACTCACTATGGTGGCTAGATAGGTGGATAGTCCGTTGGCCAAGTCTATCTACTTAGATGCAGGATGGCTGGATCATCCTCTGGGGGAGCTGCTGACCCGGTTAAGATCACTCCTTAGCCAGCTGGGTGGCCCGTACTGGCTATAAATATTCGGCCGTAAAGACAAGATGTCGTACCGGGAAATGTAAAAATAAAATCGACGGAGGGAAACCATATTGGAAATTTCTTGGCAAACATTTTCCTGAAACGGAAACTGTCAAAATATGGCCTAGGAATCTTTGATCACTTTTGCAGTAAATATTCAGTGGGCAGTAAATGTAATCCCTCCTCCATAAATCAATTTGTGGAGGAAAAATGTGTACGGCTTTTACTATTTAAGGAAGGAGGAGATATTCTAAATGAAAACAGCTACAAAAGATACAATTCTGACGATGATACCCACATTACTTGAACTAAATAAACCTGATGCGAAGACAGTAAATCATTACTGATTTCTTAAACTTTTTGTAAATCCCTGCCTGGTCTAAACGAACATAATTTTCCCGATTCTGGGAATCCATCGGCGGGCAGGGCAATTAATTAATTTGCCGCCATTTCAGGGTCTGTGAGCTATTGGTGGGGCCTGCTTAATTTATTCCTCACTCGCAGAAAAATTCCTCAATGTGCACAAACCAAAAACAGCGGGCAAAACGGCAAAAAAGTAGGAAAAATCGAATAAGGAGAAGTAATAATAATCAAAAGTAAAATTAATTTATGGCCTCCAAACCGCAGAAGCCGCAAGAAAAATGGGCAAAAGTGAAAAAAATATCTGAATGCCCGATGGAAATTACTAAAGACGGAGGAATTCTGAAATTCGGAAAACCCGAATGGGGTTCTGGGAAATTCGCAGAAAATGGCGAGTGGCTTGATATACGGGCGGAAAAAGTGGCGGATGGAATTAAAATATCTTTCAGGCCGCCGCGTCCGCAAGACAGCCAGAAAGACAGAAAGTAGCGTAGCGAACGGAATTTTCTCTCCTTCGATTTTCTCAATCAGTGCCCGACGCCGTCGACAAATAGAATTTCGTGAAATGTAAACAAAACTCCGCCCCCGTGTGCTCCCCCCACAGAATGTATCTGTATCTTTGTGCGCGCCCCTGTGTATCTCTGCCAGCCGCTTTTGGGGAACCGAATTGAATCGTTGCCCCGGCGACAGCGAAGGCGAGAGCGGGCCAGCGATATCGCCAGCGGGAGAGGGAGCAGTGGAGAGCGTCGTCGCCATAGTCTCCGCTCAGGGGCGCAGCAAATGGGGGCCCTTTGGGCAGGGTCTTAAAAATATTTTATAGTTGGATAATAACAAACATTTTCGAATACTTACTTTAATAGACTGAAATTTTATTTATTTACGAATTTACAGTTTAAATATTTGATTTTAAATCTTTAAAAAATAACAAAGAATAAAAAATAGTCAGTTCACTCAACTTAAAAAGTTCCTCTCCCCAATTAAAAATGTTTGTTTGAAAATCATTTGTATATTAATTACAAATATTATGCACTACTTTTTCGAGTTGAAATCGCTTCTATTTCTTTCACTTCAGTAAATTATTTGAAAATAAATATTGGAAATATTAAAATCCTTAGAATTATTTTGAATATGCTTAGATATTTCCTTTAACTCTGTAAATTATTTAAAATAAATATTGGTAGATTCTTAACTCCCCGAAAAAGGTTGAGATAGTTAATATAGTTCGTATGTTTAAATCGGTTTGTTTTAACTAAAGACAAATTTAGATTAATTTTACAATAGTACATATATTAAAATTAATCATATATTAAAGTATTCTATATTGATACCCCCTTTCCACACCCATGTCTCCGTCTCCGTCACGGTCGCCCTGCTGCCAACGAGTCGGCGTAGTGCTGACAGCAATGGCGGCACTCAGGGGCTGCTGTACGGGTCGCTCTCCTCTCCGGCGGTGTACGGCTACCACTCCCCCGGGCACCCAGTACCATTTCCATCCCCATCCCCATCCCCAGTGCCGATCTCCGTACGGATCCGTGCCAGGCAACGACTAAATCAATTAACAGCTCGTTTCGAAATTCGAATGCCGCCTCCAGCGCGCGGCAGTTTCCTTTTTCCACCGAATCCGCTGGCACCGCTAAACGTTATTCATTCGGGCTAATTGCGGGGTTCGATCTTCGAGTCTCGAGGATCTCCTTCTGCCCCACGACTATTTATTAACTGTTGACTGGCCAAGCGGCAGAGGGGCCTCCTGGCGGGGCAATGGATGCACAAAGGTTGCCAATGGTTTGACTCAACCCCAATCCGAATTCGCGTCGGAAATAATAACCATAATGAGTCAGTAATGAGTGGGTTCCGATCGCAGTCTCTGGGGTCACGGGGGTCTGCCTGCAGGATAGATTTAAAAACTCTTTGAACCAATTATTGCAGTCAAACACAAACGTCGTGTTTACAAAATAAGCAGTTCAGGGTGCAAATGTTGTGTAAACACTGGGTTAGGTTATTTATTCCAAATATCTTGTTAATAATCGCGAATTTTGATTAAAAGGCTAGCATCAGATGAAGAAAGACCCAACTATATTAGAAAAAATTGTTGTTCATAGGATATCTTCTTAGTTCTGAAGATTTAGAATTAAACACTGTCTATAACCTTAAATGTAACGTTTTACCTTTATTTTTAAATACCATTTCAAAGCGTTAAAGTTAGCAGCCACCAAGAAGGCAACTACTATATACCAACTCTTAACGTGGAAAGTACAAAGATTCTGTTACCCACTTTTGTGACGACAAATGCTTCTACATTCTACTAAATAAAAAAACTTGTTTTCAAAACTTTTGTTTGTTGAAGGTGGATTGTTACAAGATTTTTACCACGTCAAGAGGTGTTTTTGTTTTATTTTTGCTACTTAAGATTTGATTTATTGGAGTCTTGTAAAATACTAGATGGTATTTCCTTTGATACTGATATTACTAAGCCGAGGTAATAGTAACCCCCAGAGAATCGACTTTCTCTCGATTCCCATTTAAGTTTTCCGAGATACCTGGCATACCGAAGTTCCCTGTCTACACGTACTCCAATAACCGCAGTCCCCAAGTCAGGGACCTACAATGGGAGAGAACAATATGTATCTTTGGCATTTTCTCGGAGCGAAAAACCCTGGACGACGAGCCAATTGGCGGCGTCAGAAAAGAGAGCTACTCGAACATATACACTGCTGGAAAGCCGTGGAAGAGAGAATATCGAGCGATTTGCGTAAGGCGTGGGCGTACTAAAAAAAGATTTCCGACCGATGGCAACTCAAGTGGATCGCATCGGATGGGATCGTGGTATCGCCTGCGCTCCAGGACCGATGGGCCATCAGTCGAGTGAGAATAGCCAAGCGGAGCGGTCTTCCAGCGGTTAGAAAAATAGAATTCCGCCGGAGAATTGCGCGTGTAAAAAGAAGAGATTGTTGAAAAATAGAATTTTGGAAAACAAATATTTGGCAAATATTTTCGAACGTCGTGTTGTCAAACAACTGAAGTGAAAATGATCAAGAGTGAGGAGGTGTCGGATCGTTCGGTCTCGATGATGGATCAGCTGGGCTACTACCACGATCCGCGCGCACACCCGCATTTTAGCCACCATACGCCACTGACCCACACCCACACCCACTCCCATCCGCACAGTCACACCCATAACGGGCATTTATACCGCTCGGGGAATCTGCTGCCCGGCGGCAATTACCAGACCATGGGTGGCGGAGAATCACCCACGGAGATGGTGGACGAGAAGCCGAATATCAGCTATATGGAGGTCACGCCCACGGGCACGCCCGTTTCGGCAGCCCAGTACTACAGTCTGAGTGCCCTGCACAGCATGGGCACGCCGCCGGCCTCCTCGAGCCCCATACCACCCTATGGCGTCCTGATGTCGACCCACTCCGCGGGATCCGCCTCCCCGCAGTCGAACTCTAAGACGCCCACGGATCTGCGGCAGGACCTGCAGTACGTGAGCTCCACCTCGAAGGAACAGCCACTGCAGGTGCAGCTGCAGCCGATGAACCACCAGTACGCGTCCACCATCAAGTACTGCTCGAACAACACCATCCTCAGTGCGGCAGACTACCCGCTGCTGACCAGTCACGGGGTGGAGCAGCAGCAGGCTCCGCAGCAGGTGCAACAGCCTGCCCAGCAGCTCCAGCACTCACCAGGCGGCGCTTACCTGCCGCAGATCTCCACCTCACCCTCGCAGGTGATCAGCAATGCCCATGGCATGCATGCCTTGAACTACTCCGGCTCGAGCTCCTCGCCTGCCAAGTCCTTGAACGGCTCCGACTCCTCGCCGCCCAGTCAGAGTGCCCAGGGAAGCAAGGGATCGGGTGGTGGCGGTGGGTCCAGCAACCAGGATGCGCCCAGCACTCCGGACACCACCAAGAAGTCCGGCACCAGGCGGCCCGAGAAACCCGCCCTCAGCTATATCAATATGATCGGCCATGCGATCAAGGAGTCGCCCACGGGAAAGCTGACTCTCGCCGAGATCTATGCTTATCTGCAGAAGAGGTAATTAAAAAATAGAGGATGGGAGGATCAGTGTGGCAAGGGTTCTTCATACCACTTCCCAATAAGATCCTGAAACAAGGTAGATAAGCGTTCTTAAAATAATTATTGTCAGGGATATTTTGTATAGTAATTAGCTTTATAGGGTTCAGAAACATGTGTACCAAATGACATCTAAAAAAGACATAAATTAATATATTTAAAAAAATATATTTATACATATATATTTAACAATTAAATTATTTATATACTTTTAACAACTAAAAAAGTTGTCTGAAAGGTTATGTTATTCATTTTGTAGTCCACTTCTCATTGGTAGACCTCAGAGTTTTGTTATTTTTCGGAAGAGTAGCCTACATTTTCAGTTGAGACCATTTTTAATCACAGTCATAAAACATCATCAACAAAACCTTAAATTCCCAACCATTCTCCCCTTCTACAAACCCAATTTAAACTATGGTGGCCGCATCTCAGACGGAGCCAATTGGCGATATCGACACTCCGGCAGATACGGATATTAATACCCATATACCGACCCGTGTAGGGCCACAACAAAAATGTGTCGCTTGGGTTTATTTACTTGCGTCCGATTTTATTTGGCCAACTCGACTTGCCACATGCGCATCCTTCAGATAGCTCGTATTTCGCGTCGCTTGTTTGGATTTCGATTTCGGCGACGAGACGGAGATCCACTTGAGCTTTAAAAGGGCAGAGCCGGCGAAAGGGGGCTCCTCCACATGCGTGAGAGGCTTTTCAGCTGACATCGTTTGTTTTTTTACGCCGAGCTCCCATGGTCCCAAAAAAGTTTTAATTGGGTTTCGCCAGCGAAGTAAAATAAATAACTCCTCGATTATCAATTTTCTCCTTATGTCGCTTGTCTTTAAGCACAAAGAGAAAGAACAACATCATTTTAGGCCCTAATGGTCCCTCAAATTCTTCAAAGGGATATATATCATTTTCAATATTAAAATTCAGATTTTATACTAAATTCGAACTGGATGTTCATAAATTTAAAACATGCTGTCAAATAGATCCTGTAAAAGTTATTTGGTAATCATGTGCTATATCCATTAAAATGGTTTTTAAAATTAAATAGAGTCGAATCATAATTTTTATATATTTTCCTTCTGCAGCTACGAATTCTTCCGAGGACCTTATGTGGGCTGGAAAAACTCGGTGCGCCACAATCTCAGCCTGAACGAGTGCTTCAAGAAACTGCCCAAAGGCATGGGCGTGGGCAAGCCGGGAAAGGGGAACTACTGGACCATCGACGAGAACTCCGCGCATCTGTTCGAGGATGAGGGCAGCCTGCGGCGTCGTCCAAGGGGCTACCGCTCCAAGATCAAGGTCAAGGGCATCCCAGGCTATCCCAATCATGCAAATGGATACTATATTGGCAGTTATGCCGATGCGGGAATGGTAAGGCCGAAATATTTCTTTAAACATACTCTAAATAAATTATTAAGCATAAAGAATAATCAATTATTAAAATTGTTTGTTCCTTAAGTGTTTTCGATCTCTTACAAATTTTACTTTCCCTTTAATAATAAAATTTTCTTCTTCCACCAGGACAATGCCAATTGTTACGCATCGCCCGCCTTCGCCAGCTACGAGTACGGTTCAGCAGGAGCTAATGGTGTCTCTCCGGCTGGTGGTCAAGGATTCGGGGATCCCTGGAACGCCCACGCCGCCCACAGCGGCGCCTCCTCGGTGGGCATGGGCGTGGGTCCGCTGCCCCAGTACTCCTGCCTGGCGTCTGGGGCAAATCTGAATGGATCCTCCTCCACGCCCCCGCTGGCCCACTCCGCCCTGGGATCTTTGGCCCCCTCGGCTCCGACCTCCAGTTCGCCCCTGGGATCGGCGGCGGCGCTTCAAAGCGATTATGCGCCAACCGCGAGTATCGTGGCCGCTGGCTATTCCTATGCAACAAGTGCCGGCAGCATGGAAAACGGTAAGTGAGCAGCCCCAGGGGGCGATGAGGGTCCAGCTACACTGCGAGAAACAGTCGGTCGAGGACTGGAGTACATTGAAATTTGATCTAGATTAAAGGAACTAGTTTTCAAAGAATATCAGTCAGAGATGTTGATTGGTTTGAGTATTTAACTGGCCTATACTTATTGTATCTTTCATTCATAAAGTATTTAGCCTGAGATAATGTAATTTACTTTTTAATTTAAGAAAGAAACACTTCTTTTATTTGAGCGATTGGGAGTAGATAACTTGTTAAGTAGTTGATTAAACAAAAATAGGTGAATAACATTGAGTACTCCGAATACAAATATTATTTATAAAAGCATCCGTGTTCTTTGAGTAAAGTAGTACTTTTTACTATCTAACCAAAAAAATATATTTCAAAGATGCCCTTTGTAAACGTTATAACGTTATTTTGCCATTATAAAAAGTGAAATTTAAGCACTAAAACTTAGACTGAAAGGCATATAGTTCCTATCATTTTTCCCAGTGCAGCCACTTGAAGGGCGCAGGGCAGCTCTGTGAAGGGGGTTCGGAATGTTCCTGGGTGTTCGCGTCAATCAGGGTAATTTAATTGCTGACGGTTCGCATCTCGAGTTACGCAGCCCGGGGCGGGGGAGAGCGGAGGGCCAACAACATATGGTAATCTATGCCGCCTCGATCGACTCCCTTTCTTTTTTTATAGTTTGCCGCCGACGCAGCGGCGCAGTGTGACTTTTAGCGCTTGTCCATAAAAAGAGAACTGCAAGTTTAATCGCTTCCCCCTCTGTGTACTTTTCATCAGGTATGCGCTCGATGTCCCTGGAGCAGTTGCCCGGACTATCCAGCATCCAGCAGGCCCAGGCCCAGGCCCAAGCTCAGGCGCACCACCACCACCACCACCACCAGCATCACCACCCCAGCCACGGATCATCCATGCACCAAAATCACGCGTCCATGACACCGCCGCCATCGCAGTCCGGAGGCAACCATGTGATCGACCATTCGCCCATCGATCGCAAACCGGTTTACCTGCCGCCCATCACTCCGCCCCCCACCTCGGTCGCTCTGAATGGCGGCGGGGGCTATTACGAGAGCCTCAAGTACTCCAATTAGCCCCTCCCGCTGGCCCAGCATTCATCATTATTACCTCAAAGGATACGATAATCAATAGTAATTAGGCCTAAAGTAGTTGCATAGTGCTTAGATGGGAAACTATAAATAAATAATGTATTGTACGCGTAGCAATGAAAACAAACTATTTATAAACAAGACATGCATCGCAGCGAAATTAACACAAAATAAATAATACATTTTTAAAATTACTGGCCTTTTTGTGTAATTGATTTCCAAATGCTACTATCAGTGCTTATATACAAGCATTCTACACTCCTGATCAGGAATATATATGGTTTATAGGATTGGGTTAAAGAATTATATATTTATACGGACATGGATCGAGTTTGATTTTCATGTTGATCAAGAGTACATATAGTACATATTGGATTGGATGCTCATAATACATGGTTTAAGTTGAGAAGTAAATGCAAAATAGTCATAGTAGTTAATCAATTAATTAATTTTTTGCCTTACATGTGACATTTATGGGCAGCATTGGATGAGCAGTGTCACATTTTGGCATCATTTCTTTACTTTCATGTAAACTTTTTGTAATTCTGTGGCGCCATCTGGTGCAGGCACGCCGTCGGCCGTTGTAGGGCGCCACCTTTCATTACAAACATAAACCATTTTTTGACTCGCGTTCCAAAAAAATACACGTTCCACACAAGGTTTTTCCTTGTCCATATGTGGACAGTGATTTCGTTCTGTCGGGAGTGTGTATCGGCTTTCTTGTTGGAGACTGTTAGCAAGGACTTTCACTGAGGACTGAAAATTTCCCTTGCAGAGTGTTCAAAAAGTATGCTATGAAAAATTCGTTTCAGAATTTTTACTTGGCTGGGATTTTATATTAATTAATAACCTTTAGTATATTTTATTTTGTTGATAATGAAGTTATAGCTCAATTATTTTATTTTCATGGGGATAGTAAACTGCTTAGAGTAAATCACGTTGATATTGAAGCCCAATCCGAGGACGAATAACTCCCTTCATGTCAGTATGGTATTATAAACCTTTAAATAAAAGTGTTTGTTAAATAACATAAAAAGTCCCAAGCCAACCTAAAAAATAACGCACGTAGCTGAAATATTTCTTAAAAACATAAACAAAATTGGTACAACTAAAAGATTTTATTACATTCAGGAGTCTATACCTCAATTTTGCTTGTATCTGATAGAGTATGGAGTAATGGAAGTTTGAATTCATTTTTAATATTTTTATCCTAATACCTATTAATTTGGATTTCTGTTTAATAATCTTATAGAATGTTCAAAAAAATCCCAGGTAAGCATCAGATAACGACAAGTTAATTGGGCCACAGCCATGGATAAGAGTGCAGCACCATTGACGAACTAATCAGCTTATCGGATGACCAAAGCGCCTCAGATTTCGGGCACAAGCCGCACCGACCGCATTGTCCTGCAGATGAACAATCCAATTATTCTGTTAATTGTCTCACCTTTATGAGCAAATTAAAATCCAGCCCAGAGTCAAATGGACCTGGGCCCAAGTCGCTGGGCAGGCCGAGGTGGCCGTTGGCCATTGTCCTGCGAGGCGAAAAGGCAGCGGCAATCGCATCAAGAAGTCGTCGCCGCTGATCATTATCTCGCAGGACGAGACGCAGGACCATCCCGAGGGATATGCAGAGACAAAGCTGGCTGTCCGGGCGACTGGCAAGGGGAAAAATGGGAAAATGGGATTGCAGATTGCGGAT
The DNA here is from genome assembly GCF_025231255.1 of Drosophila biarmipes. Taxonomy (NCBI): domain Eukaryota; kingdom Metazoa; phylum Arthropoda; class Insecta; order Diptera; family Drosophilidae; genus Drosophila; species Drosophila biarmipes. The sequence continues at coordinate 13,000,704 of NC_066613.1, forward strand.
TGCGGCTGAGACTCAGCCGAAAAGCCAAAGACAAACACAAGGCTGGAAACGCAGAGAAGTTTTGAGTGAAAAATTTCACAGTCAAAGGATAATCGGGATTAAATCTTCTTGAAAAGTTAATGTTTACACACGCACCTACCGTTGGCGATGAGCGAAAAAAAGATGCAAAAATTATGAAAATATTGTCACAAGTGCACAGCAGCCAGCCAGCGACCGGCGAACCGGCAATCCAGAAAACCGGCGTGCAGGACCGCAAGGATCGCCGGGACGAGGAGGCCGGGCCGGAGCGAACGGGACAATTGCAGGCGGCAATCAAAACATGCAATTGTCCGTTTCGTTCCGCCTCGAATCGAACTGCAAACGAACCCAAAAACCACACAAAAAGGACGAAGGACCCTGAACACTGGACGCAGGACTCTGAGGCCGAGCCGTCGTAAGAGGATTTGCGCGTCAAGTAAACACACGATTGGTAGGAGCCCGATTGCCAGTGCAGTCCCGGCCAAAAAGGATACATCTATCTGTATGCGATTGAGCACAGCCTGCAGGACGAACGAAAAACCAAATCGAAGATGCACAGCCTGCATAAATAAATAAATAAATAAAATGATTTGAACATTTTTATTTTCGCATCCACGCACACACACAGAGCGTTTCTCACTCACAGAGAGCCGAAACATTTTTCTTTGCGTTAAAACAAACAATTTTTTAAAAACCGTTTGTTGCACTCGTATTTACTTTAAATTTATGCGAAAATTAAAAACGTTTTTCGCAAGGATTTCCAGCTGCCCGAATGTTTTCATAGACGAGCCATACCAAATTGTCCGGACACCGGAGCGAAGCGAACAAAAATATAGGTTTCCCCATAAACAGGGGCCATTCACAGCGTTTTCCCACTGCGAATCTACCGATTCCACTCTAAAATCAAACCGCCTTTCCCCCCTTAGAATCCCACAAACGTCTCGAGTATGTCGCGTATTTCTCTTACAAATAAACAAAAGTCTTGTTGCAATAACATGGCATGGAATATTTATTAAATAAACATTAGACCAGCAGCCCGAGCAACAGATACGCCAGGCAGTTACAACTTTGAATGGGAAAGACGATGGAGGCTAGGTGTTTTATGAATGAATTCAACGGCGGCCTGCGGAGGAAGTGCTGCATGCTAAGTGGCAAAGGGCTTTGGCCAAATCAGGTAGAACACGAATGTGGGCTGCGATCCAGCATGAGGTCCGCAATGATGGGTGTATTGAGTCCTTCGAGCATAAATTTCTGTTAACTGGTTGAGCCTGCCAAGTTTACAAAATCTCAGCAAGTTTACTTTTTTATATGGGAAAATGATAACTTTTACGCTCAATATAACATTTTTAGTATGGTATTTAAATTAGAAAATATAAATAATATAAAAAATTGAAGTTCATTTTGTTGAAACTCAATGTCATGATTAATTACGGTATAGTATTTATATGAAAGATTTTAAGCATTTTATGAGGTTGGCACATCTGAAGATTTGCAAGCTGTGACTGTTTCTTATCAGCTAAGCTTATAGCTTATTCAAGCTTATATTAAATATAAAAAATTACCTAAAATATAAAGCCTAAAAATAAAAGATTTTTATTGGATCTTAGAGAATTTAAAACTTACCTAATTGCTGTGCATATTTTTAAAAATCTATAAACTACTTAGAAGTTCTTCACGCCAATATTCCCAGAAATGTCGAAAAACATAATGGATTCAACCAAAACATAATTATTTGAAGAAAATAATAAAATCTTTATTTGAATGTTTATAAAAGTGGTAAAAACCTTTACTTATGTTTATTCGCTGTTACACAGATGTCGTTGACAAATATTATCAATATATTAAGAGGCAAATATGAAAGCAATCCACTATTAACACTAAGCCTCCACCACCCTCATTAGCATTCCCAGCAAGCCACTTCCTGGAAGCCCAGCGAGCATCCCATTACTTAGGCAAAAGATCCACACCTCGGCCACGCTCCCAACTCATCGCGGACCAGCCCAGTCCCATCCAGAGCCCAGCAGCATTTGGTAGCCAGAAACACCCACTTCGCAGCGGGTTGCGGCTTGTGAGCCGTAAAAATGGAAACCACAAATAAGCCACAAGAACCGCAGGACACGCGTGGAATCATCATCATCATCATAATCATCATTACGGGAACGAGGGGGAAAACCGGACACATTGAGCGGCAGCGGTCAGGTAGTCTTCCCTGCGAGGTCTGTAAATCTTAAGCATCTGGGGGAAAACCGGGCGAAAACTCGAGATTTCATTAAGAATTCCCGCGGCGCGCATTAAAGTCTAAACATGCCTAAAAAGTTTCCCCTCTTTTGGGCCGATCAACGCCTAAGCGTCGATGATTAGCCCCTGGCATCCGGTGTTGGCCAGGTAGCAATAGCGATTTTAGATACTAGACTGCAGATTCCAGATACCAGATACCAGATTGCGTATTCCGGACTTAGCGCCGTCTGCTGAATTTCCGCTGCTTATGACCGGAAGATTTTCGCCATGATTACGCTTATGATTAAGCTAATGGCGGATATTTCCCAACCCCTTACGGGGAACGCGTGCGTTTGTTTGTCTGCAGCTAATCTGCTAAATTGTCTGGGCAAAAAGAGCAGCGAAATCGGAAAAAGTTGCTGAATGTATGCATAATAAGCCCGCAATCGTGTACAAATCATAAATTTTAATGAGTGGCCAATATAGACTCCCCTATGCGAGCCATAACTCCGGAACCACCCCGAAGAACTCTCTGTTGAGAGCCCAAAAAAGAGAAAATACGAGGGGGTGGGGGAAAGTATCTACGTCTTTTGAGGGTATGGGAAACTGCAGTGTGCGAGGGAGAGAGGCTAGTGGCCACCGCCATCGCTGCATCTCTCTCTGGGGCTCGGCCACGCCCCCTTCTCAGTGCTGCGCAGTCGTTTCTGCGAGTGTGTGTGTGGGTGCCCCCTTTCATATTGGCAGAGAAAATGTTGCATATTCATGAGAGAGCATTCAGGCGTGCGTTTGTGTGCGTGTATCTGTGTGCTCCGAGCGTATCTGTGTGAGTGGCTCTGGCGCGGTGTGGGTGCGAGTGCGCATATTTCAAAGATTGAAACCGCTTTATCAGCATTTCCTTTCGTTTCCCTTTTCCAAAAACCCAGAAAGAATCGTATTTTTTTTGTCTGCTTAAGTCCTTCGCTCAAGTGTCTGATTAGGTGCACTCCCCTGCACTTTAAAATCAATATTATTCTTGGATTACTCGGCCGAGAGAAAAAAGTATTCTGCCCAAAAAGGGCATTGCTAAAATTTAATAATGGGCCATGCCAAAGAGCGGCCACATGTTCGAACTCATCATTTTTCCTACATGTGCTGGATGAGCTCCTCACTTCTCGAAGCCCCTCCGTCATCAACGAGGCGATGTCAACGTTCCGTTGACTGCATCAAATTGAGCGTGGCGAATGGGCGAGACAGCTATCCCCAACTGGGTTTGCCACCTCCCAAAATTATTGCGGGGGATGTCATTTGAATATGGCGAATACGGTTGCCAAATTGACAAGTTCTGTGCGGCGGCAATGTGTCCACAAGAGGCGCCTCCATCAAGGCCTAAAGTTCAAGGAACTCTGATTAAAGTGATGATATTTTAATGGGCAATTTTTATAACAACCAAATAACCAATTATAAAGGGTTGTTTTTGGCTTGAAGAGGACTTAAATTAATTTTGTAGTAAACTTTATCATGACTTTATAAGGTTTTTAATGTTTCAATAATTGTTTATTATTAAAATGTTGAAAAAAAATATTTCTGAATTAAATATGAATTACAAGCAGAAAGAAAATAGCCCAAATGTATATTGGTTTTTAAAATGTCAAACGAATAGGAGAAAATCAAAGGTAATAAAATAAGGGTAATAATCCCGGGAAATTGGAGTCAAGATATATTTTAAATAGAAGGTAATGGTTGCACACATCGGTGATCATTTTCCATCAAAACTGTATCACTACCGGAACATGGTAAACCTTCCTGATTCCGCGCCCGATCCAAGCAGCTTCGACTTTCACTGCATTTGTGGAGAAAATGTTAAGTTGCAGTTTTGGGAAACTAAAACAATATTTGGATAGGTCAAATGCAGTGGGATGGCTGCAGATATAGATACAGATACGAATGCGAATGGCCGGATCCGCTGGAGTGGTCGAGTAGTAGGGCACTACGGATAGGGACAGCTGCGTGGGATGGGGGAATCGGACAGACAGGCAATGGCAACTACGTAAAAACAACATGAACTGTGCAGAAATGCACAATCGTACCCAGACAGTTACTCACAAAAAACCGCTCACACCCACCGGAGTAGCCCATGCAGTCGCAATCTCGGCGCCGATGTCGAAGACGAAAATTTGTTAAATCAGCAGCAGCAATCCTGAAACTCCACAAAAGAAATGAAAAGAAAATGGAGAGGGGCCAGAAGGAAGCCAAATAAAATGCGCAAAATGGAGCACATGGAACCGGAGTCGCCTCATTCGAATTTCAAATACAGGACTCTCCTTTTCGCATCCTGCTGGAGGACATGGAGCGACTGGACACACACATGTCGATGATTCATCATCCGACAGATCGCATGCGAAAAATTATGTTAAAACAATACAAATATTTGTCAAAATAATGCGATTGCGTTAATAGAGCCAAATATTATTCTTGTATCAATTACCCAGACGAGTGGGGTTTTAAAGTGCGAACGGGATGGGTCGGCGCTCTCATGCAAAGCGCTCGGTTTTTGCAGACCGCCAAGCCAAGGGAAAATAATAATAAAAAATAGTGAGCACACTTTTAAATTATCCAAATATAAAACATACATTTGTTTGTTTTCCCTGTGTCTAATAACCAGCCAAACACGCAGACCAACTCATTCTGCCGCTCACGCACGGCCCCTACACACGCACACTTGCCCTTGCCCAAATAAACATATAAAATTTACTTTAAAGCTGACAAAGTCAATAAAAAATATTGTTTCAATAAGCAGAAAAAAGAAATAAAGTCGGCGAAAAAACGGCAGTGCAAGAACAACAGGGGAAGGACCAGGGGAAGGACTTTTTTATGTAGTATGTGCGGCCGTATCTTTATTTGTCTTGTATATGGGTTAGCAAGCCCATCGAATGTTTGGGAAAGAAGTGTGAATGGGTGTCAAGTCAATAAGCAGCCGCTATGTTTTTATTGATACAAATTTTAAATTAAATATTTATATTAAACTTGCAATTCCAAGCTGTCATATGTATTTAAAAATACATTTTATTAGTCTCAATATTGGCTATAATACAACAATAACTGTGTATTTTCTAAGTTTAGGGAACCAAAGAAAATTCTATTAAATTCAAGACCAATAATATTATGGAGGAAGTCTAAATCGTTTTACATTTAAATCATATTCAGTTCTTAAAAGTTTATTAAACCTATCAATCTAAGAAGATATGTATTTTCATTGAAAGTATTTAAACATTTAGATTATAAAGATACAATTTTTAGTTTATCCATAAAATCTCCGAAATTTATAAGACTCAATATTAGGTATGATAAAATGACAGCGTCCTAAGATTTATATAAGCTCCTAAAATTTAAAGAGCAGTTGCTAGTTTCTCTCTCTTCCTATCCCAAAAAAGGTTCCCCAGTTTAAGCGCCCGAAGAGGGCACCTCTTAAAATACTTAACGCCCGGTCCTTAATGAAAACAACCTTCAAACGTGGCCCCAAACTTGGGCGTCTTGGCGCAAAACCCATCAAACTGCAAATTAGCAGACAACTTTTTGGTCTCTGCCCCCCACAAGCTGAACTTTAAGCTGGAATCGAAAAAACTTGCCCACTAATTTATGCGAAAGTCGGCAGGGGGAGTTAAGTGGGTTGTTTGGGGGGTGTCAGCCCTGCTTTCACCCCCACCACCACCGCCACCGCCACCCACTTGTTCGGTTGGCTTTCCCAGGTGTCTCATCTATGTGTGGCCCTCTCGCTCTTACTCCTATGGTAACCTGCAGGCGAGAGTGAGAGGGAGCGAGAGAGAGGCCTAGGCGGTATTTTAAGCATTAGTTTGAACAACAAAAACAAGGGGTTGGAAGAGGGAGGGGGCTCGAAAGGACACACACCGCAGAGCTAACTAACTATTTTCCCCTGGGAAAAAAAACCATGAATGGCGTCCGCTCTCTCTCTCTCTCTCCCTCTTTCTCCCGCGCGCTACCTCTCAGATACTTTCCGAGTATCTGTATCTGTATTCACTTACTGACTGCGAGTGGCAGCCATCGTTGGTTGGCTACAGACACACCGAAGCGGATACATTGTGCGGACGCACACAGATACTGGCCGCCGCTCGCCTTCAGATACTTTTCTGCCGACGCAAACGCTTCTGCTCGATGCGAGCTGTGTGTTATTTCAGTTACACAGATTCAGTATCAGACGTGTTACTATACCGAACGGTTCTGTTCTGTTCTGCGCTCGCTCTGCGCTCCCATTTCCCCCATTAACCAGATATATATGTCTAGATATATATCTGCAGCGCCGTACTTATGTGCCCGACTTGTTTAAGCAAATATTATCGCTAGAAATAATAAGAAGCAGCCAGTGGTGAAGTGATTAAAAAACGAGAAAGAGAAATAAAACAAAGAAAGTAGCGTAGCTCGAAAATCCGCCGGAATCGGAAGCGGCACCGCCATGCATACGTTATTCAGCGACCAGAACTCCTTTACGCGGCACTACGCCCAGACCGCCGCCGGTTACGGATCGGCATCGGCGGTGGCGGCGGCCAGCAGCGCCTCGGCGGCAGCGGCGGCCCATTACGCATACGACCAGTACTCCCGCTACCCGTACTCGGCCAGTGCCTACGGCCTGGGCGCCCCGCACCAGAACAAGGAGATCGTGAAGCCCCCGTACTCCTACATCGCCCTCATAGCCATGGCCATCCAGAACGCGGCCGACAAGAAGGTCACCCTGAACGGCATCTATCAGTACATCATGGAGCGGTTTCCCTACTACCGGGACAACAAGCAGGGCTGGCAGAACTCCATCCGGCACAATCTCAGCCTGAACGAGTGCTTCGTCAAGGTGGCCCGCGACGACAAGAAGCCGGGCAAGGGCTCGTACTGGACGTTGGATCCCGATTCCTACAACATGTTCGACAACGGCTCCTTCTTGCGGCGGCGACGTCGCTTCAAGAAGAAGGATGTGATGCGGGAGAAGGAGGAGGCCATCAAGCGGCAGGCCATGATGAACGAGAAGCTGGCCGAGATGAAGCCCCTCAAGCTGATGACCAACGGCATTCTGGAGGCCAAGCACATGGCCGCCCATGCGGCCCACTTCAAGAAGGAGCCGCTGATGGACCTGGGCTGTCTGAGCGGCAAGGATGTGTCCCACGCCGCCATGCTGAACTCCTGCCACGACAGCCTGGCCCAGATGAACCATCTGGCCGGCGGCGGGGTGGAGCATCCCGGCTTCACCGTGGACTCGCTGATGAATGTGTACAACCCGCGGATCCATCACAGCGCCTATCCGTACCATCTGAACGAGGATAACCTGGCCTCGGTGGCCAGCAGTCAGATGCACCACGTCCACCATGCGGCGGCCGCACATCATGCCCAGCAACTGCAGCGCCATGTGGCGCATGTGGCCCATCCCCTGACGCCCGGCGGCCAGGGAGCTGGGGTTCAGTCCTCGGGTCACTCGCCCACCACGATCTCAACGCCCCATGGACCTGCGCACGGGGGTTGGTACACCCCGGAGACCCCGCCATCCGAGCCCATTCCCCACAATGGCCAGCAGGGAACACCCACCCATCCGGGCAACAATAACAACAACAACAGCAGCAGCGTACTCAGCCACAACGGAGTGGGCAATGGTGGAGGAGCAACTGGAGGAGGAGGAGGATCCTCCAGTGTGCTCACCAGCAGTCCCACCTCGGCCCTGGGTTTCCGCGACATGATCTTCGAGCAGAACCAATCCTGCCAACTGGACACGGGCAGTCCCACCGGCAGCCTGCAGTCCGCCAGTCCACCCGCCTCCGCATCCGTGGCAGCGGCCTCGGCGGCAGCGGCGGCGGCGGTGATCAGTAGCCACCACCACCATCACCACCATCATGCGGCCCTCAGCGGGAACCTGGGCCAGCTGGGCCACTACCGGCCACACGTGGGTCACTACCAGGAGTACGGCATCAAGTACGGGGTCTAAGAGCACCGGACTCCAACAGCTGGGCTCTCTTGTATATTCCTGTAAATATACCACCTATAGCCAAGAACGAGCCACAGCTCCAGGATCCTGCGAGACCCGGACTCTTGTATCTCAGATCTTGTATTGTTTTCCATCTTGTTTTTGATTGCACTGTATACTGTATACGAAGAAAGGGGGGTCTAGTTGTTAAGCCACCGCATTATTGTATTATCTGTAATTTGTAACTGTAGCCCGTAATTGTTATCGAGTTTAGGCTTAGTCCCAATTGTCTGCTATGCAATTTGTGATGAGATGAGGTTTTGCTACACACACCCACACGCATTATAAACATAACTTAGCGCATTTTGTCAATAACTAAACTATCGCCTAGTACAGTAGCCTAGCCCACGTAAGCAATAATAAATTATACAACTAAATCGTAGCTATAACATAATTATCACAACTAGCGTACAACCAATATGAGCCGAACAAAAGTGTATTGAAAATATGTTAAAATATCTCAACAAATCGTGTGTTTTACTTTCTATGCACCTCGGAGGCTTTTTACGATTTTGCGAATGGAAATGGCCATTCCATCTGGCCATTGGGCGCTGGCAAAACAGACTTTTTGCCCCGAAACTGGATAGCACACACACGCAGAATTCCCAGATAAACAATTATTCAAGCCGTGTCCGTTTCGAGGTCTCAATGGGTGAGTCAGCCGGCTAATGGCTACCGGAAGATGGCTTTCTCGGTAGCAGTATCACATTGGATATGATATGATATTCAGCCGATCAAGTGGCCGCGATTCTGGTGGATTTGCCAGAGGAGTAGGAGTGTCTGATTGAGGGATCCTCTTCGACAATTCATGGGAAGTATTTATGAATTCGATCTTTTCAAGTAACTAGTAATTATTTCACCCCCTACACTTACCAGAACTCAATTATTTACCTTAAAGTGTTTATTCTGCTAATCTTTACCAGTCAAAAAAAGATTAAGAAAAGATTCTCTCAAGACCAGTTTAAAAGTGAAATTGGTAATATGAAATATATTTCTTTTATCACAATCACAAACTAAAACTACAATTAAAGAGTAATCTATAACCAATCATATTTTGTACCCCATTCACATACTCAAAAATGAACTGTCCTAATTTAGTAATCCAGAATGTGGTACATTTTCAAATACCCAAAATATTTATTTTCAGAACATATGACCTAAAGACGCAAAATGTTACCAACTTCTTCGTTTTAAATGAAGGATACTTTAAACTAAATTTTAGTACTTAAAGGCTCACACAGAAATACAAATATATTCGATTTCATTATTAGAAAGAGAACAGATTTTTTATTGTTTCTTTCTTTAAGTGGTGTTTATAAAAGAAACTGATAGCTTTCACTAAAGCTGTCTCCCAATAATAATGGCCAGCAAATTAACAATCTTTAGTTAAGAAAACTGTGTCCTCAGTTTTTCCTTAAGCCTGCTCCTAATTGCCAAACAATCGCAGCAAATTGGTAGAAAGTAAAGAGCAACCTGGGCAACATTAACGATGCGTGCAAAGCGAAATATTTTCAGCTTATTAGCCAAAAACCAGTTACCCAACCAGAGATCGATTGATCGAACAGGCCCGAAGATCGATAGATGGAGCGCCACTGATTGATGGCCAAAACGCTGCTGATTTGGGCGATGACTTACGATCACAACGATGGTGATGATGGGAAGCTTGTCATGGTCTCGTCTTGAGTTTCGGCTTTAATAAAGGTTGTACGACGCCATTGTCACTTGAGCAAGCTCCGCTTGGCGCCACCGCGGCATTGAGATCGCACTCGGGGAACATTCGTAGCCCTCGATTTGTGGGCTAAACTGCGCTCAGGTGTTTCGCAGCTTGACCCACGGAGCCATGGGCGGCGGGAATGGGGGCCCTCAGCTGTCGTTTTCAATGGCGGACACGGCTTGAAAGCCAGTCGATTGCTAGGCTTTCTGGCCGAAGCCACAACAATAAGTTACCTGGCTGGGTGGCATGTGAATGGCGCTCGAGAGCCAGCCAAAAGTGTGCCAAAGACTGTAGGCCTGAAAGTGAGCTTCAAATGGGGCTACACTGAGCACAGATTTATGTTGGCTTTCAAGACATTTGCTAAGTCTAAAATAAGAAAAATGGTCTGCACCGTGGAGCATAAAAAGGGGTTGTTACCACAACTTTAAAGATTTGTAATCAAATTTAATGAATAAGGTAAAGAAAAGGTAGAAGATGGTAGTTTCCTTACTAGGTATAACGTTGAAAATAATGAATACTTGTAGAAATACTTCAATTGTTTATAGGTTTTAAACTATTTTTGATGTTATTCTCCAAGAGGAATTCTTTATATATAAAAAAGACTAGAAATCATTAAAAAGTTATACCCGAATTTTCTTTTTTATATTTTTAACATTTTTTGACTTTGTAGAACTAGAATTTAATTTAACTATTAATGAAAATCATATAAAATAAGATAAATAGTCATTAAAAAATTATATCAGAATTTTCTTTTTAATATTTGTAACTCGTTTTAACTTGGTAGAATTAAAAATTAATTTTGAAGTGGTTAAGTTTATTATTAATTTTGATTCACTATTAATGAAAATCATATAAAATAAGATCATTAATCATTAGAAAATAATTTCAGAATATACATTTTTAGATTTTAACATTTATTTAACTTTGCAGAAAAATTGGTATTTGGTTTTAAAGTGGTTAAGTTGAGTTGATTAAAAGCTACTTGAATATAAACTACTGATATTAAGTTTATCTTTACATTCTGTAGTCTGCCAAAAAAAAATATTTAGCTGGCCAGTATCAGAGCGAGTTTGGTATGCAAATTCAGCAGTTTCGGCACCAAATTGTCGGCTGCCTGGTTGACAACGAAAATGCGAAGCCATCCGGACCCCATTCGGTGTCAAAAGCAACAAAATTAAATGCGAAAACAACAAGAGTGGTTCGGGAAAATAGAGGACATGGCGGGATGGTATGGGATATGTGTTTGCTTGGAGTGCAGCTCGGCCGCCGCTGATTGCGCGGGTGGTCCAGAATTTACAATCCCGAATCCGGGAATCCTCTGGTTCGCAGGCGGAGGACAAGAAAAACAAATGCGATGGCGACAAAATGTTGCAGTGTTTGCTTAGCGATAAGGACGCGCCCACACACAGGGAAACTGGCAGGACAACAACGCCAACTGCCCAGCAATCAAGGGGGTTTCGATATGTACGCCGTACGTACCGCTCACAAATATTGACAGCTGTCTCTGTGGCTCATCGCGCAACCAGCCCGATTTACATAAATATTATTGCAAGCCTAATTAAATGCAAGTATTAGCCCGGCCAGCTGCCAAATGTGTTGTGCACAAGGATTTCGCTGTCCACCGGATGCATTGTATCTATTCTCTGACTATGACTTGGCCCCCGGGAGATCCTTTGTAATTAACGCTGCTTATTTTTCGCGCTTTTCATGGCAAGCCCAACCCCCTGCCCCAAAAGCACCCCATCACCCCCACCCCTTGATATTTATTTACCTGGCCAGTTGTGTTGATGACCTGTTATCATTGCCCCGTTATAACAATAAATTCAGCGGTCGCCGCTCAACGGCGGTGACAACAACACGCTTTTTCCTCGATGATGATGTTGTTGTTCTTGCACGGTTTGGCGTTGTTTTGGCAGCTGTCGTTGCAATTAACCAGGCCATAATAGACAATGGCTCTAAAGTAAATTCATATCGCTGGTTTAATAACCACACTCACTTGCGCCCAGGTCGCCGGGATGACATTTGTAATTGGGTGTGGGAAAAAATTCTCACAAATTAACGAACACAAATTTGAAAAAGCTGAAATCACAATGGGAAAAATATGACCAAAATAAATGTAACTTAAAGGAGGGAAAAGGTAAATAAATTAGGGAGAAAATTAGAACATTTAAAGTAGGAGAAAGATTTAATTTTATTTTATGATATATAAAAAATAGTACATTTTAAGGAATAATTACTAAAGAAACTAATGATTCAAATAAAACTCTTATCCCAAAAACCAATGAAAAGTTTAGGACTTTATGGTTTCGGGGAAATTGAACTTCATATTTCACGATCAACTTCAGATTGATTGTTTTCCCTCCGCCGAATCAATTGAACTTTCTTTGGTGGCAGCTCCTTTTACGCCACGGACCCATGGAGTAAACTTCCGCTTCCCTTTGCGGCCCTTTGGCTCTGTAAAGGCCATAAAGCCATGGCCGGGTTTTAGTGCCCGGCCGATGTCTGCTAATACACAATAAGAACGACAAAAGCAACAATAAAGGCAACTGCATTTTTATGGCATTAAACAAACTTTGAGAGCGTATGTTTTCGAACACTTTTGAAGTTTTATTGAGTTATAAATACGCAGAAATGGCTTTGGAGTTGGCCAGCGTCGGCCTAAGGCAGCAATTTTCAAATTAAATTTATGATCGATTTATGCAAAAACGCGAGGCCCAACACAAAAATCGCGAAAATCAGCGCCAGGCGTCGACATTTGAGTAAATTATCCATCTAGGGAAAAGTAGGAAAATCGAAGGGGGAAAATGTTCGGCGAGGAGTGCAGAATTTATAGGCCGTCTAGGTTGCTCCACGGTTTCCCAGGGGGAAACTTTGATTGACTGTTGGGCCTGAAATGCTTTGATCTGCGATGTCTGATGGGTGGATCGATGGGTCACGATGGTGACGCCAGGAAAAGCCGCTCAGCGAACCATAAAATGGGATCCACTAAATGGGAACTAAATTCAGGGATCATCTTCTAAATTGCTTTTAATTTTAAACATGAAATCTTTTGGATTTAAATGACATATGTTTTAGCTCCATTATAAAACTTGCAAGTTATTTATTTCCAGGCTAAACATTTTCCAATAATAGTATAATTAATTAAGACTGAACCTAAATAAAATGTATTAGTAGTTTCATCAACATTTGAATGCAGAAGACATTTGCGCAAATATGAAGACCAATATCGAAATAGTTTTCCTTCGTATTTTCCCTAGCAAAAATAAAAATAGAATTAAGGTTAATTGCATTCTTCGAAATTTTGTGTTATTTTCGCACTAAAATTGTCTGGAACCGGCCATAAAAAGGCTGAGCAGGCAGCTCTGATCCTTCCCCCTAGTGAATAAAGTCATCGCCGGGATGATTATCTATGCTGATGCGTGGTTTATTTGGCTTATCAGGCTTTTTTGGCTTTGATGTCACTCGGGGTTCATCATCGTCGTCACTCGGATTCGGATTCGTATTCAGATCGATCGATGCGACTGTGAGCGATGTTTATGCGTCAGTCGGGCTTGAATGTTCTTTTTATTTGTGCCTTGTTTTTGGGCCATTTGATGCTGCCGCCGAAGTTGCCAACCAGTTGACGCGACATAGGAAAATAAATAAAATGGGAAATAACGAGAATTGCGAATAGTTTATTAGGAGCCCCCTCCGCCGATTTTTCGCGCACATTCAGCACTATCAAAGTGCCCGGGCCGACATCGTCTTAGGCCGAAAGTCAAATAATCAAATTCAGCCTGAAATCCGCATCATGCGTCCCGGCCAGAAATACTAAAATCCATTGTTTATTTTCTAATTTCGTTGGCGTGTAAATCACGGAAACGACTTCTTCCCAACAACTCCTCGTTTCGGCTGGCATTCCTTGAGAAAAATCCGAGGAATACAGCACCCACCCCTCGTTAACCGATTCGATCTGCTGCCCGGCCAGACATTTTGTCGACAATTTCCAGGGAAGTGGCCGTAAATCAATTGCAAAAGCTTTCCAATGGTTTTCTTTCCGGAATTTCGTGTAATTATGCTGAGTGAAAACATTGGGGGAAAATGTGCCGTAAGTGATCGCAATGAGGTTATATAATTGGGCCGGGGCATATTTTATACCGGCCCGTGTAGGTCTATTGACTATTTTCCGTGAATCGAATCATTCACACCCACGCCCTTCTCCAAATCCATGAATGAACAGAGACCATTCAACGAACTCGATCGTGGGGTTGTGTTTTCCAATTCCGATGCCATTTCGAAACCCAAAACCCCCACCCCGAGCAGACACACGTTAAACAATCGGGCTGCAAGAGGTGTATTGTTTAAACAATTAACAATAACATAAATGCATGCATAATTACCGCCCGATATCGTGTGTAATTTCAAGAGCTTTCGACGGAAGCCCGCTCCACACGACAGCCGCCAGAGCGTCGTCACAAAACCCCATCGCTTTATGGTCCGCAGTCAGTGCTGATCAGGTTAGAAAATATAAAAAGTATTTCCAATAAATCGGGATTTTAGAAACCCATATGTACCCAGAAAAAAATCTTATAAAACATTAAATATTTATAACCTAAGGTGTCCGTTTTTCATGAATCTAGTGAGAAGTATTTATAATAAATATGTAATTTTCCATATAGATTTACTAAATTCTATAAAAAAATATTACATTTAAATATTATTTATTTTTTTGATTGTCTGGCACCACTGATCCGCATAAAATTATAATAATGCAATGGCATTTTAATTGGGCAACAGGTGCACTTGGTTCGAAATGAGGAGGAAGCTGGTCCACTTGACCAGCTGAAAGGCTTAATGAGTCGATCTCAAGTGGACCTCGAGCATTGTCAAAGGGTCGCCATGGAAAGGACCCAAACGGGGGTGATATCACCGCTCTTTCCACTGGCGCCAAGGTGTTTATGGTCGCAGGCGAGCTAAACAAACCGCAGCGACTGAAATTGAAGGGAGGAGGAGTGGGTGGATTCCACTGGAGTGGCGGAGTGGAGGAGTTGCCGAGGAGGCGAGTTCATTGCGCCACGGGCGCACTGCAGATTTATCGCCCACGGAGGTGGTAAATGCGCCGAACAACGGAGATCGTGGGCTATAAAACAGACACCCGAACTGGACTGCCTAGCGCCAGCTCGTGCTGCGACTGCAGCCGGCTCCGGGTCCATTCCGGGCCACATCTAATCCGTAATCCCTCACACATGGCAGGCCCTGATTGCCGCTGAAATCTCCCTCCTCCAGAAGCGAGGGCGTGGCCGCCCGCTACTGGCCAAATAACTTTGCCCACAACCAGCTGGTGGTAGTGGCGTTCGAGAAAAACCACAGCACGATCTAAAGATACAACTTAACATTTTTTTTATATATATATCAGTAGTGTTATTTTATATCTTATCTTAAAATATATACATAGAATCAGTTAAGAGATAAACAAAATAGTATATTAAACCCTTTAATTTTATGCTCCTATAATTGCATATCTGTAAAATGCCAAATGGTTTTTTAAGACCTTCGAATGTGGAAAACGGAAGTCTGGAATCGCTTATACTCCGATTCCCAATCGATCATCGTCAAGGGCATGATTCGGGACTCGGGACTCTTGTTTACGGAAGCCAGCCCCATCCATTGTAAATATATCGTAATAATAATCGCAAGTGGGAGAGAGCCGGCGATAAACTTGGGCAAAGCAACTCATTTAGAAATGGATTGGCAGATAAATCTTTCGGGCGCAGAATGCAGTTTACATGGAAACCATATGGTGGAGTCCCAAGGAGGTGCTAATTTATGGTTACGACAGCTTTTTGGCGTTCGAATGTCTGGCCAGGCCGGTGCAATGGTAAACAAAGTGGGATGGGATTGGTATTGGGATTGGGAGTGAGAGTGGGGCTGCAGCGGTCGGAGAGGCCCTCGCAAAAATGCCAAAACCACCTAGAGATCGGTAAAATATTAGCCACTCATGGCCAATTCTGCACCACTCATTCGGCATATATATTTACGGGCCTGTTTGTGTAACCCAGATTATAAAAACAGAAGCCTAATCGTTCATCATTTGGCCGAGCGATCTGGCATCTTGGGCAGTTTCAGATCGATTGTTATTAATTTGTTTGCAAACATATTTCATGCGCTTTGCCCAATTTCATTCAGCGGGGTCTCTGCCCACTGCTCCCCGAGCCCCACAGATACGCCACATCCAGCAGATGTATCTCTATCTGAATTTTCTGTTGCACTCATGCTGCGCGTCGAAAAGTCTACGATTTCCGTTCCTCGTATAAATCAACTGGGTGGGGAGGAAAGAATTGGAAACTCAGAAAAACGCCGGAGCAACTACGAATTTTTCTTCATTTTTATCTATTTGGGGAAAATTGTGGCTGGCCCCAGTATTTATTTGTGCATAATAAGATTTTTTAAGGCCGCCAGAGGGGTGCAAAAATGTGCTGAAAAGGGCTTGGCAACCAATACTTGAATGCTGGGACCGTAATGTTCTAGGGGGATTTTCTGGGACACAATGATTGAGGTGGGGGTCCCAAGATGACCCCCATTGAGCACGCCTCTGCCTGCTTAGGGTTTGGTGTTGTGGCTGTCTGTGGATATCAAAATACCATACAAATCGTCAGCTCGTCATTTTTCAGACAGTTTTCTCTTCGATTTATTATTGTGCCTGCGTGTGTGTGAGGAAGTAAAAGTCAGACAGTGCTTGAAGATAGTATGCAGACTAGTGTCTAAATATATGAAAATATATAGAAGGGTTCTCATACATTTTATTAATAAATAGGGCACAAGAGGTTACAGAAAGATGTTGCACCATTTGCGGAGACATTCCCAGCAATCCTCGCACTGCTTGCTATTCGCCTCACAGGTCAAGAACATCCAATCGCAGAACAACTCCTTGTCCATCTTAAAGAGGAGGAACTGACCCAGGATGGTGCTAGCCTTTTCGAATCCCGCAGCGGTCAGTTTTGACCCCGCTGTGTCGCCTATTCCTGGCAGCTCGGTCGCAGGCTTGTCACGAATCGGCTCGGAGATAAAGATCTTATGTTTCATATATTTCTGAAAATCGCAAAGTATCTTCTACAGCAATTCCAATTCGCTTTATATTAAAAATGCTTCTTACTTCGTAAAAACGCGGCATGTCTTTTTTAGAAAATATATTCCTTGGAGTTTTGTGAGCAAGTGATGTGCAGACCAAGTAACTTGTGATGTCATTGGAGCTTCAAACTATCGATGAACTTTTAGGGTCATCGCCTCTCCCGAGAGAGGGCTTAAAGGTTAATCAACACTTACACAAGTATACCTTTATTGACCTCACCTAAATTTGTTAATGTTTCTTTAGCTTGTTTCTTAAAATCGCAATACCTTATGTAGTTTATTATTATTATTGAAATCTTTACTTTAAGCTTTTAACAAATAAAATTAAACAGATAGCTTTTCTTTAGGGGACTTCATATTTTTATGGATAACAAAATACTCTAACTTAATTCTTAAAATCAAAAGGTATATTTCGATAGTGAGAAATATTTACAGTTAACTTTTTTAAGCCACACCATTTTTAGGACACCGACATATGGCAGGCACTGTGCCTTTTTGGCCAACCTGCTCCCCCGATCCCACACTTTCAGAGACCTGGGGGCGCGCATGAGGGGATTGCTTATTTATGTACATAGTTCTTGGTGCGTGGTGTACGTGTGTTTGAGAAGCCATTCATTAATGAATTTTAAAATGTTGCTAATCGATCGTTTGCGCCACAATTAATGTCAGCCGGTGGCAATTGGTATGTGTTATGTGAAATTCCAGCCGCTGCGTCGTGATTCATTCGACCGGGGAAATAAAATAGGAGAGTGGACCGCCTGTCGGGTCTTTTTCTTCTCCCTCTTCTTGACCTTTTGACGGCTCACTTGAATGGCGGATAAAAAATGGGATAAGCCCGGGAGGACAGGGATGAAGATGAAGTTCTCAGCATTTTGACCACAATGCAAATTGGGCCAAAGTAGAGCACCACAGAAAATCTATTTTCTTTGTTCCATATTTGATTCTATTCTCTTCGCTTGGGGTTCGTATTTTTCATTTTTTTTGCCTTTGGGATGTGAAACACTTGGTGCCGCGCTGTCTGCACAAGCGGCTCTGGCAATTATAACAACAACAGAATTACAGCAACAACAATGGGCAACGGCCACAATAATTGTGGCAACAACAAACACGGACATCCAGTGCATATTTGTGCACCGCCAGATGCAAATTGGATATAATTCACCAAAAAAAGAAATCAAAAATCAATCCACTAAGAAAAATTATAGAAAACTTAATGAAAATGTTGTACAAAAAACCAAAACTAGAGATTAGGCAGTTGAATAATATAATAAATACAAAATAAAATGAATATTTAAACGACTAGTTATAAAATGCAAAAAGCAAACAAATTAGAAAAATCTATAAATTATTATCTTAGGCCAAATTATTTTTGTAAGCGATGCTTGTAATGGCTTAAAACATCTTCATGTTTTTATAATTACCCAAAAACTTACTGCTGTAAGACGATTTAATTAATATGCAGTTAAAATGAATTTATTTTTGAAGTGCATGCAGACTTTGGTCTGAGCTTGTGGCCTGTTTGCTGTTTTTCTACGCCTAGAGGGAAAGTGTTGAGAAAATTAATAAAACAAATGCCAAAGTCAGCGGCAGACACGGCGACGGCGAAGGGGAATTGTTGTAATTTTTAACCAGTTTGCTGAGCAAATATTTTATCAACATATTTTCAGAGACAACACGCAAATGTTTGTCTTGAAAATATTTAAATATTTACATTGGGAAAACAACTGCAGCGAGGCGAGCGAGCAGAATGAGTCTACCACGACGAAGACGTTGACAAATATGTAAGACACTGGTCTCCGGGGCTTCTGGGTGGTGCAGGGGGTGGTTCCTCCAAGGACTGGTAATCCCCCAGCATGGGCGTGGCTTTGACAGTATATCAAAAGCTATCATTAAGTTGGGTTTAAGGTATTTAAATTATTTGTAGATACTTTTCTTACTTCTGACTTAAATAAGTGTAAGTATCTTAACTTGTACGTTTATTTATTATTTTAATTATTCACCAGATTTAGTCTTATTTAACAAATGTAAATTTTAATGTGTTACTAGAAATAAATAAAAAAAAAAAACTAAGACTTAAACTTATATTTTTTTAGTCTTATTTAAATTGATCTTTTAACATATTTATATTATTAGACACCTTTAATTAAGTGCAGCAATACATATTTTTAAGCACAATCATTTATTCTATCATTCATCAAATTATGTAGGTACTTATGAAACTATAGTTTCAGCATTAATTGACAAATCTTCGACAAATGGCAGCCACTCGAGCGCGATACTTATCTGCATCCACAAGTAGCCATCAGCGAGATTATTAAAAACGTATCTGACAGATACTTGCGATGCCATGGCAGCACGGCCATTAATTATGCCGCTGATAAGCAATGAAAACACATCCGAAAATCAACAAGAGTGGATGTATCGGTAGCCGACGCCGAATTTGAATTTGTATCTGTAGATGTATCTGCAACCGCAGATTAACGAAATTAGTTGAGCGATGCACGGGCAGCTGGGAAGCTGGGAAGTTGAATGGGCAAACGTGTCGTCAATGGCGCGCGGCTAAGCAAACAAGGCCCAAAAAGAGGCAGTTGGTAAAAAGCCGAGCGGAAAGATGCAGTCAAGGTTGATCTACGGGGGAGTGCTGCTACAGGGGATCCGGGGATGGAGGGCACTCCCCACCAAGGCAAGCACATGTCGACAACTCGGAAGATTTCGCAGTCAATTTGACGAGTAACGCCCATGAAAGTGATTATACTCTGTTCCCCAACCGAGGCATATTAATTGGTAAGCCATTTTGAGGCTGGGCTAGGGTTTTAACAAGGTACGCAGACGTATAACCCTCGGCCGCCCTGCAATGAGCAATTTCCTGCTGCCTACACTCACCGCCGAGCCAAGACAATTTGTCCTAAATAAACATTTCATCTCTCTTGAACAGCCACAGCACCACAGCAACCACAGCACGGCAGCAACATCGCAGCGACAGCAGCAACATTTTATGAAAGTGGCGGCCAACGAGGCGGCTGCACTGGGAAAAACCAACCAGAACAGCAGTCAATTACGGCTCCTTTCCCTTGGCACTTCTCAGATTCAATGAGCTTTCTTTTTAATATTTTGTCGTCATCGAATTCTTTAATGATAAGTACTCACCGTTTATGAGAATAAAGTATACATTAAGTTAAATCTGTAAAAAATATTAAAGAAATGAATTTAATTGGTAAAATATTTACAAAACTATAACATAACAATACTTTTGGAAACAATTATCTGCCCAGGGTTCCATAAAATATCTTTTACTTAATTAGTATGGATTGCATATGTTTGGAAGGTTTTTCAAGAACCCTTGAAAGGCTCATTAATTCCAGGGGCCTCTAGACTTTCTTATTTGTTATCTGTTTCGACTATTGAAGTATATGTTAGCTCTTGTCTTTATAGTTTCTGTATTACATGGATGTTTGGAATGAACTAATGATTGGCTGATTTTTGAATTAAATAACATTTTATAGTACAATTTTTCCAGCGTGTACCGCTGCTGATGGCACTGGTGATGGGTCGAGCAAATTGTCTGCCTGAAATATACCACCGTTTAAAGGCAGACGCGGAGCACTCTCCCTGCAGCGCAGACCGAGTCCCTTCGCGCACTTCCGCAGCAGCTATATGGCTATGTCTCTTCCCCTACACATCCACACCCTTACCCAACCTATGGCTATAGCCACTTCCCTTGGAAGTCCCCTTGCCGCCGACTTCCCCGATCCAGTCGAGCGTCGCTCATTCGCCCGTCGCTATATGCTAAATAAACATTTGGGCACGTCATGGCTTATTGAATTGTCACTTATGCCCGAATTCGAAATTCGAGTTTCAGTTTTTGTTGCCATTGCCACAGCCAGAGTCTTCCTCTGGCAGGGAGTCCCCTGAACCATCCACTCTTGGCTGCGTTTTGTCGCCTTTTCAATTGGCATTCGTAATGGCGACTATCTGCCTCGTTTGTAGCCATCCCATTCCATCCTCCTGCGACTCCTTCGGCGGCTGTGGCCACTAAAGTGCTTCCATTTAATTAGTTTTGCTCCCTGGAAATTCAATTTCAGCAGAATGCCGCTTTAAATGCATTCGGAAAGAGCGGAGAGCCGCTTCAAGTAATCAATAATCGATTTATGGTGTTTACTCTTCGGCAGAGCCAGTGGGAAATGGAAAAAAGGATAATAAATGGGTTTGATATAAGTGAATAAGGAAGGTCTCGAATTCCTTACTTGATTCTTATACCAGAAAAGTTTTAAGAAAAGTAAAAACATTTTAGCTATAATTACTTATAAGGTATGAAATTAAATTGTAAGTTAAAGTGTTATTCGAAAATAACGATCAAATATCTAATTGATATTATTTCAAATAAATTTTGTCTTAAAAATATCTAAAAACATAAAATATCTATCTATAAAACATGGTTAAATGGCTTTAAAGTTTCTACAAAATACTTACTTGGTACATTAAAAGTGCGTCTCAATTACTTGCTAACTTTACCAATTAAACAAGTCGCACAAGTTGGCAAGACACCTGCATCTTAGCTTGAAGTCCATATTTTCGTATCAAATTAGCAGCCAAACAAAGCCACTAAAAAAGTTAAATCCATCTATGCAAACATTTTCATTTCATAAAAGTTAATTAACCTGAGAGCAGCACACACACACTTTCGGCCCACGTATTTATCCAAATGATTCCATTGACTATTTAATTGAAATATTACACAAATCTATGCATCATAAAATTTTAGAACAAATCATTCAATAACAAACAAAAATCGGCAATCAGAGCCGTTTCGGAATGGAGATGGAAATTGAAATGTTTCAGGCTTCATTAAAAAATATGCCAGTGCATGTGCGCGCTGTGTGCACAATTTATCCGCCGGATACATTTCAAATAAATAACAACAATAGACGCACAGACGGACGGTCCGACGAAAACAATAATACAAAATTGGTAAATTACAATCGAAATTACAATTTTCAATTTCATTTTCATGACTTCCGTTTAATAACAAATAAATCGCATAATCCCTGGCATAATATTTTCACAATTAAAATTTCAAATAAATTTTTAGCCAAAGCAGACAAAAATCAAAGCAATTACAAAGCTCGCCCGCTCACAGACACCCACATTTGCACAATGCAATAAAATAAATTAGCACAATCGTTGTAAAAAAAATAAATAGAAAAAGGCGAGGCAAAAACGATTATTGACACAAACACAAAGCCAATAAATGCGGGGCTAAAAACCAGAGGGAGAAGGCAAATCGAATGCGAAAATAAACAATGAAAATTAGCAAAATTATGCAAAATAGATGAATGCGAGGAAGACAACCTGACCAGGTTGTGGTGGCTTGTAAAAAATCAGAAATCGCTAACCAAATAAATAGAAGGCGGGCCTCGCGCGGATCCGTTGCAGAAATTTCCACGTTTCGGCCATTTTAGATATATGTACCTACGTTCTTTTCCTGCTCATTGGCTTCCGTCGTTTAGCGAAACTTTTTCATAATCGGTGTGTTTTTGGTCGTCGGAGGTTCTTCTCTCTGGCTGAGTCCCGAGTTCACACCTTGGCAGAAAACCCTAGCGAAAAGTATCTAAAGTTTATAAATATTTATGTATCTAACTGGGGCGTGCCGTTCGCAGCAGCAGGGGCAAAAATTCAAATTGAGCGACGAGACACACAGAAAGTATTTTGGCAAAATGTTGTGCTGGCCAGGCCACGCCCACAGCGTTGACTGCGCAGCACAGATACAAAAGTATCTCACCGATGCAAAAGTATCTCACCAACACATTCGCAGCGCGGCTGCGGCAGAGAGCACGAGCGTCGACGTCTCTGCCAGCGAGGGGGTGGGCTGCCGGGGGAGGGGGTGCCAGGGGCTAAGGGGTGAGAGGGGTGAGAGGGGGATAGAGCAACTACAACAATTGGCAATTGAACAGTACAACTCGTTCGGGCCTCGCAGTCTGCCTCTCGATGCCCAGATCTCCAGGTCTCCTACCGCCGTCAACAACTATATTCCGTATCCCATCCACATCGGAGGTAAACCCCCCTTCACCCCCACGCCCCTGGTGGACTTGTTTTGACCAGTCGGTCAACGGTGTGGCCATTTGCCTCACCTCCACAGCCAAAAACCTGAACCATCGATGGCCGCACATAAATTACTGGCAACAAGACCCCCGAGACCCCTGCCCCTTCCTTCTGCGGCTCCAACCTGTCCATCTTGGTTGCTTTTACCTGTCGGCCCACATAGATACAAGTTTGTGAGGCGGTGTGTGTGAGTCGACCCCGCTGTGCTGGTGTGAGTGAACTGTGCATCTTTCAGGTTTTGCCGTCGCTGTATGCATATTTTGCGGTGAGTTCGGTTTAAAAGACATTGCAACTTTACTTAACAACCTTTAGGCCAATAAAAAATATATCAAATTAATTTATTTAAATTGTTTGTTAAATTAATATATTTATTAAATTGAATATTTGACAAGTACATTTTTATAAGACTAATATTAAATTCAAATTAATTTAAAAAACTTAAAAGCATAAATATTTAAGTAGTCACCAAGCTTTTGAATTTTAAATATTATTTTAATAAATGAAAACCTAACTTTAATTATAAATAATAATTAAATACTAAATTCGCATTCTCTTCAATGTTATTTACATGAACTTTCATTCTAGAAATGAAAATATTAATAAACTTTCTTATATTTTATTTTTTCATAAGGTTATATCAATAGCCAAATAAATTCACTTTGCAGGATATAGTTCAGTTATAGGAAACACTCGAATCAATAGGTATTATTCTTGACATTTATTAAAAAGATTTTAACTAAATTTGTATGATAGTAGATAGCTTTAACAATTTTGTAGTACTTAAAATGTAAGTCCTTAATTCGTATAAACGGAATACAATGCCATTTTATTATTTATTTATTTATATTATAAATTAATTTTTGATAAACCAAACTGCTTTATCAATTCTATAATACACTTTACGTAAATACTTAGTTGTTATAAGCGGAATGCAATTTAAACTAGTTAATATAACTAGTATCTTAATAAAACCCCTGTTCGATATGTCTAGCAAACCCAAGTAAATCCCTCCAACGTTATCCAACATACTTCGGCTTACAGGGCAACATTATTTCAGAGATTCCAATTAGCAGCCCAAAATAATAAATTTACCCAATCAATTTAGAGGATTTGTGAATCCATCTTCGAAATACAAGCTATTTGCTTTCGCAACGACTTGTCCAGCACTAAGCCTGCACTTGGGCAAGCAAAACATTTGCTAAAATCCAATAAAACTAATTGATGGCCACTTGAGCCGTCTCACATCAATACACAGAGTGCAGCCATTAGCCCTGCAGAAGACATGACCTCCCACTGCAAGTGGCCAACTCGAAATGCAAATCGGAAGCCGAGCCACTGTGGCCCATTAAACCTCAGACCACTGCGGGCCAAATTGGCGTTGGCGGCCCAATTGAAGTGCATTGGAAATTTTAAACCAATTAAAACAGCTGCTGTCAACGCTGCGGATGCGTAATGAAAAGAAAATATTAATAAATCATACGTGACCAATCAATTTCATGCTGTTCTGGCGCTTGGCAAAAATTCAAGACTGCAATGGGGAATTGGAAAATGGGGGAAAATGGGGTACTGGGAAAACCGAGAGAGCCCGTCGCACGCACAGAATCAATATTTAATTTATAATTAACTTTACAACATGAAAAACAAGCTGGGGCAAACACCAAAGGAGGACTCGACTCCGGGATCGGCTTGCTTTATCTTTTGCGCACACAAAATAAAAAAGACGAGGGGAGGAGGAGGAGTTCCAGTTCCAGTTCCCGAGGTAATACAACACGTGGCGAGGGGCGACATGACATTTCGTCGGTGGGGATTTGTGGCGGCTTTAAACGCTCGCCACTATGGGCAATTAACGCGGCCGTACGCAAACAAAAGCCTGATCCTTTAGACAAACACTACCGCTCCGCTCCCGAGCCCGTGCCCAAAAACGGAAAGGTGAAAGAGACGGCACGATGGCGGCCGAATGAGACGGGACGAACAGCCAAGTAAGGGTAAGTTTGCCTTTTTTGGCAGACCAGACCAGACAAAAAGGGGCGGCTAAAGGCCGAGCGGAGAGACAACTTTTCGGGGTGCTAATTGAAAAACTCAATATTTGTCTAGTCTGTGCTCTCGGGGTGGCTCCGAACTTGCACTCCACGTCCCCATCCACATCCACATCCATCCTCTCCATGGCGGTTACCACTGTGGCGGCCATTTTGGCCGGCGATCGCTGGGAAAACTTGTTGGGAAAGGTGGCCGAAAGACATGGCCCCTCGGAAAAAGAGGAACGAAATCAGTTAAGCAAACAGGAAGTGCTCAGAGTACTGGGGTCTGGAGAAAGGTAAAAGGCAAATGTCAAGGGCACTTTCCACCGCAGAAATGACAGGCAAGTAGATTGTATTTACAGAGTGTTGAGCTTGGCTGAAATCGTTTCACATATCAGAGTTCGGTTGTCGAGTTTTCATTCATTTTTAAAAAAGTAGATGGGTTTAAAGGGTGGATAATTTGAGCAGGTGGTACTGCTTATTTAAGCTACATTTTTGAGAAAATATCGATTATTATTCGAATTTTAAAGTCGATGATGATTTTACAAAATAGTGTGGTAAATAAGTGTATTGCTTGACTAATAAGGAAGAAGTAGCTGTTTCCACACTGGTGGTAAAAGGTTACCATCCTGATTTAAATATTAAAAAAAAAACATTCTTAAGAAATTATTTCTAAACATTGTGATTTATGATATTTTGAATTTTGATTGTACGTAAAAATATGGTTTTAGTTTTTGTCACTTTACAATGGAATGTGTTTTAGGAGCAACCAAAAAACCAATTAATTATCATTTTTAGATATTTTTTAAGATGTTTAAACAAAATATTCCTAAATTTTGGTATGGTTGCTCCTAAACATTTTCCAAGCTTTTCAATGTCGGGTTTCCCTACCATTGCGATATTTAGTTTAACCCTAAAACCCCGCAAATGTCTCGATTGCCCACACCTAGCTGGCATCGTTCCGAATGTATCTGGGCTATATATCTGAACGATGTGGCCATAAACATCAACAGCGTTCTGCACCTTTTTTAATGGGCATTGCCATTATGCGCTCGCCTGCTTTTTATGGACTTGCTGCAGCACCGTAGACGTTGCGTCGACAGTTTTTCCCAGAAAAAAACACAATCGGTCCGCTTCCCAAACGAGGCATGTGCCCAACCGGATTCCCGACTCCCAGTTCCCGATCCCCCACCTCCCCACCCCTCTGCACTCAGCACTTATTACAGATTTGATATACAGCCCAGGACGGAGGATTTGGTGTGGGGGAAGCCCTACGACAACGGGGTTTCGGAATCGCAGGGCATTAAATGTTTGTATTATTGTTGGAAATAAACTCTGATTTTATATTGTCGAGGATTAATGATATTGCTTCCCCTAAATTTGTTAATTACTAGCAAACAAATTTGTGTATACAAACCATGCTTGAGTTTTTATGCATTTTCTATAGAATTCTTGAGTGATTGCAGCGGATGAAGGAGTCTGGGGAATGTGGAAGCTGGGAGTTTCGCCGGATAAACTGGGAAAATGTGTAAAAATGTCAAGTCCGAAAGGGAAAAATACTTAATAAAAAAGTTCGTATGTACCTTTTTAAAATATTTGAAATATTAATTTGCATCGTAATTTACAATCTACATATGCAAGTATATTACTCATATGTATATCATCCTAAGTAATCATTTTTTTGCTAAACATTTCGCAAAATAAAGTTTCTTATTTAAATAAAAGTCATCTTCGTTAGCAGCACAATACAAAAAATTAAGATATATTTACTTTACCCATCATCAGACTCAAAACACGTCCTATACAACACCTTTCACGACTCTTAATTGCTTTCCAATATCCAACCAATTAAGAATTTCCCCTCCTAGCATATGGAAACCGCCGCGGATCGGCTCAGATGCAAACTCCGACAATCCCAGACCGAAGCATCAGCATTAGTTTAAAAACAATACTAAGTAAACAAACATTAGCATGCAAAACATCTGTTTAGTGGGGGGAAATGGGGATACCGAGCTGGAGAGTGGGTGGATCGCTGGCGGAGCGCCTGCATCCAATATATCAATTACATGTCGATGTCGAACATAATGCAACGAGGCGAACGAATACCGGAAAACCCCAGTCCACAGCCCAGGCAAAGAGCCTGAAACTGGAACTGCAACTGGCAGTCAGCCCGTCTGTCAGCCCAAGTCAATCAAAGTCGAATCACGTCCCTCTCAGCGCTGAAAAGCTACAAATGCCTTATTGTCAAAACAACAATAACAGCGGCAGGAGCTACAATTAGTTTACCAAATTACATGAAAATATTTCTTAAATGCTCCACAAACATTTAACGCGCTGATTTGACACATGTCCGGGTCGCGGGACTTTCTGCCGGGAGTTTTGGGGTCTTCTGCTGTCACTATCTATCGGGAGGAACACGAATTGGATGGACGGATCGGTTGGACTGGGGAGGTGAGATCCCCGGGGAGGGAGTCCACAGTCCATTTGTGGCATGTCGCTGGCATCTGTGGATGCCACAGGGCTGGGGATCTCGGGATCTTACATGGCCTCGTCAGATGCCACAGGGACGTGGCACTTAAATGGTGATAAGGGGACTATGGAGGCTTATAAAAGAGGAGTCTTACATAAATTAAAAAAAATATTATAGTTTAATAAAATAAGCAAATTGATTGGTTTCAAAGCTTAAATTCATAAATTTAGGTATATCAATCTATAGTGGTTGAAAGTGCGATTCCTTACAAAAATTTAGTATTATATCCATTTCTTAAGATCGAGAATAGTATAATGAAAGTACTTATTCTAAAAATGGTCGGATTCATGTTTGCTGTTAAGATAAAAGAGGTAATAGTTAAAAAATTACTGTTTTTAAATGTAAATTTAAGATTACTCTTGATGATATACCTGTATATTCTAAAACGTAGTAAACTGCATCTTAAAATCGTTCAAATGTAACTGTTGGTGTAGTATCTAGAGGATATCCCCCAAGTAATTAGCAATTAAGGAATTCGGGCCATCAAGCTCAAGAAGTTATGGGAATGGCCAACCTCCCTACCCGCCCCTGGGCACTTGGCCGCCTTCCCCTTTCCGCCGATGACTTCCACTAGGTGCAGTGTGTTTTATTTCAAATTCACACGAATGGAAGTCCCGGATCCGTTGCTGCGATCTCTGCACTCGCCGGATTTGTATACACAAAATGGACCGAATAGAACCGAAAAACCATGGGGAGTACATCTCGTAAATTAACGGCGTTCCATTCCGCTGGTAGTTTCTCTACTCTACTCTATTTTTCCCTCTGACTGCTCGTTTTCGTTTTGGCCATTGTTGGCACAGCCATAAAATAAAGTTTCAAGAAGCGTATAAAATTTATAGCGATTCGTTTTGGAGAAAATCTGACAGCGAACACCTTACACTCACTCCCCCACCCCGAGCTCGATCCCTAAGCGATCTGCTGTGATTGACAGGACTGCCGGGGCGTCGATCTGTTGTTGCTGTTTCCACAGTCGACGTTGCTACTGTGCCGTGTTGGCCCTAATGCATAATGCAATTCGCATTTCAAAGCAATTTCACAGGCAATTGCAGGCAACACTGCACAATAACCTAAGCAGCTCAGCCGGAGAACGATCATATCCCCGCCCTTACTCACGCACGATTAGGCCCCTGGGATAATGGCAGAATAGTTACAGTTGCCCGATATCTGTACACCGAGAGAAAAAAGGGCATTTCGGGCGCTTTCCTAATTTTTTGACAAGTAGATACTTTATAAAATTTATTAAAATAACAATTAAAATACTGGAAATATAATAGGTTTACAAATTTTATTTAAGCAAGTCTCATTCAAGAAGTACTTAGAGGTGATGTAAATATATCTAAAATACTTTTTAAATAATATAATAAAATTAAATACGTAAGAAGCTCTTAAACATGAAAAAAGTAAATCTTTAATATAAATTATTCTAATCTAAAATACTACAGATAGGTCAAAATAAATTGTATTTCAAATCAGTCGGATTTACAAAAATTTAGCTTAGTAAAATAATTTAATCGATTACTAAAAACTATACTGCATCGGAATGTCATAAAATGATTTATTTCTTTTAACTTCTTTTAATTTTCAAATTTATTCCTCAAGCCAAAACTATTTTCCCCAGTGTTTATCTATAAAAAGAGCGCAGGTCTCAGGGCGCTACGGCCTCTATATTTAAGGTGCTTACACGGGTTGCTCCTTTTTCCATTATCCGCCTCCTGCTTGGCCGGGATTCCACGAAAGACATTTGTGCAACAATTTGGTTTGGTGGTGAGCTTATCCTCTCTGGGCCTCTGGCTAGCAAAAATTGTTAGCGGATTCCCACTCGAGCCCGGTGGTCTGTTTTTCCCAGCCCCTGGACCCCCGATATTTGAGGCCAAAACTTGCAACCCCTTTCGCAATTCGCAGAGCGAACTTTAGCATAACAATGGCGTTGCGACTTCTTCGTCTCTGCGGAAAAGAAGGGGGGTTTATGGAAATTAGCCCGGTACACAATGCCTGCAGCCCGGAGGGGATGGGTTGCCAGTCTGCTGATACGGAGGACAGGACAAAGACCGGAGTCAGAGCCACAGGAGCTGCGAGGATGCGTCGGCAGAAAATTAATTCATTTATATGCAGAAAATTCAATGTTACAATGTTATCAATTTTGGCCCAGCGGCAATTCAGTTTGCCGAGCTGGCCGAAAGGGGGTGGGCTTAAAGGTGTGGCAAGACGTCTTGAGGGTGGGTCGACATTCTAATTGATTGTGGGAAGGATTGACTCCCAGCATACGCTTGGCGATGCCAGATTAGAGTCCTCAAAAGGAACTTGTTTATTTGCCCGCCCATTGAGGATTAGGCTGGAAGCCCTAATGCGATGCATCTATAATTAGGTTACGCACCGAATTAAATCCGTAATAGACGGAAACCGATCCTATGTTCTGCCACACCCACTTCCCATTCTCGAGGAGCGCAGCCAAAGAAAGAGCCAAAACAAATACAGGCCCGAATGACCCATTCAGGATCGATGGCACCCAAGTACGGTCATTTCCGACCGGAATAAGTGTTGAGTCCAAGGCGACAAATAATTTCCATGCAATTTCAAGTGCATATTCAAATTACACTCGATATGTTTTACGAACTCTTGCCTTCGATTGGAAATCGCCGAGCGCAGGGAGCCCGTTAATGAAATGCGACACGTATTTCCCCTGACCCAAAACGGGACACTGCATGTGTGGATGCAGGGATGGACGTGGATGTGGATGGGGATGTGGACGTGGATGACTTTGCCCGTGCCGTCCGTCCGTCTGGCCGCTGTGTAATAAATATGAGACTCATTAAGAAAACCATAAATAAATGCAGCGTCAGTGCATGACCAACAATTAAGTGCGAGGAGCAGGCCCAAGATCATCCAATCTGGTCTGGACTCGAGCTCGAGCGATAAAAGAAGCGACCAGGGACTGTTAAGTACAGTGGATTGGGATCAAGGAAGTCAGGAAATGGCACTTTTTAAATTTTTTTAAAGTATAAATGCTAAGTCTTCATTAATTTAAGATATATAAATACCTTAACCATACTATTTTGGTAATGAATACATAACAAAATATAGGTCAAATATAAAAAATACAACATTTTTTATTTTCTTTAAAAAAAAAGAATGGTTTATAAATAGCAACATTAAGTTTACAATACTCTTTGCCATTTGCCGATATTTAATATTATTACATAAGCATTTTTACACAAATATACTAAATTATTTAGAAATATATTTGGTGTAATTTATTTGCAAATATAAGGATTATTATAATGCCTTTGGAAGTACTTTATATATATATTTCCAGTGAGTTTGACAATGTTACTTACCAGATATTTATAATATTTTGTAATATCCCACTCTTTTATAGCCCGAACCACTGTTCGCCATCCCCAGACAATGTTAGGGCCTTGGTCCCGACTCGATCGGGCTGCAGAAGATGTAACATGAGCAAATAGTTTGATGAGGGCTAGGGCATGACGTCCACAAAAGTGTCGCCCGGCAGTCTGGCCCGACTTGGGCTGGGTTTTCGATTCGAAATTGAAATGGGAATTGGGTCTTTGGTCTTGGGCATGGGTCTTGGTCTGGTGGCCACTTGAGGCAACTGGGCGACAAATTTGTGTGTGTGTGTTTGCCCGAAAATAGCATGACACTTGAATTCGAATCGGTCTCTAAGTCCGGACTGGGACAGGTTTTATTGTATAATTTACTGGATGCAGATGGGGCAGTAGCCGTAGAGCAGCCCCGCACCGTTTTGGGAATGCCCGTTCCGTTTCGGAATTCCATTGAATTTCCAGAGAAATACCAAAGACCGTTGTTGGCCTGTGAACTCCGGCACCTGTGTGCCATAGATACTCAGATACGATACCAAAACACACACTCCTGCGCACATGTCGGAGTCTATTATGAATTGTGGCCCCTGGCTTGTTATGGATAAAAAACAATCAGGATGTATATACACAGAGTGGGAGAAATCCCCTCCTGATTTCGTTTTTGATTTAACATTTGCCCGGCACATCCAGATCCAATCTTTTTGGTCTTGGCCCTCGCCTGGCTCCCTCCAATCGATTGCACAATTTTTCGCATTGTCGCCCTTTTTGGCCAAGCAACCGCCGGCTACTTGGCCGCGCCCATTCCGTGTCCGAGCTGCGCCCACGGCTTGCATGCGAAATGCGAAGTACGAAATTGCGAAATGATGTGCGACACAGACCAGGCCCGCACACAGGCCCCACGTCCCCCACCTCGCCCACATCCGCTGGAAATCCCTCCGGATCCCGCCCCGGCAATATTTACTCTGAAAATATTATTCGCGCATATGGACTTGAGGACGTAATCCATAATTGGTTTGACCGTTTGCCATTTCACTCGATAAGTGAAAAATATTCCAAGGATTGTGCCGCGCACAAATTCGATTAATCAGAAAGAGAGAGGGATGGATTTTATTGGGTGATGGAAAGTCGATTGAGATTGGTGGACGCATATTTAAATTCATCGGTGACTTCATACAAATAATCAAGGAATACACATTTTAAGAGAGGAAGATGTGTATAAAATGTATACAGACAGAGTTCTGAAGTTCTCATTTGAGTGGAAAAGGTTCTTAAAAATTTAATTTAATTTAATACTTTTTTTAAAAATGTTATCTCAAAATGTTCTTGAATTAAGGCCAACATCAACTTAAAAATGGCACAAAATCAACTCAATCAACTATTAATTTTTCTATCATTTCGTTCTTGAATTAAGAACATGCAGCTGAAAATAAGAACGTTCTTACTTTTAGTTTTTTAAGAACCAATTTTCTTAATTCAAGAACAAAGTACCTGGAATAATCCTATTATTGGTCTTGGTCTAATGTTATAGCTTATTTCATATACATCCATAAAACACTATCTCAAGATATTGTAAAGTTAAAATTTTAATATGATCCCTAATTCAATACAAGTATTTTAAACCAATTGCTGAGACATTAATCAAAGGCGGTTCATAAATTATCTTAATCAACTTACAACATGCCAGCCTAATTCCCACCCATCCATATTATTGATGAAGCCCAACTAACCGCAAGTCGAAGCCCTAAATCACTTGGTCTAATGCTCTTCAAATTAGCCTGCCATTTGTCAGATCACTTCCACTTCCATGATCTTGCCACCCCCCTTCGAATATGAATCACTCGGCCTAATGAATGTGTCTGTCACTTGCTGTCAACACGTTGCTAAGGCGAAGGCCCCCCGATCCTCCGATCCCGTATAGATATAGATGTGGATGGGGTCCCCTCAGTCGCGGCCCTTACTCCCAAATATGAAATGGAGCGGGCGAAAGGAGGCCTCCAAATCGGCGCTGGGCTATATTTAATACAGAGTGACATTAATGTCAGGCACAATTAGTCGGGGTGGAAGACGGCCGGCGGAAAAGCGAAAAGGAAGAAAAACAAGGCGTTTTGGAAAAAGAAACAATCAAAAAACGATAAACGAGGCAACCAGAAATAATTTGACAGCCATGGGGTCCCGAAAAAAATTGAGATATATGCTGTGGATGAGGCTGATCATCCGATGATCATCATTTTGTTATTGCAGCTTTCGATCCATTCGATTTGATTCATTTTCTCCCGGTGCTCTCTCTTTTTTTTTGGTACGTGTGTGAACCCAATGAACTACGAAATTCGCCCTGGCCGTGGCCTTTTGTCTGGCTTTTGTTGCCAACTCGTAAACAAACAATTACACAACAAAGAATCGGCAAATGGGCCACCAAAAAATAGATACTCCATCCACGTCGCATTAGACACCTTCCCGGAGAATACTCGGACTGCACACAATGGGATGTCAGAACTCGAGCACGGTGGCATCGGCCTCCACACATAGCCCTATACCGACTATATCTCGTGCAGCCCCTCCTCAATTGTCCGACCGACTTTAATCCCGGCCTGCGGCTTCGGCAGACATCTCAATACTCCGTTACAGTTGCGATTGCGATTTGGGATGCGCTCGAATTGAGCGCCGATCTCTTTGTAGTCGTAATCCCACTGCAGCCTGGGGGACCGGCCCTCCGAGATCCCTGCCAATTTATAAAAAACAGCCTCAGCGCCCCTGGCTCGGAAAATTGTTCTTTTCGCTATCTTTTTGCTGCGTTGACGCTTTTTTCACACAGTTCGACGGGCGCGTGGTATATGTGTATAAGGAGAATCAGATAAAAGATATAGCCGAGCGTGTTTATATTGAGCGAAGAGCAGAGTAGCTAGGATGTTACAGTGGGTGTGGGTGGCACAGTAACCGAGGTCCTTAGTAAGGGATTATGTTTTTATAAATGGTGAAAAGCAAGCCTTCACTAGATTTTCATTTTGTTTAAATGGATCATATAATGAACTTTTTAATAACAAGTTTTGACAGATTTTTAGAGAGGCTTCGATATACACATCATATTTTAAAAGGATTAGATACAGATAAAACAACCTGTATCATTACAATGATGAAATATTTATTTATATTAATAGAAATTGAACTATCTTTTCAATTTATGATATCGAAATATAATCTCTTAAGATGCCATAAACTTCAAAACCTATATTTCTTATAGACATCGTTCGTAAACACTACTTTAATCTGACTATTAACCAATAAAAGTGTCTAGTACTTGGAGTGCTTTGGGTTCTTTCCCATTTCTATTTGCCATAAACTGCTTTTGGGCCCACACCCACTGTGCCTTCGGTGGGGCACTTGCCACTGAGCGGCAGCAGCAGGCTCCACTGTGCTGCCACAGTGGCAACCACATAAACGGGCACTGGCGGCGTCTGCCGTTGGGGCGGCAAAGATCAAAGACCAGCGAGCGGTGCCTGCAAAACGGTTAAATCTTTTGAAATGTGCGCACTTTTTGACACCCAATTTGTTTAGAAGTGTGCGCACCAGCTGGGCAGAAGGGGGGTAACGGGGTCCCAGAGGGTTAAGGGGAGCTATCAAGGGGAAGGCCTTGCCAAGCAGTCCATAAAATCGCAGCTACACAGAGAACATATACAATATTGTGTTTAGCTAACTAATATTTATTTATTTTGAATATAAAAATTATGTAGTAAACTAAGTTTATCATTATAAAAAAATAGTAATAGATCATAATAAAAATACTTACCAACCTTTGTTGATTATAAAAAAGTTGTTATAATAAATGTTGTAATATGAGCCTTTTTTTTCAAAAATTAAAATATATTTTTTTTAATTTGGTTAGGATCTCTTGATAGTTTTTTGTTCCCTGTATGGCTTTCTACTTTGTGGAGAAAAAAGTGAGTGAACGAGTGGGCAACTTTTTCTGCGAATTTCATTAATAAAACTGTCGAAAGTGTTGGGCATCAAGTGCTCTGCGATGCCACCCCCTCAACAGGTGAAAACGGAACAATCAAACGAAACTTTTGATTTGGCATTTTTGTTTTTAACAAAAATTCAAAAGATTTACAGCACTTCCAGGCAAGTAATTCCACTTAAATGCTGTAAGAGCAGCAGAATCGAGGGAGGGAGGGCACTACGCGTGGGCACTACGTCTTCCATTCATAAAAACGCTTAATTAAGAATTTTTCCGAATAAAAATGAAAGACTTGGGGAAAATGGGATAATAATAAGTTTATTGGTTTGGGAAAGGCCACAAGCCGGATGTTTATCCACTGCACTACGCACAACGCGATCATGATGATCATCAGAGTTATGGAAGGGAACCAACCGATCGTAAAGCAACGTGTGAAATGCGAAGGGATTATCGGGGTCTAGAAACCGGAAGATAGCCGATTGCCATTTCGCAGTTTTCCCCCGCTTTCCACGGCAATTTTCCCAGGACCGAAAATTCCGAAATCCTGGCCAGCAAGTTGGTAAGTCAATCCACCGCTTAGCAAGTTACGGAATTTCCCATTGGCCATCCTGCGCCAAAGTCAAAACATGCGGTTTATGTTCGCGCATTAAGTTGGGAAAATCACAAATCACCAGAGACACGGAGGTTGGATTTATTTGGACAAAATGACTTTGCAAATGAGATTCCGGTGGCTGCAGCCCGACCACCGAAGATGTCAATATTATCATGGGCCGGGATGGAAACCCTGGCCTATGCAAACAGCAGCCTTTTGGCCAAGATCAAGACCAAGACTACCTGCTGTGCCGAGGGCCTTGTAGGTGTGCATAGTTTCTGTTAATTTCCAACACCTCCGGCACTCGAGTTCTGGCCAGCGCACAACGTGACCCATGGCCCCGGGTCGGGATTTGGGCACGGATTTGTCCACCGGGCCGAGCTGCCAAGTGCCGCATGTAGTGATAATCGATGTGATTAGGCCGTGATGTCTGCGAAACGATCGGTGCCTAACCCCTGGCCCCCACGGACGATTAATCAATAATGCCCAACTCGGTGACGTATTTGGACAGCCACTGACAGCCAAGCAGGCCCAAAGGAAACAACCAGAAAAGGGGCAGGAAAGGTCCAAGGTAACGCACAGATACTCTGCTCACTCAAATTTATATATCTTGAATTTACTTACTCAAGGCTCATTCATAACACAATCATATATCTTTTACTATTAAAAACTTATCTGCCTTTTTTAGTTTTTTCATCAATCTACAAAACGCAAACTATAATAAAAAAAAGAGCAGCGCAAAGGTAAACATTTTTTAAAACCTTTTCATTTTAATTATAAAAATGGTTAATAAAAGGTTTTTTCAAATAAGTTTATTTTTAATATTTTTAAAACCTATTTAATACGACAAAAAATTCAAGAAAAAGTAATTGTAATGATTGTCTTAAAGAATCATAATAAAGGTGATGCTAACTCAAAGATGTCATAAATTTCTTAAATAAAAACAAATACCATTGTTTCTATATGTTAGCGATTACAATGAACAATATCCTTTCCTACCACCCTAAATATCCATATCATTTGTTAATAACACATTTTGTATTTCAATAAAATTCCACTTCTTTAGATTACTCAATATACCCCGTCTATCAAAGGGCAGAGAACCGAATCGTCTTGGGCCAGAAATAACTGGATGACTCGGCGGGAAATGATTGTTGGCGAGCCCCGGGGCGAGTTAGAGAAGGAAATGAGCTGCACTTAAATGCATGCGAGAAAACCACTCGATGCCAACAAGTGGATAAGAAGCCACCACACAAATGATGCCCAAACGAACTATCAATGTCAGTGAATTGGCAAAAAATTTAAACTCAATTTGTATGCAGGCCAGCGGAGCTGGAATCCGAAGTGTGGAAGATGGAGTCCGGCCACGAGGAAACCCTTTTGGCCGCGGCTGTGCTGACACACCTCAACGATGCAGCGCGCTGAAGTGGGTCCAGGTCTGCTGCGGCATTAATGTGCCCGAGTGTGCGCTGAACACCCAGTCGGATTGGTTTTGGAATTGGGATCTCGAGATCGGGACCAAAGTCGGAGTCAGGGTCGGGGGTCCAGCTCCTAAGCCGCTAAAGCATGCGTAACAATGGCCAACACGAAATCTTAATGATCGCCAAGCCAAGGAGGAGTCGATGACCAGGCACATTTGCCCGTGCCCAAAAGAGCTGGCGAGTTCCATTCATTGATTCATTCAGGTCGGGCCCTAAATGAAGTGCTCCAAGTGTTTTCAACGCACGCAGGATCGCTGCGATGATACACATATCGATTTTCATGTTTATTATTTCGTTTTTCGTACATGTGTGTATGCCATCGTATATGCCTTCCACTGCCTCTTAAGTCTACAATACAATACAAAGCGCTGGCAAATGAGTTTCGGAACATAATTAGAATTTGCAGCCAACAGTTGTTAATCATAATCAATATACAGGGTGCGTAATAATAAAAGTAGTACATATAAAATAGAAGATAATTTTTAAAGCGAATATAACATATGCGCGTGCTGGTGAATACTCCTGGAAACACCCAATCTTTGCCTTCGAGTTCCTCGATTTCAAGCCAGTATGGGAAGTTGGTTTAAGGATTGAAGCCACAATCTCGCCTAAGGTCCAAAGGAGTGGGTGGGGAACGGGGGTTAGGGGCCTGCATGCGGCAACTCTTGTCTTTTCACAACAATTTACTAGTTTGGTTTGAATGATTCGAAATCGGCTTAGTTATTGAACTGAAAGACGAGTATCAAGATGATGGCCAACAGCACGGCGCTCAGGATGCCCACCAGGATCAACTTCTTCTTGCGCACTTTGTTCTGAAATATGTTGTCAATTATTTAATGAACTCCTTGAAGGTAGTACTGAAGTACCCACCCTGTATGAGCTGGCCTTGCGCAGATTATCCGTTCCCTGTGATACGAAAATGCTTGTCTGCTCCACCTGCGACTCTATGGAGTCCACCGTCAGTCCCTGCTCGTAGACCAGGGCGCCCAGCTTCTTGTAGATCTCGTTCACGCCCACAATATTGCTCTCCAGCTCCCGGATGACCTGCTCCTGCTCCTCCAGTGCCTGCAGGTCCACCTGCTCCTGCATCTGAGCCTGCTGCTGTTGTTGCTGTTGGTTTGATTTGCGGTTGAAGAAGTTGTCCTCGAAGAAGGAGTTGTTATCCTGCTGACTGGCGCTGCTGTTGGAGCTGCCGGTGCGCGAGGAGCCGGGTGGACGGGCGATGTTGTAGCTATCTCCGCGCGCCTGCCGCAACGCCGTCTTCTCTATGTCCGCCGTCTTGCGCTGGACAGCCTAAAAATACCAATCGATAAACATTCGAGAGCGTGAGTCACAAAGGCTTTTGCTTATCTGCGAAAAGAAAAACAAACCTGGAAGGCGGTCAGTGCCGCCGTGAACTCGTCGACCAGCCTGTCCCGCTGGATCTTCAGGTGGCGCTCCTTGCACTTGTCCACCTCGTTGATTTGATTGTTTGTGTCGGTCACCAGCTGGTTGGTGTAGGTCATTATTTGGTGGCTGATGGGGGAAGGGATTGTTTTGTTAAGCATACTCTATGAATAGATTTGATGGGTGAATCATAGTAGGGTGTTCGAGCTTTGATTGAATTTGATTTGCGATAAATTTAATTAATTATGCTTTCGCAAAAACGCAATAGGTCGACTTTTCTTGGCCTTTCTTTAATTGACGAAGACTTCTTTATGACTTTTGCATGGATTTATATTACCTATTATCTTGCCATCAAAAGAAATATTATGAATTGAACAAATATGACAAAAATCCGAAGCTTGTTATCTTCTACATATTTTCTTTCTGCATTTAATAAATAGGAAATGATCAAAGAATGCTCATTTTCTTTCAATAGAGAAGATATACGGAATAATTAATAATCTGTTTGATCTTTAAGGTGATATTCGTGGAAATATAACCTTGGTAATCAGTGAAACGTGATTGTTTTAAAGGTATTAAGTTGAAGATTATAAAAGAAATTATTTCCCCGACTGATGTTATTATGAACCATGTATGGGAATTTGAAAGAATGCCAAGGCAAAAGATCAAAAGCAGATCGGTATGCCATATCTTACAGCTGCTTCTTGAGTTCCGGGGAATCCTGGGGCGTGTTCAGTTGATTGACCATGCGCTGCATTGTTGACACTGCGGAGCAGCAAAGGCACAGATAAGATTAGTCATAGGCGAAAGTTGGCAAGTGTGGGGAGCACTCACCGTTCTGCTGGACCTTCTGGATGCTGGTGGCTATGATCTGGGCCAGTCTTTGGAAATCTATTTCGCTGAGGCCACCTCCTCCTCCGCCTCCGCCGCCCCCTCCTCCGCCACCATGGCCATTCAGGCCATTCTCCATATGCTGCAAGTCCATGCTTTCGTAGGCAGACACTTTGCTGACCTTCAAGTTATAGCTGACGACAAGTTATTCCTGGAAAGGGGCAGACAATCGAATTAGCTGGCCCACTTATATCACATTCGCTTTTTATGCGTCTCAGCCAGGTTCTGTTTGCCCGTTTGTTTGTTAGCCCGTCTGTCTGTTTGTCGAGATGTTTGTGATCCAGTTTGCGATGATTCCCTTTGTTTGCTGCCCACCACCCACCTTTGTGCTTGCCCTTGCTGCCCCTTCGGTGACCTTCGCTATTGGCCTTGACCCAATAGCATCTCCTTTGCACTTTTATACGCGTTGCACTGCTCTTAATTTGTGGAATTTAGGCCGTTGAAAGTTCGCCAAACTGCAATTTTATTTAGTTTTTTACAACAATTGGAAAGGAACTGCCAACTCGGGGGAAAGCCACTGGGGATTAGCACCTAAAACTGCCAAAACGCGTTTGTGGTGAGTGGTGACTTTGCAATACTTCCTTGGTGCACCTAACAGCACTGAAAAACATATCGATATATGGCGCGGGATTTGAAAAACTAACGTTTAATTATCTGTGTAGAATCCAAAAAATATGAATATTTTTAAGTTATATCTAAACCTAAATATTTATTCTAGGCCTTAATATTCCAAACCAGTTTTTTCTAAAAAGACTTTCTGACAGTACTCTTAAAGTCTATTTTACATATGAATTTACAAGTTAATTAAGAAGGAAATTTACGAGTTCAATAAAAAACCGTTTCGAATTCATAAAAACCAAAATATGATTATTTGTTGAACTGGCTTCTATATTTAAACCTTCCACGGACACACATATATTTATTTATGCGTATATATACATTAAAAGTAGCACCAATTATTTAAAATTCACAATAAAAACTTTTTTTAAAATGACTATGCACATTTTGTTATGTCTACTCTATATTGATTAAAACCGGGATAAGATCTTTTTGGCCCAACCTGTTTTGCTAAATAAAAAGTTAATGTGGTTTTTTTTCTATAAGAAAGTCAAAACATCCATTAAACAACTTCGACTCAAAATTGTACTAACTTTTCTCACTTACAAACCAGTCGATACCAAAACTGGTAGACCAATTAGGTGCAACCTGTTTATAATAACAAAAGAAGGAGACATTTGCCATAAATGTTTGTATTCAGCTAAATAAAATATTAATTGTTCAAAGTCAGAATAAGTATCCGGTGTTAGAGGGGGTTAATGAACCTTCGAAATATTTAAATGAATTCGGGAGCCCCTGCATTCACTAATTACATCACCTCCAACAGCGATGGACGAAATTATGCAAATGACATGTGCAGCAAACCTGATTTTAAAGAGAGAAAATTAAGAAAAGGGCATTTAGCTCTTTAAGCCCGAAATTCCAGCTGATAAGTTCATAAGAAGCTTTCTAATACAGGGGCGGGTTTTAATTTATTGTCCCAGCGCTTCGGTAATTTGTCTCGCCTTTTTGGAGCCCCGTTTTTCGGGGACCGTATAAATACGACTTCAGTTCCGAAATGCGGCTTAGTCGATCCGTAGACCTCCGATCGGTCGAAAGTTAGTTCATCAAAATTCCGTGCGATGCCTGCTCTCCGGTTCTTTCTGGTTCTCGCCCTCCAGCTCACGGCGTGTAGCAGTCAGTACAAATATGGGCCAGGTGCGTGACGACAAGATCGAGATCAAGATCGGGCCCAAAATATACAAAAAAAGAGTGAGAGTGCGCCGAGCAAACTCAAAACATATGCAGAATTGATTAATCAAGTGCTAAACGGCATATAAAGGCGTCAGCGAAATAAATTAAGTGCAATATTTGACACACTCCGACAGAGATATCAAATACCAATTTTGGGAACACCACGGAATATTTAGAATAAGCTCAAAGTATAATATTTAAAACATTATTTGAATTGGTTTTTATTCACGTAGATGCATGTTTTAATCAATTCCCAATTAAAAGAAAGTGATTTCCCTTTTTAATGATCCATTCGAAAGTGGAGTTCAAAACAATGGCTATTGTGCTCAGGTCTTTTTTGTAAAACAACAGATGTGCTC
The DNA here is from genome assembly GCF_025231255.1 of Drosophila biarmipes. Classification (NCBI taxonomy): domain Eukaryota; kingdom Metazoa; phylum Arthropoda; class Insecta; order Diptera; family Drosophilidae; genus Drosophila; species Drosophila biarmipes. The sequence continues at coordinate 13,042,192 of NC_066613.1, forward strand.
GGAATTGATAAATTCTTGGGGTTGTACTTGAAAGTACTTGGATATCAGCTTAATCTCGTAACAAAAAATGTTTCAGCCGGTATACCAGTTTTATGTTTCATTAATATTTAATTTAAATATTTTTATATAAATTCAAATATGTCTTAATAAAAATGGAAAGATAAAAGTTGAATTTATAAAGGGGGGTCCCAAAACGGAAGCTTTATGGTATCAATCCTAATGTTTTCCCATTTCAGAGCAAACTTGGGACCTAGACTCCATCTCCGAGTTGAAAAGCAAGGAGTTCTGGTTCCACGATGCCCAACGCACGCTCTACGAGAAGCTGTCCACGCCTCCAAATCAGTACCGGGCCAAGAATGTGATCTTCTTCCTGGGCGACGGAATGTCCGTGCCCACCGTAACCGCCGGAAGGATCTTCGATGGACAGCTGCGTGGCGTGGTGGGCGAAAGGAATCGTCTGGAATTCGAGAAGTTCAACTACGTGGGTCTCTCAAAGGTGGGTGTTCCTAGTTTGCAAATAATAGAAAGCCGCTTGCAATTAAAAGTGGCACACACCTCCTCGTAAATTATAGGCAAAAACCGAAAGAAGAGCGCTAATTATTTTGTTTTGCTTAGCTATATATTTTTAGAAATATATTGTCAAAAAATGATAATGATAAAGCCACATACCACACCGTTAAATACATATTAATACGTAATACTTGTTTGGATACAATTTATTATTATTTTCGACCCTTAACTTTTTCGATTCTGGCAACTTTTTTTAAGTTTATTTAAGTTATTAAGAAAGTTAAGTTATTATAAAAGTAATTAGAAAATAAAAAAGTTGACGTAGGATAAAAAGTGTCTTATCAACAGTCAGAAAATCATGTGTTAAACTAACAAATTGCTAATTAATTTAGTATATCTGTGAATGAACGTGCCAAAACTATTAGTGACTGATTAATCTCCTACCTCCATTCCAGACCTATTGCGTCAATAAACAGGTGGCCGACTCTGCCTGCACAGCCTCGGCTTATCTATCCGGGATTAAGGCGAACTACCTGACCATCGGAGTGACCGCCGATGTGGAGTTGAACGACTGCAGGGCATCCAGATTGCCGCAGAACCGCCTGTCCTCCATTGCCGCCTGGGCGATCAAGGGGAGAAAGTCCGCGGGGTTGGTGACCACCACGCGGGTGACCCATGCCAGTCCCGCCGGAGTTTATGCACACACCTCAAACCGGGACTTCGAGAGCGACTTGGATGTCACCAAGTTTGGCCAGAACCCCGGAAATTGTCCGGACATAGCCCAGCAGTTGATAGACGGAGAGGTGGGCAAGCGACTGCGGGTGGTGATGGGTGGCGGAACCATCAAGTTCCTGCCCAACACAACGGCGGATGTGTACGGCAACAGGGGTCAGCGGTTGGATGGCAGGAACCTCATCGAGGAGTGGCAGCAGACCAAGCCCGGCAATGCCCGGGTGGTATTCAATAGAACTGAGCTCCTACAGAATGATCCCGAGAGTACGGACTTCCTTCTGGGACTTTTCAATGCCTCCCACTTGGCCTATCACATGGACGACAGTGTGGACACGCCCACTCTGCCGGAGATGACAGCGGCGGCCATCAAAGTGCTCTCACGGGATCCCAATGGATATTTCCTGTTCGTGGAAGGCGGCCGGATCGATCATGCCCACCACGAGACCAAGGCCAAGAAGGCTCTGGACGAAACGGTCCAGTTTGCGGATGCTGTGCGGGAGGCGCGGCAGCTGACGAATCCTTGGGACACCCTGATCGTGGTGAGTGCGGATCACGGACACACGGTGACCATCAGTGGCTATCCGGATGTGAACAACAGCATTGTGGGTCTGAACTCGGAGCTGAGCAATGTGGACCAGTTGCCCTACACGACCATATCCTACGCGAATGGTCCGGCCTACGAGAGGTTCTACAAGTCGACGGATGGAAAGGTGGAGCGCGTAGACCTCAGGACCCTGGACTTCTCCAATGCGAATGCTGTGTATCCGCATGGAGCGCCCATGACCGAGGAGACCCATGGCGGTGGCGATGTGGCAGTCTATGCCCATGGTAGGTTAAAGGTTTAGTTTTGGAAATAAATTTAATCTGTATATTTTATGTAATATCCTTCACAGGACCATGGTCTCACCTCTTTACTGGAGTTTACGAGCAGAACACCTTGCCGCATTTAATGGGCTTCGCCTCTTGTCTCGGTCCTGGAATTACTTATTGCGACTTACAGCCCAAGGCGAGATACAATCCTTAGGCAATTATTTAAGGACACAAAACATTAACTAACATTAGTTTAAATTGAAAAACTGTTTAGCAAAAATACAAACCTAAAAGTTAGAATGTAGTTGTATTCGGTTATATTGTATTTTCTTTCTAGAATAAATTATATTTTAAATTTATAGAGTCAAGCAATTTTCAACAAGCAACATTTGTATTATTAGCATTTTATATATTAGCTGGAGGGGTTTTTTTTAGTACAACATATAACTATTTATTAACGTTGATCAACCAACTTAATGGTTATAAAACGTTGAGTATAACAATATGGAGCGAACAATTAACATGCATACATAATTGATTGGTGTGTAACAATTTTTGTAACAATTTACCAAAAATAATTTTATAACTTTAGGACTCGAGTGACTCTTATAGCTGGTGGGTAGATGGTGGCTGGTAAATTTAAAATGTCATCAGTGTCATGTCACGTAACGAGTTTTGAGGAAGAATACAAATTTCATAAAATAATTTAAATAACACCTGTTGGAAATTTTAAATCGAGTGCTTTGATCGACTTCATTTCTTTTTTACTTGGTTTTAGCACGTTTTTAAGTTAACTTGTTGCATTCTAAAAATATTCTATATTTTTTTATTTAAAAAAACGTATTTTGAATCGAAATCGAATCGTCACTCGAGGAGGGTGTCTCCGCTTGTCTGGTGGGTGTATCCGCTATTTCTGCAATTCCGCGGTGAGGTCAATTTAGGCGGTCCTCGTACGGTAATACTAATATCCGCACCGGTAAAACAAACTGAAACAAAGTGCGTATTGCTTTTCGCGTGCTGACTGTTGCATGCAACGGAGGTGTTTGAGCAGTGTGTGATACCGATTTTTACTTATTCTGTTTTTTTTCAAAACAAAAATATAACGTAATATATACGTTTAATACCTTTTATAAATATTTGTCTGTTGTTATTGGTTAAATAAACAATCAATTACGGGTAAAGTTACTCCAAGAAAAATGGCCTCCTCCGAGGCCAAGGGTAAAAACCCTTATTCGGAGCTGAGCAACGTTAAAAGGCCGAAATTATCGCCCTTAAATAAAAAGAAAAAACCTACGGATAACAATTTAGTAGAATCGGAAAGCGAAGAAGTTGTGATGAAAGAAGTCATTGACCCTGTAAGTCATCCGAGTCCAACCAGCCAAGTAAGTGGTAAAGCTATAACGGATCCTGCTAGCAAAGAAGAGAAGAGAGAAAGTGGAAATTTGGAAAACAACGGATACTCGTACAGCAGCGCTCACAAGGGACCCTTTGTGGTCTACATAGACAAAATTGGTGAAACCAATGGCGAAAACCGACCTAGAAGAGTTCCTATAAATCCTCTTGAACTAAATGCTGTCCTGCTAAAATTAAATATTAAAGATATAATTTCAGTAAATAAGATTGGTTATGGGCGCTGCAAGGCTGAGTGCAAGTCAGCAACGGCAGCTAATAGCATCCTGTCCTCAAATCTTAAAAGTAATGGTTACGAACCTAAAATTCTTAAGCATTTCATTTTTAAAATGGGTATTATTTTTAATATTCCGACAAAATTTTCCGACTCTGAACTTAAGGAGTACATTTCTTCTCCAGTACCTATTCAAGAAATAATTCGTGTGAAGACTAAGGACCGAGACAATAAAGATATTTTTATTAACACTCCTAGGGTTAAGATTCTTTTTAAAGGTACTCAAATTCCCAACGAGATTGTCTTCCTGTACACCAAAATTAATGTTAGTCCATATGTTCCTTTTAGTCAATGTTTTCGTTGTTTTAGATTTAATCACTTTGCTCAGCATTGTAAACAAACTGAACAAAAATGCAGTAAATGTTCTCTTTCGCATTCAAGAGAACAACAATGTAATCAACTCGTTTGTGCCAACTGCAAACAAAATCACCCAGCCACCTCTCTTGAGTGCCCTGCTCGTAAGAGAGCGTACGCTATCCAGAAATGTATGACTATTGAGAATTTATCACGAAATGAAACGAAGATTAGGTACCCCTCTCTCTTCCAAATTTTAGATGAAGTCGACACCAACGACTTAACCCACTTCCCCCAGCCAACATGGCAAAGAAAATCTGCCAATCCAGTGTTACAAAATAATACCAAAATAGCTACCCAACAAATATTTGCACAAAACCCTTTTAATAAGGTTGTTAAGAACTCTCTTAACAAGAAAAACGAAGATAAAAATTCACGCGACACTATGATCAGCTGGAAAGCTGCTCTTTATGAACATGAGTACACTCCAAACGAAAAGTTTTCTCTCATTCATTCTAATCCACCTAGTTCCTCACCCTCTAGTCAACCTTTTTTAGACAATCCAGCTCTTGAAGCTGCGGAGAATAGCTTAAATCAATTAGCTTCTGAAATATCCTCATTTCTAGTCAACGAAACAACCAATTTAGTACCTGAATCAAGAAACTTTTTAGAGAATTTAAGAAACAGAATAGCACTTACAAACTCAAAAATTGATTTGTTCAAAATTAATCAACTTGTTTAATTTTGAATAATAACTTTTTTATTTATTTATTTATCTATTTACTTATTTTTCTGATTTTTTTTTTTTTTTTTTTTTTTTTTTTTTTCTGTTAAATTAATTGTTTTTTATTTATTCGTTTTTCTTTTCTCTTTCATTTGTCTATCTGTTTTCATTTGAAAATAAAACATAAAGTTATATTATTTAAATGACAATAAAAATCCTACAGTATAATATTCAGAGCTTAACTGCTAATAATAACAAACAATTACTAGAATTATTCTTAGTAAACAATAACATAGACATAGCAATTTTATCAGAGATATGGATTTCCAATAATTCCATGTGTAGCTTGGCAAATTATAATTTTGTATGTAAGCCGCGTAACGATGGTTATGGAGGCGTTGGAATTTACTTAAAAAAACACATACGCTTTAAACAAATCAACTGTGATATTAGCTTAGAAGTCATTGGTATCCGTACAATTAACCTAAGAAATAATATTAATATTTTCAGTGTCTATGCTGCTCCCAGCACAGACATTAATTCTTTTCAACAAGGCTGCGATGATCTATTTACTATTGCTGCTCAATCGAGTGGTCTAACTGTCATAGGTGGTGACTTCAATGCCAAATCCAGCATTTGGGGTAATAATACTCAAGATGTCAGAGGCGGTATTTTAGAAAATTCCCTCTTACACTCCGGTTTCTTTTGCCTTAACAACGGCTCTCCAACTTACTCCCATAACCCATCCTATACTTCAACACTCGATCTCACTTTCATTAATAGTAGCAATCTTTGTTCTAACTGGTCCTCAATAAATTCTAAAATATCAAATAGCAATCATTTCCCAATCTTAATTGAAATAGACCAAATTTCTGCTTCGACTAATATTATTAAATTTAACCATAATAAAATAATCAAAGACTTTTCCAAAATTCAAATTACAACGTTAGATAGCATTTCCAACTTATCCCAAACAATACACTGTAATAATTCAATTAAAATAAATACAAACAATAGATATGTTCCAAAAAAGTATTGGGACGAGGTATGTGAAAAATTGTTTAGATTAAGAAACGCGTGCAGACAAAAATATTTTAAATCCAAACTACAATCTGATGCTATTGCCTATATTAACAGTAATAAAAAACTTAACAACTATTATTATAAAATGAGAAAAGAAAACCTCAATAAGCTAGCAGAAGACATTTCTAACCCCTCTTCTCTGAAAGATATGTGGAACAAAATCAAAAATCTTAAACTTTTTAAACAAATTAAACCGTCAAACAGTGCAATATCTGACTCAGAACATAGAGATTTTCTCAATCAAATAGCCACAGCTCCCAACACTGCGATGTGTCCTGACGTATCTTTTTCTCCTGATCTGCTTTATAGATATACCAACTCTAATTTCTCAGCGCGTGAACTTCTTGACTTCCTTAACTCTCGTAACCCAGACTCGGCTAAGGGTCTTGACAACATTTCATACAGAATGCTTCTATCTCTACCCTTAAGTCAAATAGAAAAACTGGTATCCCTGCTAAACATTACTTTAGACAATGGGTTTATTCCAGATCAGTGGCGGAAAATAAGGGTTATACCTGTTCCCAAAAAAAATCTAGACTCTTCAATTATTACCAACAACAGACCTATCTGCCTTCTAAGTGTGACTTTTAAGTGCTTAGAAGGTTTGATTAAATTGCGGATGGAAGAGTACATTAATAAAAATAAAATTCTGCCACCAAGATCCTATGCGTTCAGAAAAAACCATTCTACTGCCCAATGCATCAACGATGTAATAAATAACATAGCCAACCTAAAAGCTCGTGGTTTCCACGTTACCGCAGCGGTTTTAGACTTAAGTAAAGCCTTTGATGCCGTCAATATCCCTATTCTGGGTAGCAAATTAGTTAGTTTGGGTTTCGACCACAATCATATTTATTTCATTATAAACTTCCTTAGTAAAAGAGTTCTCACTATGGGTACTGCAGAGATAACTGTAAACAAAGGAGTTAGTCAAGGTAGTTGTCTGAGTCCAATCCTCTTTAATTTATATACAGCTGAGCTTCACAGCTTAAGTAATGACCATGACAGTATTCTGTTCCAGTACGCTGACGACTTCTTTCTAGTCTGTTATGACAAAGTCTTTTCGATGGCTGAAGAGAAATTAGAACAAAAAGTAAATAGGTTTATGGAACTGTGCAATATTAATAATCTTACTTTTAATCCAGACAAATCAGCCACCATTCATTTTAATCTAAGAAAAAAACCTTTAAGTATCTTGTGCAATAATATTATTTTAAAAAATGTAAATAGTATAAATTATTTAGGTAGAGTCATAAGTTCAAACAACTCGTCTGTTCAGCATGTAAATAAAACGATCTCTAAATCGAATCAAACGAATATGTTTATTCAAATGCTCAGTGGTTGCCGCTTCGGAGTACATCCAAGCAAGTCACTACTCTTTTATAAAGCATTTATTAGAACTAGATATGAATACGCCTGCTCCTCTTTTTCAAACATATCAAAATCAGTACAAAACAATATAAATAAGCATGCTAATTTCCACCTTAGAAAGGCCTTAGGACTTATTAAATCGACTCCAATTAATATTATTTATAATCTTGCAGCTGAACTTCCTCCAGCTTATAGGATTAAATTCGCTACAGCGAAGGAGTTGGCCAAAACGTTCGCTCATGGACTACCATCTGCGTCGCTTCTGTCAAACTCCTTTGTAGCCAAAAATACTAGTTACAGTAGAATTTATGCTGAATTTAAAAATATCCTGGATAGTATTGCTCCTATTTGTCCTTACTCTCTGTCCACACGCAAGATTTCAGTTGACACAAATTTCTTTAAAGGTACTTGTACAAATAAAAAAATGGCAAACGAGACTATAATTCTCTCTTTATTTAAAGAAAAAATAAGAAGTTTAACCTCAAAAAATATGGAAATCATCTTCACGGATGGTTCTGTGTCGGAAAATTTTACAGGAGGTGCCTTTGTCCACTTAAATTCCAATTCGATAAAAAGTTTCTACACCGACAAAAAACTATCGTCGCTGACTGCTGAACTCACAGCCCTAGAAAAAGCCATTGACTTCGGTATTTCAAAAAAGTTCTCCAAAATAGCAATTTTAACTGACAGTCTTGGTGCCATCCAGACAATAAAGAACACGAACTCCAAAAACTGCATCTCTCAATGCATTCTGAAAAAAGTCATAAACAACCCAACCCTGCTATCCATAGAATTTCACCACATTCCAAGCCATTCCAATATTTGGGAAAACGATCTCGCAGATACAGCGGCTAAAAATGCTAAAATTAACGGCTCTTTCGCACCCGTCAGATGGACCCTTAAGGACGCAATCAATCATATGTTCGCGCAAATAAAACAAGACTGGGAGCGTGAATACAGTCTGTTCTCATTAGAGCGTAACAAGGGTTACTCTCTCCTCTCACCATATACCACTTCCAAGCCTTGGTTTAAAAACAAAGAACACCTATTCAACCGTATAGAAACGAAGACTCTAAACAGAATCTTAAGCGGACATGCTTTTGACAAATACACACTTTCCAAAATGAAAGTCTACGATAACGCCCTATGCGATTCGTGTAACGTTAATGAAGACATTTCGCATATTTTGTTAAATTGCTCAAAATATACACCAACAAGACAAAATTATCCAACACTACTTAAATATAACGATATCTATCGTTTACTTGGAAATGAACCAATTGAAAATTGGACATCGATTACCAGTTTCATTCGAGCTGCTAATATTAATATCTAATACAACACACTCCACACTGCTCATTTAACACACTATAACACCATCCACGCTTATACCAACTCACAAAATCTCAAAATTAAAATTTCTCACACATATTGATAACATTTTCATCGCTTATCGTTCATCGTCATCGCTCATCGTTCATTGTCATCATAACATCACCAGAAACTACTGCACGATATTTACATAGCTGTCCATTAAATTTTGTTTTTCTTGAAATTTAATTTCATACATTGGCAGTGGCGTTAACCCGTTCCAACGGGGCGGCCAAATAATTCTTCCCTCTTCACGGAAGGAAGTAACTTAATATTTAAAAAAAAAAAAAAAAAAAGTGCGTATTGAATAATTGCGAAATCGTAGCGTAATTTCATAAGTTTACGCGATTGGATGTCAACCACGAGAGCCGAGAGTTTCCCGCCAAAAGCCGAACCGTCTTCTGGAGTACCTGTTCCAACAGTATCGGACATTGAAATGGAAGATCCGGATTCGAATGAAGGAAACAAAGCACTACCGGAAATGGCAATAAATACGAATACGGATGCTAAGCCAGCCTCCAAATCTGATGCTAGGTCAGTTGCCAAATCGGCTAGCAAGGCGTCGTCAAGATCCTCCCCAGAGCCGGAGCAACATGTTCCGGAGAGGAGGGAGCGCCGCAGAAAGTCCAAGGAACGGCCCGCTCCGCCGACAGCGCCTCCCCAGAAACTGAACTGGAAGTTTAACCTGCGCATCCTGATCTCAAACCTGTACATGAAGAGCGAGGATCGTCTGCCGGGAGCCTGTGTGCCCAAGTGTCTGCACAATGCCACACAGTGTACGGAAAGGCACCGCTGCTCCATGCTCCCGGATGCCCCTAATTTTACGGCAGTGCAGGCCCTGCGGACCACATTGCATGGCCAGCACTACGATACCTTCCTTGACATCCTGGAGATGATGGTGCTGCAGTGCGTCTACCCGGGCGAAGGTGTCCTTGACAGACTTATAGACATGGCCATGGTTGGATATTCATATTCCTGTTTTTTATATTCAATAATCAACTAATGCTCCCTTTGCAGATCCTAATTGCCAAGGAGATGAGCGTCAAGGAGCTGGGCGACACCTACAACAAGCTGATACGCACCTTCTTCCTGCTGGTCGACGCCTTTCCTCCCTGCTGGACGGCCCTACGTCCCTACTACCTGAATTTCCTGGGCGTCAGGAATCCCGCCCTGCGTGATGTGCGTTCCAAAGATTCCCCGCAGAAGCTGCAGTTCTACTTGAATCTCCTAGAGGAGACCCTTGCCCAATGCACCGATGAGGAGATACAAGAAAACACCAAGTTCTACGAGAAGTTCGTGTTCAATTTTTCGGAGGAGGAGGATGCCAATATGTCGCAGGAGACCGTCTTTTTGCGGCATGTCCAGGAGTACGACTGGCTTAGTGGCAAGCTCTGCCTGGACGACTTTAACAGAATGTCACCTGCAGTCCGTCTGGCTCGGGTGTGTGATGTGCTGAACATGCTGACCTGGGTGCTGGAAATGGAGTTTCTCTCCTGGCTAGATCACAATAGGCTGCGGCAGTCGGAGTCCGAGATGTTCCAGGAAGACTCCCAGCCATTTGCAGCGATTGTGTTTGGGATGTCTGCTAGTACGCGGCTCACGGACATCGTCAAGCAAGTCATGAAGCTGTATGGGCAGGCTGCGGCCAAATCCATGTACCCAGAACGCCAGAGGATTCTCCAGCGCCTTATTTCCCTCGTCATAGAAGTTAGCAACACAGCAGAGCTGAAGTACGTGGACAATGCTGTGATTTATCCGAATCTGGGCGTCCAGACCCGCCAGCTCATTGCAGACTTCTTCAACATCTTCAAGTCTCAGAATGCTAAGCACATTGACACCTACTTGAAGACCATTCCGCAGCTGGATCTCACATACCTTCGCTACGAGTTTACCGACCACTTTCTGCAGCTCTTCCACTTTCCCAAAAAGCTACCCTTTGGCCCGGAGAAGGTGGTCAAAGAGTTCACCGACTGTCATTGGCTAAATTATAAACCAAAAAGCGAGATTGGGAATAACAGCGACACTCAATTGTGCCGCGAGGATTACTTGGGATTACTACTCAACGCCCTTAAGGACTTTGACAAGTGGCTAAACCTCGGTGGATTCTGGAAATTCCTGAAGAGAAAGGAGCATGTGCAGCCGTTGACCACGAGGACCAGTAGTCCACTAGCCACCCCAGTGGGGGTGAGAACAGGTGACACAGGCGTGGTCTTTATGCTGGACGAGATGGACGAGGAGAAGCTTACCTGGAAAAAGCGAATGAATGAGAAGGTGGTCAAAGGTCGGCCCAAGGTGAATCTGCCAGTGGCCAGGATCAATGTGGCCAAGATGTGCGTTCGCTATGGGGAGGATGTGCGACAGCTGAGATTCCTGCGACGACTGCTGCAGAGCCAGGACCAAAAGGAGGTCGACGTATCCGATTGGCTGATCTATCTGAACAGTTTCCTGGGCGATGACGAGCCCATATCGCAACCGGACTGTGCATCTGCCTCTGCATCCACAGCATCAAGTGATGACTAGGTTCCCCAGTATTATAAGCCTATATCCTAAGCTCAACGATGATTTAAGTCCTACTAATCCGAAAGTTTAATTTATTTTTGATTTTCCTAAGCTCATCGAGAACGCGCTCAGCGTTTGGAATGAATTCCATTTGAGATTATGTTATCTAATATTTAATGAGGTTTCAAATAAGAATGCATTTGATTCATTGCCATTTGTCATAGTTTTCGTTTCTGTATTTCTCCATTGCAAATATATATTTATGCTGTAACTAAATACACAATTACGTACACATTTACATATAAATACAGCTACTGCGCATGTACATACATAATTAATAAATATATATGTGTATAATTATACAATATTATCGCGATTTGTTTTTAAGCCTTTTGCTTGCTTGTTTTTTATGCAGTTCCTCATCCATCTGCCACCTCGATTTGCCTAACGTTTCTGTCTTTGTTCATTGTATGTCTAAATTCTTTGCAGTTTTACATTTTACACACTCAACTATCATTAATTTAGGCTCTTAAATGCTAATCTCACTACGTCACTTATGTGTAAAGTGTATGCATACGCGCGGGAGGATTGGGGAAGCTGGGGCGCAGAGCTTGGAGTCGGATCTGTTATGTTCCAATGCTTTCAATCCACTTTTCAAGGGATCTCAGATCCTATGGAACCACCGCTCAAATCATCACTCTGCTAGGTTGGGGTTGGGTTTTCGTTTCTGCTGCCGGCTTTCAATTCGTTAACACTACACATTTATCAACATTTATTTATTATTTATTCCATAGAGGCTAGGTTTCGTCTAATGTATCGCCACTTCCCGGCTTGCCGTTGATTCGTATACATTTTGGGGATCTGGTTTTTGTTGCGCTTGAAATCTATAGGAACTTGACGCCCGAGTCTCTGAAGCTTGACCCTTGCTGCAGTTTTTAAAGGTATTTAAAGGCGACCGTGGGGGACTGGAAACAAAGGTCAGTCGGGCTGTGAGGAAACCAGGGGTAACATAGAATAAGGGGATAACAGAAAAAGTCGCATGTTGTATTTTTAGAAAATATTATTTTCTCTTTTAAAAAGGGGTTTTGTTTTACAATTAGGTAAACTCTCTCCTTAACGCCGCTGCTTTCGCTTTATACATACAAATTGGAGTTGGGCTTTGTACAGAACTTGTTGCTTTCCTACCGCATAATCGTAATTAACTTCATTAACTAATATTTAAACGAAGGCCAGCATAACAGCTTTTGTGTTTCCAAATTGCGCCAATGCAGAAATTAAAACTACTAAGACTAATCAATTAAAATTAACAAAACGCTGCATTTAAAACTATGGCTCTCTAGGGACTACGAAGTTAGATAGTTTCGACCACTTAACGCTATTAGAATTTTTTTGTTTGCCGTTTTCTGTAGGGTATTGTTTATGGTTTGTTGATAGGTTCAGGAAATTAAATAATTAAGCTAGGAATTTTTAAAACAAATTGTATTTGTGTTAACCCAGACCAAAACACGCCCTCACAAGATGGCGCGCAAAAACGTCGGCAACCTGACTAAGTCAGGGTGCGTACAATTTATAGTAAACGTTAAATGCTAAGTTAAACAATTTGAAAGTGAGTGGGGTCAACAAATTTACATCTTGAAATGGGTTCGCACTTTGAGAAGCACTTTAGTTCTGTTTCCTTACACGCAATGACTTTTTGCTTATTACGGGTTTAGTTATCTTTTTTCTATCAGCAATTTAGCTTTCTTCTAGTTATGGTTAGGATTATTTAAGTGAGTAGAGAGTGGTTTAATCTATTTCCGGGAGCTGAGAATGTGAGTTGGGGTGCGTTGTTATGTGGACAACTCTCCGCTAAGGTCTTTCTTCTTCTGGTTTTTAAGTATTACTTTTAGCTTTTCTATTTGTGTTAGAATTTCTGTTTCTGGTTTCGGATTTATGTTTACGGTTTTGCGGTTTTTTCGGGGAGCTCTGGGTGCTGGTGTTGGCGCCTTTCGGTTAGCTACTTTTGAAGCGTTTGCTATACATTCATCTTGGTAAGTTCTTAGTCACACATTTAAACCTTAACAACAACAACAATGTTCGCTACAATTAAACAACTAACAACAACGTAAGCGTACACACCAAACATGGCTCACTTCTGGCTCGATCGCTGCTCCTCCTCCTGCTCCTGATCCTGCTGCTGCTCCTGGTTCTCCACTACATCCGTTTCCGCTTCAATTTCCATTTCCGGCTCCTGCTCCTGTTCATCCTCCTCAGCCTCATCCACATTCTCCTCCTTGAGCATGTACTCGAGGAGCAGCTCATCGACTCATCCCTCGCGCTGCGTTGCCGCCGCCGCTGACGTCGTGGCTGAGCCACCATTCGATGGTGACTCCACCTTGATTACTCCCAGCTGCTGCAGCTCCTCGCGCGTATGCTGTATGCGGCCCACCACCACGCCGCCCATGGTCACAAAGCTGCCGTCCGCCGTGACGGCGCCCAGTTGCATGGCGCTGGACAGGTCGCCCAGAGCGGCCACATTGAAGTGGTGGTGCGGCGAGCCGTCCTGAATGTGCTGCTGCTGCTGCTGATGCTGGGCCACTGTCGTGGCGGAGGGAAGCGTGGTAATGGTGACTCCTCGCTGCTCGATGTGCTGCTGCTGCTGGGACGGAGGCGGAGGATGGTGCTGATGCTGCTGCTGTTGGTGATGGTGCTGCTGGTGTTGCTGCTGCTGCTGCTGGTGCTGATGGTGGTGTGCCGCCAACGCCATGCGTCCTAGTCACCCCTCCTCCTCCTCCGTTTTGATCTTAACAGGAACGTAGACCTTGTCCATGACGTGGATCTTTATGTGGTTGTTGAGTGTGCTGGACTGCCGGAACTGCTTCTTGCAGATGACGCACTCAAACGGCTTTTCACCTGCAAAAGAGATGAGGCTTACGTTTCGGAAAATCTTCGGGATAACACAGTGACTTTCACTCACCCGTGTGGATCTTCACATGGTTGGCCAGAGTGCTCAGCTGACGGAAATGCTTGGGACAGTAGTTGCAGTTGTAGGGCTTCTCGCCCGTATGGATCTTCAGATGGTTCGTCAGCGTCGACGATTGACGGAAGGTCTTATCACAAACGTTGCATTTGTAGGGCTTCTCGCCAGTGTGGATCTTTACGTGGTTGGTCAGTGTGCTCAGCTGCCGGAAGCGACGATCGCAGACGGTGCAGTGGAAGGGTTTCTCCGGCTCGCGGACTCCTCCACCTCCTGCGCCACCGCCTCCCGCGTTGGCACTGGCCTCGCCGGGATGTTCGCCATGTCCGTTGGCCAGGTAATGATCGCTGGGGATCGTCGTCGGACTGTGCGTGGTCAGGTGCGTCAGGTGTGGCGGCGGTGGAGGCGGCACTGCCGGCTGTTGTTGCTCCGCCGCTGCGGCCTGAGCTGCTGCAGCCTGGGCAGCTGCCATGGCCGCTGCTTGGGCGGCACTGTGCGCCTCCGCCGAGATCCCGCTCAAGTGCATCTGCAGGGGAAAGGGGATTTCCGTGGGCGGGGGCGGCACGGAGGGAGGTCCGCTCGGCTGCTGCTGCTGTTGTTGCTGCTGCTGATGATGTTGTTGCTGCTGCTGTTGTGCCTGCTGCTGCTGCTGTTGTGCCTGCTGCTGCTGCTGTTGTTGTTGCTGCTGTTGCTGCTGCTGCTGGACCGCCGCCATGTGAGCGGGATGGGGATGGGTGGCCTGGGTGACCGTCTCGTTGTTGTTATTATTCGCTATGGTGGTTTGGGGCTGGGCGGCCACTATGACGATGTCGCAGTTGCTGCTCATCGCCGTGGCAGCGGCATGGGCATGGGGCAGGCTCTTGATATGCATCATGGACTGCTCGCTGGGATCTCGGGGGACTCGGGTGCGGACTTGGAGCTGCTGGAACTTGGGGGGAGACTCTGGTACCTCGGTGACTTGAACAGAAAGCTGGCTAACAAACTAAGATCGATGCTTCAAAAATGCCACGACATGCTCATCTTGGTCGCTTCTCTGGTGTTGTTGTTGCTAGTGCCTGGTTGGGAGAAGGGAGAATGGAGATTGGGATTAGTCGAGGCGGCGGCTTGGCTTTTTGGTATGCAAAAATATGTGAGGAATTCCCAAAAACACACGAAATACCTAACTGCGAAATTATAAATCTAAATTATTCAATGGCTGACACACTTCGCTGACTGACTGAGCTGCCCTTTCCACACCTTCCCGGCGTTCTTTTTGCACCACTATAATGAAAATGCATTGAAACGCACAACGGAGCCCCTGGGGAGGGGGTTTATAAAGATTGTAAATATATGTTTACCTGCCTTCGTGAAGCATAATGTAGATTTAACACTGCCGATCTTTGAACCTTTTAAATAACATTTACACTTTTCGAAGTGCAGAATAATAATATAATAATGTAAGAATGAAGAATTGCAATGAAATCTATTATCAATTTTAAAAGGGACTGGAGATGTTATAAAAATGGTACGATTGTAACCTAAAGCTGTCTTGAAAACGATCATCACAAAAAGGGTTTATATTATTAAAATAGGAGCAACTTGAGGTATATTATAAAGGCCACAATAGATCTTACTTGCCCTACATTCTTGGCTCCTAAAGATGGGGTTCGTAACACTACACTTGAAATGGAAATCCAGAAACCCATTTTGATGTTTTGAAACTTAAAATACATCAAAGGAGCTGGGTCTACATAGATCGTAGCGAAAATAGGCATCATGGGTAGCTCGAAGAGGTTGTCTATCCTAGAAGGGCATGACGACTTCGACTGGCTCGCGATAGAGGGCATAAACTATAAAACATACGATTATGCATTTTAAAACAAAGTAAATACGCGCGCTGCCTGCATGCATGTAACTCTTTTCGATCGCTGGTTTTTACGTCCGCCGGACAGGTTACCTGGCACGCCCCCCGCCCGCCACCCCAGCTCCCCACCACCCCGCCACTCACACACGCACACTCAGGCCCGCACAACACAGCACACACACATGGAGCACTCAGGTATCTCTCGCTTCTTGTGTTGAACTGACAGCGTGTTACTTTCTCGCAAATTACATGTGTTTTCCAGGCGGCCGAAGAAGTGGCCGATAGGTCTGCCAATTGGAAATCAATCGAGTCCCGGCGGAGATCGCCTGGCCGACGAACTGACCTTTTTTGGGCGGGCTTTTCGGGGGAGATTTTCCCTTTTTCAAAAGCAGTTTTTCCACTAACACGTTGCCTTCGGATCGCCCCCCGCGCTGCCCCCCTTCGCCCAGAAGTCACAACCACTTTCGGTCGCACACACACACTGGCACACTCACACACACGCACACCCGTGCACCCGTACTGTGTAAAAGCTCTTTTGAGGTTAGGAGACTTTTAATTTTGGAGCCCTCCTCTGGAAAGTGTCCATTGTTTTGCCACACTCCTGTGCATGCCAGGACCACCAGGTGATTACGCTTCGCATGGGGCTGCTGCGGGGCACACACTCCAGCCCTTTTGGGGCGCCCACACATTGACCTACCTTTCCATTTTGTGGCTGTGCTGTGTGGGGCCTTTCAGGTTTAGATTTCCCCCCGTTTTACATCATTTTCCGCACTCGACTCGGTTTTCTGGGGGACACAGGCCGTCGGCAGGGGGTTCGCGCTTTGCTATCGCCAATCGAAATCGGGGCCTCACAGCATTATCTGCGGCTGGGTCTTCATTTATAAAAAGCGTATAAACGTTAGAAAAATAGTACAAATATTTCTTTTCTTTTTTTACTGTTTCGCGTACAAAATAGACGCGAATGAACTAGTGGGGATGGGCGATAGTTTTGGGGGACCTGTTACTGGTCACGAGTGCCACGGAGGAGTCACGATCGGTGGTCGTGACTTGGAGGGAAAGGTGTGTTTTTAAAATTACAAAAATGTTGGAGTTTAACTCATTGTAGGTTTAAATTATGATTAAAAATTGTTAACAAAATATAATTATAAGAGCAACAACTATGAGTATACATGAACTTTAAGTAATGTTTCTAAAATTAAATAATTAAAATTGTGTACAACAGAGTCTGGCCAATAAGCAAAGCTTTCAAAATAGAGTTAAGCAAGTGCAGCAAATCGCAGACACCAATAAAAAAAACAATATTCTATTTCCCTTTTTTATTTTCCGAAATATGAAGATATAAAAACAACTTTAAATTTGACCTTAATTTAGAAGTCGGACTTTGATTTAAAATCACTTTTCAACTGTAACCGGTCGTGACTATCGAATGCGGCATCACCAAGGGAAATGAACTAGTTCCCGTAGTGACATTCACCCGTTAACGTGCAAAGTTTTCTCTTGTTTTATTTTGGTTTTTTTCTCCCGCCACAGTACGGTCACACTGCCCGGTGCAGAACTTTTTTATGGTCATTTCGTTTGCTTTATTTTATTTTTATTAAATTGTACTTCAAGACCAAATGCAATTGCTTAGAAAAGTGCTGGCGCTGGTGCGAGTTTTATAAAATCGTGCAGACCCGCGACGCCTGCGCTTGATCGCCATGCGCCTGACCATTGGTTAAACTCAGCTCGCTGTTCACCTTGTTTGTGTTCTTGCCGTGAATTCCTGCAGCCGGCGGACGCACTTCATCTGTTTGCGGGAGGAAAATAGTATTCAGGTGAGTCTGGAGAATGGAGTTAATTGCTTCGCACAATCATTAATAAGTACCTTCAATCCTGACCGCCTTTTCGTTGCGGCACGAGAGCCTGTCTATCACCTGCTGCATGAATCCCTTGGCGTCCTCCTCCTTCTGCTGGGCCACCGCCTGGACATGGGAATTGGCACGCAGTTGCATGGCCCGGATGTCCTCCTGCATGGCCTTCTTGCTGCGCTCCACCACCGCGTCCAGCGGATCTTCAAAGGGATTGCTGCTGGGCTCGAAAATATTCCCATTGCCATTGCCATGTCCCGCAGAATTGTGGTTGGAGTTCACCGAGGCCGTTGTTCGCTCATCCTCTTCGTTGGAACCCAAAGTGGTGGTCGTTTTGGGTGCCCCCTCCTTGGAGGACAAGTCGTCCTCCCCGTTAGGTGTCGACACTGGCGTGGTTTGCGGATCCGCTTCCCTGGCCGCTTTTATTTGAAACAACGACGAGATATTCTCCTTGGCGCCCTGCACTTCACTGGAGATCTTGCTGGTCACAGAGTCCATGGCCCTGCCCATTGAATCCTTTGTTTCGGAGGCTGCTTTCACCGCATTGCTGCCCGCCTGCTCCACTGCGTGCATGGCATCGCTAGCCATACGCTGGGCACCTTTTCCCGCCGCCCCTACTGCACCGCCAACGGCATCCACTGCTCCTCGAGCTCCGGTGGCCATTCGCTCGCCGGCTGCTTCCATGGCATCACGTGCTCCATTTGCTGCATTTCTCACCGCCGTTTGTATGGAGTTTCGTGTTGAGTCCATGGACTCGATCGCTTCTCCTCCGGCTTTGGCCACCGCCTCTTCGGTATTCGTCACGATTTTGTCCACCTGCTCCTCCACATGCTGTAGCATTTGCTCTCCATCCGATTCCAGCTCCTCCACAGAGCTCTCCAGCGGGGTGTCCGGCATTTGTTCCTCCACCTTGGCCGTCACATCCACGCCATTGTTAATAAAGCGTATTTCGTTGATCACTTTGCTGCTGTCCTTCGAGTCGTTTGTCGTGGTTATCTCCACGGCCAACTGCTCGTCCTCCTCCGTGGGGGGCGTGGGCGTGCTCACCTGGATTGTGGCAGGAGGCACCTCCGCAACCGTCTCCAGACTAGACACCAATTCGGGGGAGGTCCTTTCGAGGTGATCATGATCCATAGCCGCCTCGTAGGAAAAGTTCCGTATGGGAGTCTTCTTTATCGTTTGCGGTGTGCCGGAGTCACTGCTCTCAGGGTAAGGAGTACGGGGACGCAAGAGCTTCTCCTGGCTGCCTGGCATTTTCTGCTGCGGATTAAATGATTGCAAAGAGTGAATCGATTTTTCGGATCTTAGTGATTCTGTGGGGGATTTGGGCGGTGTGGGTGTGTGAGAAGGAGGTGTGGGTAGGTTCTGCATTGACTCCATGGGTTTGATTGGGGACTCCATAGATTTCTTTGGAGATTCCTTGGTTTCTTCTGGTAGATCTGGTGGTTTCACATTGGACTCCATGGGTTTTACTGGTGATTCCTTGGATTCCGCTGGTTTTATGGGGGATTCGACAGGTGCCGTGGGTTCCATCTCTTTGTACTCATCCGTTGTTTTCATAACATCACTTGGGGGTGATGTGTTTGGGTGATTCTCAATTTCCCGCTGATCTTTCGTGCTTTGATCTACATCTTTAGGCGTTTTTGCAACTTGATCGGCCATTTGATTTGGTTCCTTCTTTGAGACACTGCTTGGAGGTGGATCATTTTCTTCGTTGCCATTTACCTCTTTATGTTCTTCAGGCCTAGACTCGGCGCTTTCTGTATTTGCATTCACATCCTTGGGTTCATCTGTCTCGTCTGGTTTCTCCCCACTGGTTAAATGCTTCACTGCCTCCATGGCCGCGACTGTTCCAGCACCTGCCGCAGCTGCCAATCCTCCCACAGTGGCCGCCATTGATCGTTCCTCAGTCTCCTCCACGCCTTCTTGCTTGGTGAGACTTCTGCCGCTGTGACTCCTGACTCCTTGCTCTCCGTTTCCATTTGCATCCGTCGGCTGCAGCACGAAACTGCGGCTCATATAGCGATGCGGCTCAGCTGAGCCACTTACAGAAGCCGACGACATCGAGGAGCGCGGGATGCCCTGCACCAGGACGTGCTGATCCCCCACCGCGATGTCCAGCAGCCGGAGGTTCTTGAACTTGGAGATCTCGCGAAAGGTCTTCAGATGATGGCCGCTCTCCGAGAAGGTAGTGAAGAACTTGTTGGCCTTGCTGAGGACCGCGTAGAAGGAGAAACCCTTGAGGAGCTTCCAGATGGGTCCGTTCTCCTCGCTGTCGTAGTCGTAGAAGCGCTGGAAGACCAGGCTCTTGTTCCGCACCGACTCGAAACTGCGATAGATGCTGCCCGCATTGGTCACGATATACACCTCGCTGGTCTTTGATATGTGCATGAAGATGATGGCCTCGGTGGGCGGCAGGTTCTTCTGCAGCTCGGTGAAGCGCGGAAAGACGAACTCGTTGAGGTGGCCGGTGAGAAAGAGGTTCCCGCTTGCGGTCAGCACCAGCGTGGACTCTGGTCCGCAGGCAAACTGCTGCACTGGAGCATCCAGGCGAATCTCCACCGGATGACCGTCGTAGTCCGCCTCCAGTTCGCCCAGCTGCTGCTGGGCATTCGAACCGCATCCTATCAACCGACCAGTACCTTTTCAAGACAAATCACTGAATTAACCATAAGTCTGTTTGCGATTTCCTGCGATAACTTACTAGTCAGCACGGCAAAGTGTTCATTTCCCGCCTGGATTGCCATGAAGTTGTCCGTCTCTTCGCTCTTCGAGAGGTAGTCGTCGAACTCCTCCAGGCGAAATGGTTTCCGGATAATGGCGCATGGCTGCTGATCCACTTGGGCGCTGGTAAAGTGCTGGGCCACATGGGTGTCCTCGGGAAAGATGTTGCGACCCGTGAAAAATATTTCGTTGGAATCTGTGGGTGTTATTTTTTGCAGGGCCTTTCATACATTTCTTACAAATTTTAATTATAACCAATCTGCTACTTATAGGAATGGCATTTTGAAAATTCTGATAGCTTCCGACCGATTAATTTCAATG
This sequence comes from Drosophila biarmipes, assembly GCF_025231255.1. Lineage (NCBI taxonomy): Eukaryota > Metazoa > Arthropoda > Insecta > Diptera > Drosophilidae > Drosophila > Drosophila biarmipes. Next base: position 13,062,961 of record NC_066613.1, read on the forward strand.
TATTTCGGACGCTGCACCTTTCATAGTGACATTTTATTAAAAAATACTTGTTGAACCTAAAGTTACATCCTTTTCCATTGGCTAGTTATTTAATAGCATATTTTTTATGGATAAGGTTCTTGAAACTAATAAATAATAAACACAAAACCAGCAGAGCTGAGGCTGCGACACAATTGCCAAATTGCTACCATTCACTAAACTTTCTTCCGTAACTAAAACTTTCTGCCGGAGCAGTTTCCTCGGTGACACATTGTCCGAGTTAGCCAACTGGCAGCGTATTTGTTGATTCACTCACGTGTCAGCATCACGGCCCAGTGATTGCCGAAGGCGGCGTCGCAAATCTTTAATCCCAGCGTTTTCAAGGCCTTCACGCAGGTGGGCTTGGTGACGATGTCTCCGTTGTGGCCGCCGCCGCCCTTCTTGCCGGTGGCTCCTCCGCCTCCTCCATGACCGCCAATCCCGAGCTGCCCGTAGTGGTTCTCGCCCCAAACAAATAGTCGACCAGATTCTGTAATTGATAAGCACGGTTTGACATTTGCTTTGGCTTTCACCTGCCGCCGCTGGCTTTTGTTTTTGTTTTTTGTTTTGTTTTATTATGTTTGGCGGTGGGGTTGTTCCCTTTTCTTGACTTTTATTGATTGAGAAAGCGAGTGGGAGTGCGGTGGGTGGGCCAATCCCTCGCTTCCTCAATCCCTTTCACGTTTCAGCTGCTTAACTGCTCCCCCGCAAAAGTTAACGCCTCAATTACGTGGGCTTCGGCTTTAGTTTCAGTTTCAGTTTAGGATTCGTGAGTTTGCTCCATATTTCAGGTATTTTAACGCCGCGTCTGACCCCATTAGTTGTCGAAGTTGCCGTGATTCGGAGTGCTTGGTCAGCTCTACTCGCTCTATCGGGGATTTAAAGCTTATGCAATGCGGGTTAAATGTGGGACAAAAATAGTACATTGGAAAAGTATCATTAGGAATTAATGATTGGCTCTTAATTGATTAAAAAATGATTTATACATTTGTATTGAAAGGCTTGCAATAGGCCATGAAAGTCAGAGTCCTTTGACTTTAACAAAAAGGTCTATATGTACATTTCTGATAAAGACAGTGTTTAAGCTAAGGTTGCCCCTTCAATGAAATAAGTTCGATTATTGATACATTTCGCTATTAAAGTATATTAAAAATGTGGTATTCCAACTTTTCCAATAGTTTAAATTTATAATTTTTCTCTTCATGTATGATTCTCACGGGGAAGGAGGAGCGTTATTCAATTTCGGTGTGGATTGACTGCATGAAAAATTAAAATCACCCCTGTAATGTGTGCACCTAATCCCGGCTACAAATTTGTCGGGCTGCAAAAGCCGGTTGTAATTTAGTAATTCAATAGACCCCGCAGAAGACACGGATAGCTTGGCCGGGCACCACGCGGAGCGGAGCACCGGACTGGGCCAACAAGAAAGTGAAAGTAAGCCGAACCCGGGCCCAGCTTATTATTTTTTCAAGAAAATTGCACTCAACATGCAACGAAAAGCGGCGACCAATGGATTTTCACTTGACCACTTGACTTGGCAGGTTGACCCATCGAAAGGATTTGGGGTCATGTAGTTACCACAAATGACAGCGCTCTGGTTGGGACCGGAAATCAGGCGCTTGACGGGATCGTTCTTGATGTAGAAATAGCTCTGGGTGTTCTCCGCCAGGTGCGATTTGCCCAGCGTGAATATGGCTCCACTGGCTGGTATATCCATTTCGAGTTTGCTGTCTATGTGGTATGTCTCTCTTTTGCGTTCTAAACTTTATGGTTTATATTTATTGATTTTGGTATCAGTGAGTAGTGAGTCTTGCATATTTTTTGCCGGCTGCATTTATATATATGTTTGTACACAACAAAGCCATTTGGAGTTGCGTGCTCCCGACTCCCGATTCCCCGAGGAGTCTATTTCCGTGGCCAGAGTGGTTCTGGCCGGCACTTGCGGTCAGTCGGACGATTCAGCGCGTACTGGTCAGCGAGGACTGGCAGGGCTAGCCTCTAGCAGGCTTATTGGCTAGCCACTAGCCACTAGCTCACTCTCACCACCCACAAAGTGGGCCATCAATATTGGGCCATTTTGGCCGGGCCCTTATAAGTGTGCTACGGAAAAGTGACCGAGTGAGTTTTCCCCTGGCAGCAGAGTGAGTCACCCTACTCCGTCCGTTTTTCCGAGTTAAGTTATTCCGTGCGCCAAAGAGCGAGTATGGGAATTCGGGTTTTTCGGCCCGCAGTTTCGTTTCAACCAACCAACCCGCCCCCATCGTATTTATGGCATTTGTGAGTAATGTTTGCAAATCTCTCGGAATACGAGCCACGTTAAAAATAACATTATTATATATGTGAGTGGGGCGTTTTTCGAGCTTTTTCCTTTCATTGCGCATATGTAATCCAGGTTTCTTGGACTCCAGAACCCCCTTTTCCTCCCCTGACCTGTTGACATTTGTGGCAAGCAGGACGAGAGTCCTGCGAATTCGCGACATTTCTGAAAAGTTAATTAATTCGTTTTCGGCCGTTTTTATCCGGTTTTTGGTAATGGTGCTAGAACGGCGCCTAGACGAAATTGGCCAACTATTTTATGACCTCCAAGGCGCCGCCATAAAACAGAGTCAACTGGCCAGCGGCCCGTCCCACATTTGCTGACTTTCGCAGACAATTTGCGTCAATTAATTGATTTCTGGCGGCATCCGAAGAGGGTTTCTTTGATTCCCGTACTAAGTTATGCAATAAGTGCGTTGCCAGTCGTCTGGGAAAGGCCAAAGGTGTCCAGAGACAGGGAGAATAATTACCTGGCAGTGCAGTTCCCGTCCAGAATGGAGTATCCTTAACTTATGTGTTTATATACAGTATTAAATATAACGAAAAAACCAAATAAAAAATAAAAAAGAGTAGCATTTTTCACTTTAAAATAAAAGGTAGAAAAGGTAAAAAAATTTAAAAATAAAATACATATAATTCTTAAAGTAGCTTGATGATTCATGTGGAATTTGTGTGAGATCTATGGTGTCCAAGAGAGAATTAACAGATCTATAATCATGGTCTTAAAAATATCAGTACACAAGTAATGTTCTATTTAATTATATTTCTAACAACGTCTATTAGAACTAGCCTATATATTTAATGCCAAAATTGTTATCCGTTTTCTGAAATTACATATGGATAAATAACCCCGAATTCGGCTTAGACAATCCCGACTGTTAGCACTCGTTCCCCTATTTTTCCATTGGCTTCTGAATTCTATTCTGCATTGCAAAGTATAGCCCTAGTTTGCAGTCTAAACTTTCCATATTATATGCCAGCACTTTGCCCTATTCATGCGGAAGCCGTGAGCCTTTCGAGTATGTGCTCGAATGTCTATGTAATTTATGAATCCCCTAACAAAGTTGTTTGGCCTGCAAACTGCAACGGCCCTCCGCCTCCTTTCAGCTTTTCCTGGTCGAGCTGAGTGGGCATGGTCTGTTGCATGTGCCAGTTTGCCAGGAGGGCAGGGCGGACTCCCCTGGTGGCTACGCCTTCATCCGCCGACGTGGCCAAGGGAGAATCTTGTGCGAGTGCATGCAAATGCTGCCCACTCGCTGAGCGTTGAACTCGGGACCTCTGTGGTTTTTGCGCCTATTTTTAGTGGCCTTAAGTTGTGACAATTAGCCGGCCGAGTCCATTGAACCCACTTCGATTGGGTTAAGTTAAGATGTTACCGGATGACGTAAGGGGAGTCGGTCAAAAACCCGCCGCGGGTCAGCTGCCGGAACTCTCAAGCGATGTGTCAATAGGTTGACAAATCTATTTGGCTTCCGTATTGTACTTGGCCGGGTGAAAGGTTGATTGAACCTGCCGTTTGGCCAGTTCAAAGGAATCGATTCGAAGGGTTCCCTACTCCGAAAATAACACGAAATTAGTTGACCTTCAGAGCGTTTGGTGGCAGTAGGTGGTCTCCAAGTCCAAGTCCTGTTTTCGCCCCCTTTTTTATTTGTGTTCTTTCTGGGGATTTGTGTTGGTCTTTTCTTGGACCGCCCAGAAAGTGGCGTGCGCTTTTCATTTCATTTTATTACCTGCCTCAAAGCTTGACCCACACACACCTATAGGTATGTATGTGCGGGGAAAAATGGCAATCATTGTGTAAATTGTTTACCCCGCCTGGCCAAAGGTGCAAAAAGGAAAACTTGTTATTTTGCCAGGGGCTGCTTCTCGGAATGCTCTCCCATTCCTCACCCCTGATTTTCCGATCCTTTTGCCTCAATGTCAAGCGCTATGGGCACGTTCCTGCAATTTAGTTTTGTTGTTTCACGCGGTGATTATTTGTTGGCCAGGGGGAAAAAATATGAAATTAGCTGGGAATTAGACGAGTGTCACGCCCACACGGCAGTAAAGGAAAGGAAGGAACTAAATGTAGTCTACTTCTCGACTTACTTTAATTACAGAAACCCAGAAATGAGCGACGAAGGTGAAAGCAAATCGGAGCAGGCGGCGAAACCTGAAGCAGAGGAGGAAAGTGAGGAGAAGGTAAAAGAGCAAAGCGTTTCGGCCCCAGAAGTTGATGACAAACCGGTGGAAAGTGAAACCCAACCGGACAATCGGGCAGCCAAAACGGAGGAGGACACGCCATCGCAGGACTTTGCCGCCTACGAGGAGCACATGACCTACGCAGCAGATGGTGGAGCCATCTACACGGATCCCAGCACCAAGCAGAAATACAAGTGGTGTACCACGCAAAACAATTGGCAACCCCTGAGCGCCGACGAGGCAGCCAGTGCAGGAGATCTCTACGAGAACGAGCACTACAAATGGTGCTCCAAGACGCAGCAGTGGCTGCCCAAGAAGCAGGAAACCGAAACGGAGCACTACAAGTGGGATGATGAGCAGAAAAAGTGGATACCCAAGCAACCGAATCCCGGTCAGGAGGGGGTCTACGGAGTGGATGAGCAGGGCGAGCGTACTTACACGGACAAGGATGGAGCCGAGTTCTTCTGGGATGCCGCCAAGAGCGCCTGGTTCCCCAAGATCGATGATGATTTCATGGCCCGCTACCAAATGAACTACGGATTCATCGACAACACCTCGGCGGGGGAGAAGGAGAAGGCTGAAAAGGAGGCGGCCGAGGCCAAGAGGAAGGAGGAGGAGCTGAAGAGGATGACGGCCGAGGCGGAGGCAGCCATGTCCAGGGATAGCACGACAGCCACAGCAGCCCCCACCGGCAAGCGAAAGGTCCAGGAGCCACCAAGTGAGTAGATAAGATAAAGATATTGATAACATAATCCGTTATTAACACCTTTTACTGTTTCAGAATGGTTCGAAATGGATCCCTCGCAGAACACCAAGGTGTACGTCTCCAACTTGCCCCTGGACATCACCATGGATGAGTTCGCCGAGCTGATGGGCAAGTGTGGCATGGTCATGCGGGATCCCCAGACCCAGAAGTTCAAGCTGAAGCTCTATGCCGAAAAGGATGGCCAAATCAAGGGCGACGGCCTCTGCGATTATATCAAGGTGGGTAGACTTAAAAAACAATTTCTTTCTTCCTTTGTTTTGTGTTTTTTCAAACTTTATTCATTAATTTACTTTGCCTCTCAACTAGAAATTATCTTGCATAAATATTATATGGTAATTTTATCATATGTTTTCGTATTTCATTTGTGTTCTGCTTTCTCATGATCTCTTTGCTTACGTTTCTCGCTGACTATTTAGTTTTATTCGCTTTTCATTTCTCCGTGTGTAGATTAATAATATTTAAAATTGGTTAGTTTACTATTAAAATGCATTTACTTGGCTATAAAATTGCTTTCCCTTTCGATTTCATGCCCGTCCTTGCCGGCTTTCAATTTCCATTTTAAACGAAACGAAAAGTACTGAAAGTTGCCTTCGGGGTTTCCCATTTTCATTTTCTCCTTTCATTTTTTTTGCTTTTCGCCTTTGAGGTATTAAAAAATACATAAAAATTTACATTTAAACATACTTTAGTTATTACATACATATCTTCGTAAAGTATAGTTGTGTAACCTAGGAAGTTAGGAGATGGTCCGCGACCATCGGATGATGTTATCAAAAGATTATTAGTAAATTATTGCTTCGCTGACCGAGTGTGGGGAGGCATGGGATTCGGATTAGGACTCTGACCCAAAGGAGTTCTCCGTTCAATCTTACGTTTTCTTCACTATAATTATGCCGTGGTTCTGTGCTGAGTTTAAAAATTCCCGTGATTTGCGTGTTGGGGGCTTATGGGCTTTAAAATTGGTGGCTACTTCTAGTTCGGTTATTAAGGAAACATGCGTGACTGGTTGCCGTGTGCGTGGTGTGTGCAGTGTGTGTGGTGTGTCTAAATCCTAGACCTATATATAGTATATCTTTACTGTACAGTACTAAAAGAGCTAGCGAAGTGCGTGGAGATTGGGTTCCTGCTCGATCGAAATGCAATTGAAATTTGATTCCCCCCAAATCGCATCCTTATATCGTCTCTTCTCTGGTAAATAATACTTTTGCGTGTGTTCATCTTGTGTTTTGTTTTTAGTTAAAGCACAAAGAAAACAATCGAAAAGGGATCGACTGGGCGACGGTGCGTATGTGGAACCAATTTGATCGATATGTCTCGGTTAGTATTGGTTAGTTGGGTTGGTTGGTGATCCTGCCCACTGGACTTCTTAGGACTCCTACTCGTCATCGTCCAACCGCATGGCCTGCTGTATCCGCTTGAGCTCCTTCGCCCGCTGTTCACGCTCCTTCTTCTCCTTGAGCTGCTTGCGCCGCTTGCGCATCTCGATGAACTTCTTCTGGTCCTCGGGACTCAGAGCGGAGATTCGACTGGCATACTCGCGCCGCTTCTCCTCCAGCTTGGCCTTGACCTCCTCGTCGGCCAGCTTCTTGGCAACCTCCAGGCGTCGCTTCTGTTCGGCGGCCTTGGCCTCCTCGGCAGCCCGCTCTTCCGCCTCCTTAGCCTTGCGCGCCTCCTCTTCCTGGCGCATCTCGTCCTCCAGGCGCTGCTTTACCGCCCGCTCCTCCTCGCTCAATTCCTTGCGCAGAAGCTCCTCTTCCTCGGCCAGCTTCTGTTCGACGGCCTTGCGCTGTGCTATCTCCCGCTCGCGCTGGAGCTTCTGCTGCTCGCGCCGCAGGTTGTCCTCGTGCAAGCGCTTCAGCTCCTTCTCTTCAAAGCGTCGCGCTTCCTCGAGCCTCTGCAGTTCCTGACGCTTCTCTTCCTCCTCCTGTTCGCGGCGAATCTGCTCCTGGCGTTCGGCCTCCTGCTGCTTCAGCTGCTCCTGCAGCCTTAGTTCTTCCAGACGCTTGGCTTCGTGGGCCTGTGCCAGTTGCTTCTCCCGCTCCGTGTTGGCCTCCTTTAGTCGCTGCTCGTACAGCTCCTGCATGCGCTTCTCCTCGGCCAACCGCTTGGCATGATTCTGACGATCCAGTTCCTCCTGCTCCTCGCGCTGCTTGCGGCGCTGCTCCTCGCGTTCCCTTCGCTGTTCCGCCTCCAGTTCGCGCTGTTTCTGGATGCGCTCCTGGCGCTGTTTCTCAGCCTCCTCATCGGCGGCGTGCTGGCGATCGGCTTCCAACTGGCGTTGCTTCAGGATCTCCAGTTCGCGGTTGCGCTTCTGCTGCTGGTACTCCTGCTCCTGCTGCTGGCGCTGCTGCTTGGCCTTCAGTTCGCGGAGCTGCTGCTGCTGGTTCTCCTGGAGCTGTTGCTGGTGGTTCCTGGCCTGCTGCTCCTCCTCAGCCTGTTTGATCTTTTCCTGCTCATCCTTCTGGCTCTTTTCTTGGTCCTCCCTTATTTTCTTTTCCTGCTCAGCCTTTTGCTTCTTTTCCTGCTCCTCTCCGGAACGCTGACGCAACTCATCGATCTCCTGAGGCTTGGGCTCGTCCTGCTGCTGACGCTGCCGGCGCTGCTGCTCCTCCCGCTGCAATCGCTGTCGCTCCTCCTTTTGGAGGCGTTGCTTTTCCTGTTTTTGCTTCCTAGCCAACTTCCGGCGCTCCTCGCGGCGCAACTGACGGCGACGTTCCCTCTCCCGCTGACGTTGCAACTTGCGATCATACTGTGTCATCTGCTGAGGCGTGGGTGAGGCAGACAGGACATCATTGGATGGGTTTACCGAATGCGTAGTGGGTGGTGCCACGGTGGAGGCACGAGGACGACTCCTCTGACGCTGCTCAGTCGGCTGGTAGTTCACATCGTTGGGATGCTGATTCTGGTTTGGGATGGGACGGTTCCTCTGGTTGTTGCGGCGAATATTATTGCGACGGCGGTTGGGGATGATCATCTCCTCGTTACTGCCCTCGGCCTTAACACGACGGTGGAATCTGGCGAAAAGGCAGAAAATAATTAGTTTATTTTGTATGTTTTAGGTGGAGAGTGTCAATCTGGCGCTGAAAATCCTGGACGAGTATAACCTGCGGGGACACAAAATTCGCGTCCAAAGAGCTCAATTCCAAATGCGTGGAGAATACAATCCCGCTTTGAAACCCAAGCGAAAGAAGAAGGACAAGGAGAAGTTGCAGAAAATGAAGGAAAAGTAAGTCATCCCAGATTTTAAATGAAATTTAAGAACATTTTATAACATGTTTTACTTCTGTCCTCAGATTATTCGACTGGCGTCCTGATAAAATGCGTGGCGAGCGCTCAAAGAATGAGAAAACAGTCATTATCAAAAACCTTTTTACCCCAGAGCTGTTTGAAAAGGAGGTGGAGCTCATCTTGGAGTACCAGAATAATCTGCGCGAGGAGTGCAGCAAGTGCGGGATGGTTCGCAAAGTGGTCATCTATGATGTAAGTAGCATAAAGATTTGAAAAACCTGTATCTAAAATGAACCCCATTTTTAGCGCCATCCTGAGGGCGTAGCCCAGATCAACATGTCCTCGCCGGAGGAGGCTGACCAGGTCATTCAAATGATGCAGGGACGATATTTTGGCCAGCGGCAACTAAGTGCCGAGTCCTGGGATGGCAAGACCAAATATAAGTAAGTTGTGAAGCAGGATATCAACCAATTTAGTTGCTAATTTTTTTTTAATTTTCTAGAATTGATGAATCAGCCGTGGAGGCTAGCGAGCGCCTCTCGAAATGGGATGAGTTCTTGGCCGAAGAGGAGGCCGATAAGAAGGAAGCCGAGGAGGTGGAGAAGAAGGAGGAGCAAGATGACAACTCACCGGAAAGCCAGCTGTTGCCAGGAGATGCCACCCCTTAGCTTAACTTACCTGCGATCGTTCTCACGCGGTTCCAGAATCTCCAGCACCACCTCGTTGGCCAGCTGGTTCGGATAGGTGGCGTTCCAGCGGGTGTAGATCTTGTGGCGATTCGGCCCGCTCACCTTGGGCATCTTGTGCTGGCAGATGAAGCGCAACTTATCCGAGCAGGGACGCGCCGACCAGCGGTACTTGAGATTCGGATCGTAGATGGCGCAGTTATTATCCATAGGTTGGCTGTTGGAGATAAGTTGCACATAGCTAGAATTGTTGCTTAAGCGTTAAATCAATCTACGGAAATAAAGAAGGAAAGGAAAGAGCATCGAAGGGATCACTTACGTGGGATCAGTGCGGCTGAAGGAGTCGGTGGTCAGGCTGCGTCCGCTCATGCTCCACTGCCATTGTTTGTTGTGGTGATCATAGGTGGCTCCCAGCCAAATGGGAACTTTTTCTGCAGGTCGGAAGTGGGATTAAGCTTGGTTCTTAATAATAAGGATATACAATAGAACTCCCAGTAAGATGTAAATAATTTTGGGTCAATTGGGAGAGTTCATTAAAGAAAGGTTTTACTCACCGCCTGAGAGGGCATCCTGTTTTTGAAGGAACTGCCTCAGCTTGCGGTCGGCGTGCTTGCCCGGCTCCGTGAGATTGGCGTTCTTGTCCTTGCAGAAGAAGTGCGCCTCCAGCCAGCTGCTGCGCTGCTCCACCAGCGAGTAGCAATCGGTGCCCACGCGATGGAACTGCGGCGGACACAAGGCGTACACGCGACGCCTTGGCCTGGAAGTGGGAGTCACTGCCTCCGGACTCTGGGCCGGCGATGGCCCATCGAAACTGACTCCGGCCTGAGCTACGCTGGTATGGAACTCCGCCGAAATTGTGTGGGCAACTGTGGGCAAACAAATCATATTCAATAAATCATCGCGGTAGCTGCATGTGCAAGCACTCACATAAAGCTAAGATAAATACTTGACAGCACCACATTTTATGGCTGCCACTCATCCTGATGCCTGCTTCTTGACGCTTGATGATGCGGGACTTTGTTCCTGTTTTTCCTGGCCAAGATGGATCTTTGGTTGCTCAGTATTTTATTCGTTCTGGCCACTGCTTACATCGCTCAACCGGAGGACGGGCTGGAAAAAGGGGAAATGAAACGAAAACAAACGATGAACATTCGTTAATCTCTCAACTCGACTGCTTATCATAATTTCATTTCAGCAAATGTTTGTTTTATGCAAATACATGCCGGAGGAGCAGCCTCTAACAAGTGTTTCCGTTGATGGATGGACACACAAACGCCTCCACACCAGCCAAGACAAATTGAGCCGGCGGGAATGTATTCGAACAGATTTATTTTATTTATTGGCCCCCATTCATAAACAGCTTTTGGCCACGAAACTGGTCATCATCTCTTCGGTTTGGCTGGCCAGTGTCCACTCAGCGAGTGGCTCATTTGGCCGGTCATTGTGTGGCGTTTCAATTAGCACTTTCATAACTTTAGCCACCTCGTCAAGTGGCAGTCAGCCTGGTCAAAAGCCGTCACTGTGGCTGCCACTGCCACTGGGGCTTGTTATTGCATTCTATTTTCAATTTGTTGACACACCGAGTGCCTCCTAGTGTGTGAACTCCGTGTGTGTGCCGTACCGGCTGCAGTGACCCACTTTTGCCATATAAATGACACGAAATGCCGCGGGTTAATCCGCTAACTGTTTCACAGTGATGGGTTATTCTGGGAACAACTGCCACTTAAGGGTCATAGTTTTGGCTTAAATAAATTGTGTGGCGTTATATAAGTGACTATTCTATAAAACAATATACCTTTCCTAGGATATAACGCATGCATTGACTTAAATATTATTTTTAAAATAATTCTAAATTACATTTTATTTTCTAACGTCAAATGTAGACCATGGCAAACTCCTATAGTAAATGCTATTTTGTTTTAAACAGTACTGAAAAAAAGAAAATAGTATTTTATAATTTCATGATACATTTTTCTAACTAAATATAAATTCCTTTAAAATCAGTTATTAATCCATATTTCCAAGGCAAGTATTTGCAAAGCCGAGTCCTAAATTAGGCCCAGTTTGTTTATATCCAATAAAATATTAAATTAAAAACTAAATAAACCTTTTGGACTGCTAAATAAGAAACACACAATTTTTTTTATTTTTAGACAGCTGCTAAAAACCTTAATTCCCAAGACAATATCAGATTTCGCTTTGAAACTAAGCCAAAAGTGAAAGTAAAGAAGATCTAATGATAAACCGAAATGTAATTAAAAGTTAGGCCTTCTCTGCAAGCTCGACCGCAACACGTCTTTCACCTTTGACATTCCAGCAGACTTAATTAAATGATCTATCATTTAAAGCTCTTAGCGGCGGAATACCTGTTTCAATTGCACTCTGTGAGCAAATTATGGGCTAGATTGTGTCATTTTAATTGAGCCATTGAGCGTGCGGCTAATTCGTCGCCGCCCCTTTCATTTCCCCAAAGACCGACGCACACGTATGCGCACGGCTAATCATATATAATTCCTGTAAAATAATTCATGCCCACGAAAGCAAACAAATTAAGGGGGGAAGAAAGGAAAAGAGTTAAAGAAGTAAACACACGCCGGCCAACTGGATTGACAGCTTCGCCAGACAGGCCGGAGTTGTTGGGTTTCGCCGTCTTGGCCCAGAGCCACTGGTGGCTTGTGCCTCTTGGCTTTTCTTGGCCAACGGCAATCGACAACAAATTCCTCAACGGTGACGACTTGACATTCATTATCAGCCGCGTACACGGAAAAATCATTTTCATAATATAAAAAAAGCAATAAACTTCAATTCAATGATATGGCATGGGTGTGTCTTGAATAGTACGTTTTATAAACTAAAATTCGTAATTAAGAATGTTCTCATCTTAATGCATTCAATAGTTAAATTTTTCTTTGAGATATTAAAAAATATTTTTATCTTTAAACATTTTTTTTATGTGCTAGTAATATTTATATATGATCTCAGTACATATTAAGATCTTTATCTGTTTTTTTTGTAAAATTTTCATTTTTCTTAACTTAAAAGAAAATATTATTTAATACAACTTATCATAAAAAATGTTTTCTATATGGCAATTGTTTCTAGATATATATATTTTTTTAATTTATTGTTAAGAAAGTAATTATATTGAAAGTATAAATTATTTGTGACCTTAACAAAAAATGGTATATGAGAAACTAATGGGAACAATATACTTTATAATCTGAAGGACCTGTATGCACAATATTAATGCATAATAATTAATACTGCATAAGAGAGACAACTATTAATATGATAAAAAATACAATTTCTTCAAGATTAACCAAAGATTGCATTATTTTTCCGTGCACCGATCTTGGTAAAGGTTCAGTGGCTGACTCTGCTGCCTGTGCAGTTTGTTTACCTGCTTTCTGGTTTGTTTGCTCGACCCGATGACGCGATGACGCGAGAGTTCCCTGTAGATACAGGCCTTCAAGACACCGCCAATCCACGATTCTGTCAACATTATTACAACTCGACATTCGTTTAAGTGGCTAATAAAAAGAGAGACGGCACCCACACACAAGTAGGCGCAGGGAAGCTGTCTGCGAGTGGGCGGAATTTGACTGATTTATGACCCACTTCCAATGCAGTTGACTGTGGGAGCCCAGACGACATTCAAATGCCGCGGAAAACGATGGAGGGGAAATCGTAAGACCTTGATCTTGAACTTGGGCGCGTCGGCAATAATTTAGGTTCGGGCATTACGACATCAAAATGTGCTTTTAATTGGATCGTATCAACAAGTTTCGGGGAAACGAAGTCATAAAAAAGGTGAAATAACATGAAAAGACAGGGGAATCAATCAGGCAGCTGCTGAAACCCAAAAAGTATAAAAATGTGTGTTTTATCATTTTTATAAGCTGAAACCCCTCTCTAGAACTAATCCGACCCTTTCCCGTGGCCTTGTCCAGGCACTCGAGGTTGCAGATAAGCTCATCAGCACTTTGGGTCTAAGCCTCAGATTTGAAATACGCAATGAGAATGGGTATCGAATTTTTGAAAAACACACGTGTGGCCCCCATCCCAGAGATGCTGATAAATGAGCAAGGGGCGTGCGATTGCTGTTCAAGGGGGTTACCTCTGTTTGGGAACCCAATTTACATATACGAGGTGCTATTTCGGTTCTATTGCGGTGCCTCGCTGGGAATTAGCATAAATTATGCTCTTCCACTAAGTGTTTATGCCTATGCGATGATATATGATATGTAATTTAGTGGTAATTAGAATCGCATCAAAAGCAGCGCTGAAAATTTAAGAACTGCGAACCGGGGAATTGGAATTGGAAATAATTGAGATCTCTTGAGCCGATCATCAGCACCCACTCGCAGAGCTCGTCAGCCATCAATCAAATCCCCAAAACCGAATTCCAGTTAAAAGCAAAAGTTGAACGTCTGCTTCAATGGCAAAAATATTTATGAAAAACACATTTGGACTTAACCTCTTCACGTCGGGTTCAATGCAAACGGCTGCCAAATAAATTTGAGAAGAACATAAACAGCGGCTTAGAGACCGGCATGCGGCTTGGGAAGTGGACAAATTGGTAACATTAATCTTGACCATGTCATATCTGTGTTGCGGGAGTTCCTGGCCAGCCGGCAGATGCCGTAATCAATTACGGCGGAATCAACCCGTTCTTGGCATAATTAAGTTGCCAAACGAATTTGCATAGATTTCGTTCGGCCGGCCAAGTAAACAAACACTGAAAATCGATAGCAAATTGCTGGCCAAAATACCAGTTTGCGGCTTAATTAAAGGAAAATGTTTTTGTGCGGTTAATTTGTAGCCATAGGAAGTTAAACATTTATAAATACAACAAATGGGGTTTCTTTTCGTTCGCTTTCGATTCGCTCTGCCTTAATTAATTTATGCGCATTTCATTGATTTAAATGCAATCACACTGCGCGTCACACGAAATAGTTCGGATCCAGTAGTGAAAACCGGGTGTAAGTGGTGGCTATAAATTGCAGAGCAGAGCTTTTCATTGCCGTGCCACGGGGATAAAGGTGGAAAATCGTGGACGAGCAATATAATTTATACGCATCTCTGCCAGATTCCAACCAATCACTTGCTGCGCTCCTCCGTCTGCCCCTCGATTGCATCGCAAAGTAGCCGAGAAACGTTTTCACAGCTGCCATTTCAACCATTTTAGCCACTTGCCTCCCCTTCCTGGAAGTTTCTACCTGTGTGCAATTGCCAGCATTTTCATGCTTCACCTGTGCGGAATCTGTCGGTGAGGAGCCAACACGTACTGGCTGTGGCTGGAGCTGCTATCTCCGCATCTGTCATGCCTTTTGACTGGAGTTCTCCTTCTTTATTCCGGCCCGGCCGAGGGTCTTTGCCGTCTTCGCCATCGTCAGCTGGCAACTTTGTCCTCTTGGAATTTCCGAGCTGTCCACTGATACACATCTCAACACCCAGCTAAGCGTGCACGTAGAAAAATGTATGTCCCTCAAGTAAGAACTTACAGAAATTGATAGAAAACTAATAGTCACACTGCAGATTATAAGTATTTCATCCATTCGTCTTAGAAAAATGTATTTCTATAATTCAATAGCTTTAATTTATTTTTATATTAGGGATCAAAAATAGTTTGATTTGTTTTTAATATAATAACATATATATCCTTTCCTATATTCTTATCCTTTCCAGTGTTGACTACGGAAAGAATATTTGGTAAAAATTTGTAAGCCGTATTTTGAACTTTATTATAAACAATATATAGGAGATGATAAGTCTCTATAGACCTTTTTTAAATATTTACTAATCTAAAATATAAAATACCATTTTAATAATTATTATAATAATAATTCTCTTTATTGTTACATACTTTAGTAACAAAATAAATTTGCTTTCCTGTGCACAACTAACTCTACCCTTCACTGGCGAGCGGGCAAAGTGAAAGTCATTTAGTTGCTGACAAGTCATCGAGTCTGTTGTGTGTTTGCTGCCTTGACAGGACGATGGCATTGCAGAGCAACTCAGCACCACAGGTCCCATGCGGCGTATGCGCGATATCAAGTATACGCAGAGCCAGACTGAGGCCATGAGGCCGCACTTTTCAATTGAATTTGAGTGCATTTAAAGTTTCGTCTCTGTTTTTCTGCTGCTGCGGTCCAAGTTGAAATTAATTTATAGTTTCGCCGCCGAAAAAAAGGAAACTTTTTTAATGAGTTTAGATGAATTTTAAATGGATTCCTTCCGGTTGGATTTCTGCCACTCAATGGAGCAAAAGGAGAACACTTTTGCCAATTGTGATGGAGTTCCAGGGGAGTTGGCATTATAAATTAAAGCCAAAAATCTCCCTTCCGCTGCGCACGAAGTCATAAATTTAATTTCCAGATTCAGGCGAGAGCCAAAGGCAATTCATCAGAACTCATCACAAATCAACTCGGCTGCAATTTGGAGCCCACAGAGCAACCTTTCAATCATTTCTACCTGCTTGGCGTGCGCACCTCTTGGGTCCTACCCCAAAAGAAATGACATAACTCAGCCGAGAGCTCTTGGGTCCCCCAATAAATATCAGCCAGCGCAATCGCCTTTGACTCGCCGCACGTAGCCGCAATTCCGATATTTTCCAACCACTCTGCGCTCGAATGTATGTGCACACGCGATAGGTGCACTTCGATGTGGAAGACGACGTCATCGACGGAATAAACTCCGAGATTTGCATTGGGCGCAGGCGCCAGCGGCTACGTCAGCATCCAAAGCACGTACTCGCAGCCGGCAATTGGAACTCAGTCAGTAGACTGAAGTGATGTCATGCCCCTCGAATTTATTTCACTTCAGCCGACGGCGGGGTGTCCCAGCCTATCTGACACTATCAGTTGGTACACGCGGAGAAAATACGATGGCCGCTATTTTTAAATCATGAATGGTTAGACGATAACACATGTTCACAAAAAGTAATACAATTATTGTTTCCATTTTTTTCTTATCAATCATTTCAGTTGTATTCTTATATAAAAAACAATGACGAGATGATTATAATTCTAGTATGACAAATTTGACTCTAAATCTTAGAATACAAAAAAAACATTAACAGAAAGAGTTTATTTCTAATTCCTAAATAAATGTCGCTTGCCAAAGCGATTTCAATTATCCTTTTTTTTTAATCGTAGAATTAATTTTATGATCGTTATGATGCTTATAAAAACCAGTCAAAAACAATGTAATTTTTCCAGTGCACGAATGGATGTGATCAACCGATGATGTAAATTCTGCTAAGTCGATTCTCACTTATAGGATAGTTTTTTTCCACGATATGCTTGTTGTCTTGTGTGCCTTTTTCATTGACATAAAAATGTCACTCGTAGTATTTTTGTTGTGGCGCTCAAATATTTTGTATTAATTTTTTTTCAAGTTCAGGCCATTCCCCAAAAGTGAGCAAGCGCTAAGAATGCGAGTGTCTAAATATTTGTGGAAATGAAGGCTGGCAGAGCAAACACATTTTGCGGAACTTTGCGTTCAGAGTTTTGTTTTCGGTTTCTGGTTTGGGGCAAATTGTTTTGGCGATGTTATCCGAGAGTCCGGCCAGCAAGTTGACCATTTGGCTGCCCATTGTTGTCTGTGCCTCTTGTTTCCTTGTACTCCACCCCAGCCCCCAAAACCGCCTCATTTGCCTGGTGTAGCAGAAGCTGCAGAGTTTATGCTTGTTTGCCGCTTTCGGGCGGGGGAGCCCACAAATTTGTCGGCGCGTGTCGTGACACACACTTGACACTGCCTCCCACGTACAGCACCCTTAGTACTCCTCATTCATACCGGGTAATTGCCTTCAATGCAGGCACACTTCGCGAAAGAATCCAAACGTGTTCAAAGATTGTATTTATTATATTATAATTATAAAAATGTTTCATTCTAACTAATAGGGTTTCAGTATCCTGTGTAACTTCCTTCAAGGTAGACAACCCCAGAGATAATAAAAAAATGTGTTATTTTCCTAAACCAAAACAATTGACATTATAGATACATTTTAGAAATTGTATTGTATTACAAAGTTTACTTTTTTCCTGAAGCTAATAATGTTTTTTAATAGAAGTCAATTTTTTTTGTGACTATTAAGTTCTTCCATAATTTCATGAAATATATCAGTCTTAAGCAGTCAATAAATAATAATTAATAATTCTTTTAAATTGCCTTTGCTAAACAATTTTTTAATATTATATCATTTAAATGATAATAATTATTAACTGGTACATTTTTTGATATAAAAATTGTTTATTTGAACACAGAGGCTTATTTATTTTAAAGATGGTTTAAAATTCAATTGATTTTAAAAATAAGGAAAAACCTTTTTCTGAGTGAGCAGGATCTGTCTTTCGTTATCGACGCACGCAATTGTGAGCCAAGTTAGTTTCCAGTTGCCGCCCACTGGCCAAAAAATTCAGCAGGACCTGGGACTTGGGTCCTGGAGCTGGTTTTGGTTATGCTTCTGGTTCTGGTTCCCTTGTCCTGCCTGCTCCTTCTATTCTTGGCGTTCGTGTCAACGATAAATCAAAAGTTTTATCTTGTTTGCTAGCCACCCCCAGCCCCAAGCCCAGCCACCCACACATGAGTTGCTTTGAAATCATTTTCAGGCTGGAAATTTGTTGCTTCTCCTCTGGTTTTTGTGCGTGTGCTGCAGAAATTCTTTGGTTTCTTGCAGACGGCTGGTAAGGGGATGAAACTGCATTGTGCCGGGGTTAATCGCATTACGAAATGTTAGTTTATGACCCGGCTAATGCCGGACCCATCACGTATACGCAGTGTTGACAACGGCAGGCCAAGTGGAAATTTTGCCGCCTGTTTACTGAAATGTTGAAATTGCGCTGGCACAAGCAGAGCCAGGGGGGTTTATTCTTTTTGCACCAGTCGGGGGCCAGGACATGCATGCAAAATGATTTCCGTTTGAATGTAATTTATAGGCAACCGGACTGCTGCACTCGTTTTTCCCACCGCCTGGCACCACCCACAAAACCCCCTTAAAATACCCCATTTAACCATCATCCTGACATCCCTCCGCCAGCTGCTGCATCATCATATCCCCGACCATTTTGCGGATGCCTTTTGTTGACTTTACGGCTATGCAAAGTCTGGCATATTTATAGATTGAGTGGCACCGGCTAGTGGGCGTGTGGGCGAGTGGGCGTGGCATTAGCTTTTTCCACTAATGGCCCGCCAGATGATGCTCCGCCGTTCGACACTCTTGCCAGCCGCATTTGGCGTTTTTTAATCTATATTTAAATTTTTTCCAGCACGAAATGTCAAGGCGAGTCATTTAGAATCGCCACAAAAATCACAAATCAAACTCGATATCTAAAAATCAAATTACGTTCACATAGGCAGCGCTACGTATTTGGTCAAAAGTGAAAAAATACAGAAAACTTTGACATAGCAAATGGCATGCAAATTGATTCTGGTCATGTATACGAAAAAAATAAGTTATGAGCTAAAATCTTAGCTGACTAAGCCGAAAGCTGCAGGGGGAAAACTGAATCATCTGCAATTTGAGTCACTCAGGTTTCTCTACCAACCCGCTTCATGGAAAATGTGTGTCAGTGACTTTGAAACAAATTGTACAAATATTGGCCAAGTATCAATATTGATCGGGGGGTATTAAGTAAATTGTGGCCGTGAGGCCAGGGAAATACCATTGGCAACTATTACGTATGCGCCACGTGCGACGACATAAACTTTGCCGTTTGTATGCGCACTCTTATTAATTTATATGCCACTCCAATGCCTTATCGCTAACTTATTGTAGTAAACGCCGCAATTCCCTTTTTCCATAAAAAGTGCACATGGCGATAGTGCTCAAAGGAATCAGCATAAATAAATACTGGAAAAGCGGGAATCGAATCGCCATGGAGACCATGCGGGGAAATAAATATAAATAGGTAAGTGTAAATAGAAACCGAGTACTGAGAGCGACAAAAAACCGAATCCAAAAGATGAAAACCAAAGTCGCCGCTTGGCGTTGCGCAAAATGTGCGGTAAATATTGACGAGAGGGTCCGGAGGTGTAACCACATTCGAGTGGGCGGTTTTTGGTGGCTCAAATTGCATTAGCCAAATGAACTGCAGCAATGGCATCCGTAGCGAACAGGCAGTTGAAATATATGCTTGTGCTCGCCGAGTGAAATTTATAACACAATTTCATTGCATATTTGTAAGGGGAAATTTATTGAACACGCAAAGGGCATTTGTGATGGTGAAAATTGAAACATTTATTGTATGAAATGTAACTTTATGACAAGGCTTAAAGGTTTATTTCTTACACAATATTAGTATAGTATTATTAACTTGTTTAAAATGATGACCCCCTTTTTTGAGAGGTATTTTATATTAAATGTTCAGAAAATCACAATTATCTATTTCTATTTATTTTTAAGGAAAGGTATACGACTTCAAGATAATTATCCCACCAATCAATAAAAAACTTGCAATTTAATTACCTTTTGGTTAGGCTTCTTCGAGGGTCCTTCAGCTCAGAATTGGCGAATCTGCAATACAAAGACACAGCCATAATCAATAAAAACTCCAGAGGCAAAGGAAAATATGCAGATTAAGTTCTAGACAGATCCGCTGCCATAAATACAGTCGCAATCGAGGCCAAAAAGCATTTTGACATATCGAGGGGCGTGGAAAAATGCGAACCCCTCGATTCCAGCCACTCGGCGTCAGCGAAATGCGGTCGAAAATAATAATAATTGCAGCGGGATTCGCGGCGAATCACAGGCACTTGAAAATGTCAGGATTTCCCCACATTTCCCCCACCCAAGTAGTTGCCCATCCCTTTGATCTGGCGTTTCTTTCATAATTTAAGCAACTGCATTCTGTTGCCTCGTTTGTTTATCTTGTTGGCTTCGACGTCTGTCAGCTGGAAATGTTTATTTTGCCCATATATTTGTAGGAAACAGCAGCAAGTTGGAAGAAACTTCCCCATCCCCGCCAGAATTCCTCCGGCTTACCCAAATTTTTGACGATGCCGGGCTCTTTCCTAATGTTGTTTCTGCTTATGCACGCTGAACTGCGTAATTATGCTTAGAAGGTTTCTAGTTTTTAGCACAAATTTTGCATTTCTGTGTTGCTGGAACAAAGGGAGTTCGCTGGGAACCTGATATTGCATAAATTTGCTGCCAGCTTTTAAAAGTTGATTTGAATTTAAATCGAATCGAAATCGGGGCAGACTTCGCATGCCTCTGCCTCCGGGGAGAGAGAATTGAATTATTAAATGTGCCCGAGCTTGGCAGTCCCCTTTTAATACCCAATTTGGCACACGAAGCCTCACTTGAATTGATAATTTATTAAATTCCGCTCGACATAATTCTCGCTCTGTTTCGGCAATAAATTTCAATTTGGTCAAACCTCAAAATTGTGTCAATTGGAAGTAATAAAGTCATTTAGATTGCTATCTTCGTTTTCCCTTTCAGATACTGTGAAAACGCCACCTGGCCTGTGATTAGATAGGCGTTTCCAAGCACGCCGTTCAGTTTGAAAAGGCAAATGCAAATAGAAAGTAAGTCTCGGTGCAGAATTACTTTGTCAACTTCATAAAAGGCTAAATTGCAACATTGTCTGTTTGCCTATCTCAATCTTTTCTATTCGATTTGCATAACCGAAGTACAAAGAAGCTGGGCGAAAAATGCAAACAACTTCCATGGGGGAAAACTTTTCAGAGCAGACAAATGTCGAAGTGCAAAGAAGTCAACAACAGAACTTGCAAAGTGCAAGTGCCCTAATAATATCTGAAAAACAAACAAAACACGAGGAAGAGTTCTTTGTGAAGTGGTTTCAAGATACATTTGAATGTGAATATAAAGCTCCAGTCTTGAAAAATGTCTGTCTATATAGATTTGAAGTAAGATTTATCTGGGAAAACATAAAATAAATAGAACCTAAGCCCGCCCGAACGAAAACCAATTATTTTCCCGTACGCAATCAGTACTTGAAGAATTCCTGAAACCCAGCCATGTGTAAAAACTTTTATGGTTTTCACAAAACGAAATAAAAATCTGTGAGTGGCTCGTGTAAATAAGTGCATAACCCATTTCAACCGTTTTTTTTGAGCTGATAAGATAAGAGGTCGACATATCAAATTTTGCTCACCGATTCCGTCACTATTTGCACATGGCCCATTGGTAGGAACTCGAAGATTGGAGGCACATGATTTCCCCACTCCCATGAGGTGCTCCGAATATTGAAAATTCACCTGCTGTTCGCCGGCCAAGCAAACCCGTTTCCCCCGCCACACAATAACTTACAATAATTGTTATTGTTACTGTTAGTGCTGTTGTCATTTTACAATTTAACACAATCTGACGGGTTGACGAACGCGCTTGGAGCCTCTCGGTAAATTGGCTTCCGTGGGTTGACGGGCCATTGATCAAACGTGGCCCAAACCGTTGGCCATCTGGCTTTAATTACGCAATTTTGCATTGATTGTGTCATTAGCGATTTGTTTAAGCGGCAAAAAGTCGTGCAATCGCTTGTTTTCGATTGTCTGGAATTCTGGAGTTTGAAATGAGGCCTTAACTAAGTGATCAAAAGTGATTGCCAACCTGCGATTATTCGAATTTTTGGCCATGGGACTGAAAATTTTACTGCAAATGGGGAAATTTACCTAACAAACATATCATAACAAACTGTTTAAATTTTTCTAAAAGCTTTTTTTTACAAATCATTAACTCTTTTCTTTTTCTTTCTTTTCATACCTATTCATAAATTTAATATTTTGCTCTTAATAAAACAACAGAATTTTTTAAGAATTTATTAATACTGGTTTGACTACTTAAAAAATGTTATAAAAAATCTTCATAAAAATATCAATGAATTCCAAAGCTGTAGAGTCTTTTTTAAGGATACTCTCTAAGAGAGGGGCAAATTTAATGATCTATTTCCAGCAAAGGTCACTAGTTCAACTGGCTCCGTTGGGCAATCCCCACCTTCAACCTGTCGGCGTGTTCCGGCAGAGGTCTGTCATAAAGATTATGCCGCCCTCGGTCGAGTGATTGCTTCCAGGGACCAGGAACCGATCTGCCAGAACAGCGCCCCGAAGATCGTGCCACAGACTCTGGCCAAAATGCATGCGGCCTGCGTGGGCTTAACGGTCCAGCGGGAAAAGACAGCTGCGCTGAGGACGGGGAGAAAGTCGGGGGATATCTCAATGGACTTATCTGCGCCTCTCGGAAACTGGAACAATTTGTGGTGCCTTGTGCCCCGACCAAGCCGACTTGGGCAATTTGCACCGGCAACGGGCTCTCGGCTTCCAAGACTTCCCCGGTAATCGCAATCGGCTGCTCAATCAATTGGCTGCCAGTTTGTCCAACTGTCGTCCGTCTTGCAGTTGCCGATTGGAGCTGCAAGCTTATCGAATTAATCGTTCGAATTAGCCGGGACAGCTCAATTTGCACTGCACTGCACTTCCCCCGACAGGCGAGCATTGGACACACATAGATACTCGTTTGTTCGGCGCTTTGCTGGTGGCTAAATTGCAGCAATTATTTTGTTTGTCGTCTGGGCAAACAACTCGCGAATCGCTCATCGGGATGTCGGGATGTGCTCTGCATTCTGGTTAATTATGAATGAATTTATGCGACAATGGGCGCAACCGCAAATGCGAGTGCATAAATTTGCATGACAAGAGAGCGAATTCCATTTCATTACTGAGGGCACTGGGGAAAATTAGCAGAACGGAGAAAAAATTTAAAAACAAAATTTAAAAGTGCAATTGAACACATTATTAGAGATGCCTTTTTGACTGGGAAAATTAAAAACTTATCTTTAAAAAATTGTAAAGTATAAACAACTGAGTTCAAACATATCACAAAGAAAAGCAAAACTAGTTCCCTAGCTAGATTTATAAAGCACAGATTTTATTACCTATTAGTATACAAAAAACACATAACAAAATGTTTATCAGGAGTTATATTCCGTGTCGAGTTAAAAGGAATTATATAAACAATGAATGCATTATTATAATTAACGTATGCAGTGCATAAACTTGATCTCTGTTTAAAAATCAGACAGCATCAATAACATATTAATGTGCTTCTTAAGAATATGACTTCGCATTTCATTATTCTCTGTGCTTTGATAGACAAATAGGTGGCCGGCATTAAAAGTCTTTGATGAATTATTCAGCAGCTGAGATTTTTTACTCTGTACGCCTTAAACGGTAGCGCTTAGGGGCAAAAACATGAGATCTTAGATACGGGCGAGTTCTTTGTACAAATGTCAGCCATGCAACGCCCACAATGCACGACCGCCAACATAATCCCCATCATCTACATCATCATCGTGGAGGTCGTAAAAAATAAAGAGTGGCGGGGTATATGGGGACCGTGGGGACTGTGGGGGGCGGTACAATTTGTTCAATTGCAGCAGCCTCTTGGGCGTCACACAAGCGAATCTGTCTGCATCTAAAGTACTTTTTCCACTCTGACACAGTGACCTCGTGAGTCGCCTGGGTTTTCCCATTTTCCCCCTTTTTTCCACTCATTTTCCGTTCTCCATTCTCTTTTCGCGCCGCTTGCTGGCTTATGACTGATTATGCCCCACGTTTCGGCTAATCTATGACGGAGTCTGGAGAATTTGTCATCGGGCAAACAATGGCTCCCACTTTGGTTTTCTTGGAACCCATTCGTCTGCAAATATTTGCATATCTCATTAGGAGAGATGTTCAAGATACGCGCCTATGCTAAGTGGTTTGCAGTTGGTCGCGATCGCAAAAGGCGAAAATATTGTAATTACTTTTCGGGGAGTGGAGGTGGCAGTTCCCAATCGGTAGTTAGCTAGCTGCTGGTCTTTAGTGCTCAGCCTTTGGAAAGATTGTGTAAATTTGTTAAGACCGTGGGGGTTTGTTATGAACTACAAAATGTTGTTAAATAGCTGGATGACTAGTCAACATTTTAAATAAATTCTATACTGAATAAAAAGTATAAATGTTTTAAAATAAAATTTAAACTTAAAATAACAAACTATTATTTTAACAAATTAATGCTAGTATATAATACTAAAGAAATAACAAACTAGTCAACTTAAGTGTTAATAAATTTCAAATTCAATAATGCGCTGGTTCACCTAAATTAAGAGCTGCAATCTTTCTATATCGGTAGCAAGTGTTTGCAACACTGTACTTATAAAGCGTTATACAACAATTTTTTCCTGTCAATTTAATTTATTTTGAGACTTAGGTCAGGTCTTGTCAATTTAATATTTTTCAGTAATTTTTCCCAAAAATGAATGCCTACGACGAGGCCCTGTCCAAAGTGCTAGACCATTTGCTGGCCATGAAAAACTGCGAGGTGGTGGACGAAGTTCTGCGTCAGTCCATGCTGGCACTTTTGCGGGACAGTAAGTACACAATGAAAAGCGATTCCAGGCCAGGAAAAATGTTAATCATTGGTTCCCTGGAGGATTCCGTGAGATTGCCAATCGGACCACCAACTGGTCCAATCACGCGGGCCGCACCGAGCCCTGCTACTTTGATGTGGAGGCAACCTTTGACCGGATGGACATCAAGGTGAGCGACCTCAAGGCCATTTGCCAGGCTGACTCGGAGGCGGAGGACGTGGTCGAATGTCCAGAGCCGGAGACCTGCGACCAGGACTTCCACAGGGGGCCACAGCCCATGCTGTGCGCCACGAAGCCCCGGGAAATGGCCTGCACCTCGCACATTCCCGACTATTTGCCACCATTTCCCGCGCCGCACACCTACAGGAACACGGTCATGGAGCAGGTTACCAAGAGAAGCTATTTGACAGCCAGGGAACGGCATGCCGAGAACCAGTTGAACACCCAAAGGGCCCTCAACGGATTCTACTTGAGGTGCAATCCCAAGCTGTCGCTGTTCGAAAGTAACCAAAACAACGAAGTCGGCAATGTTTTGGCAGTGCTTCCGCCCAAGAAGCCTTCCTTTTTGGATGCCCTGATGCCACGCAGCCAGGTCTTTGAGACGGACATCTACGAGAACAAGGAGGAGATCACCCACGCAGGTATTTTTAACTGCTTATAAATATGTTAAATCCCCCAAATACTTATCGGAAACCAGAAACCCCTTATTATTATTTCATACTTAAGTAATTCCCATTTCATAACAAAAGAACGCATAAAATCCCTGAACTAAATCGCGGGTCATTTTGTGAAATAACCTCGAAATTAAAAATCCGCAAAGGCACTGAAGCGAGGCACTCAACGCTTTTGATCGTTTTCGGCAGACCGAGTTTATTTCACAGCCACCATCCTCATCATCATCATCTGCTCAACGTCATAACAACTTTGACCCCGACAGTCCTGCGCTGCCGCTTTTTGAAGGAGCCCAAGGAGCCCAGGGAGCAGAGCTCACACCGGCCGGTCGAACATTGCCAAGCCGAAGACGTGGAGATGCAGGAGCTGGACTCGGATTCCGATGAGGAGGACTTCGTCTCCGTGGACGAGGGAGAGGCGATGGAGGAGTCGGACGGTCTGCAGGAGATTAACTGGTCGCAGCCGGACTGAATGCTGAAATACCGAAAACCGAATTAAACTGCAGCTCAGGAAAAGAGCTGAAAAGCACACGAAATGTTTCCATTACCGACCGGGTCCATCGTAAAGTGTGAGAAAAATTAATTTATTTCAATTACATTTCATTAAGGACTGCCACACGTTGCCCTGATGCTCCGATGCCCTGATGTTCGCAGGAGCAGAGGTCCTGGCCTGCCCGGCATCCCCAGGGCCAGCACAGATGCTCCTGCTGGCCGGGTTCTGCTGCGCCATTCGAAAGTATTAAATAACTTTGTAATTTAATTAACTTTGACGTCGGCATCGTCTGCTCGGCGCCGCTTAACTTTGATTAACGTTTTGCGATTTTTCAACAAGTTTCGACCGAACTTCAGCACCGGGCGGCGACACTCCTGAGTGGCAGACCGGATCCAAAGGATTGTGACTGTGATTTCTTCGCCGAGCTCGGATTACAGGGGATTAGGACCAGGGCAGGGTGGATGCCCTCCCCTCTCATCTTCCACTCGAGTATCCCCAGCTATTTGAAATTTTATCTGGCGAATGAAGGGGGTTTTTAAGGTGGGAATATTGAATGCAATTAGAGACTGGGGAGGTGGAGCAGAATCCCCCTGGATGACAAGCTAATAATGCCGGGGAACGAGCATAATCACTTGGAAAACTAATTACTCCGGAAGAGTCGTGGCAGTAATCAATAGAGCCATTGCCAAAGCCATTTGTCTTCTGCCAGTTTTACTTATCCTCTGAATAGTACACATTTATCTCGCAAGTTTAATGCACCAATTCACTTTAACTACTGGTCTTTAAACCTCGTTTATGGCTCACAAATAACCATCGTTGGCAGCTATTGTTCCATCGTTTTTTTTTAATTTTTTGTTATTATTTAAATGGCTAGTAAAACGATGTGTTTTTTTCAATTATTTTAATAAATAGTTGCACTAAAAAAGCAATTAGTAATGACATACATTTTATTCCAATCCTTTTTCGACAATGTTTTTTTTCAGCATTATTTATTCCTATTCACATTATTTTAGTTTAGTTTTATTTTCTCGTGTGAGTAAATGCTTTTGCACAATCGAAAATTCTTGAGAAATACTTGCGACAGCTGTGAGACCTGCATAATTCAGAGCTCTCAAGTATTTGCCTGTTGAATTTTGCTGGCAAAGTTGATTCAATAAATAAGTCTAATGACCTGGAAACAAGACGCATTCGCTCCACATTCCCGAGATGCTGGCCCTTTTGCGCCCATCACTTGGCTCATCATTTAGTCATCAGCTTTGAATTGGTTTCAACATTTTCCGCCGATGATGATTTTATTTGGCACAGGCAACATCAGAATTTTACGCACAATTTGACTTTGATATTGTGCCAGGGTCGGGGCGGGTCGGCTTTTTCAGGGGGTCCAAAGGGGATTTGGGGGCCGGGGGCCAAAGATCAGACAGCTGGCAAGCGCCGGCTGCTTGCAGGCCGCTTCAGTTGCCAAATTTTCCGACTTTCCTTGGCTGCCGTTGTTACTGTGCCATTAAAATGCATAAACATCGAAATAAACACAAACAACAACGGTACACAAATTTGTGAAAGACCTATAAAAATGAAATTACATTTAGGCCTGTACATATGTGGGAAAACATGGCTAAAACGAGCCAGAGAGAAAAAGAAGCCACGTGAAGAAAGGCCAGCGAATGTTTAACAAAAATGTGTTGTTTTTATTGTTGCTGTGCCCAATTGCGTTTGTCATTTTAACCCAGTTAACCCATGTTAGCCAATGTGCATCTATCTTTGCATAAAAACCAACACTAAGCTTGTTGTTGTTTCCGTTGGCCACAAAATTGCTTTGGCGTCTTTGTTTATTTTGCGGTCGACAGATAAAATTCAATTGAACATGAAAACGAGGATGAAAATTATGGCTGCTTTGATTAGTATCTGGGTTTTTTATGCTTACCAACTTTTTCCCCCCGTTTGCGATTGCAAAAAACTTACTTTTATTAGTATAATTGCAGAAAGTGAAAGAAAAACATTGTCATAGAAAAATAAATAAATATTACATTTCAAATATGGAAAATACTTATCGATAGTCAAACGAATTTATTATATTTTGATGATCATTTTCAGTATATATAGGGGGACAGTATATATATTTTTCTGACATTTTTATGTGTTTTTTTATTTATGGGAAAATGTAAACTATGTTTTCATATTTATTTTCTTTTTTTAATAACCTTGGCTTTTTGCTGACAAACCTTGTTGACCTCAGGGTATATAGTTTGTGATTTATTTATTCTAGTTGATAAAAATGCGGCCGGGTAAAAAAGCGGATATCCTAGCGAACAGCGGGGGGAGTAGGTCGTGTGTGGCAGTGGTAAAAAAGGCGAGTTCTGTCATAAAGTTCACATTTTTATTTCCGTTCACGGAATTTCCCCGTGTGTGAGTGTAAGTTTCGCTACGGGCTGCGATTGTGTGTGTTTCGACCATGTTATCTTGTTTACTTGCGAAGCCCCTCGACGCACAGGAACCACAACAACAACGGCCCAACAGCCATAACAACAAAAGCCAATTTTTCATAAATCTTTTTTCCCCAGCCCTACCACCCGTCGCTGAATTTTTACAGCTGCATTTAACCTTTTTCTCTTGACATTCACTTTAAATTTGATGCCCGTGAGTGCCATAAAAAAGTTCCTTGCTTCCACGCATTGCGCATACGCCTCGTTGTCTGCGTGGAGCCATACAAATTGCTACCTCGTTATAATTACGATGTTTTTGCGCCCAACAAGTGGGGGAGTTCCGCTGGGCTCTCCTTAGCAAATCAATTCAAGTTCACGCTTCTCATTTATTTACGTGTTTTTCCTGGCTTTTTGCAATTGCTTCTCCTGGGCGGCGCGTGTGTGAAATTTACTTTCCATTGCCTTTTCACAGCCTCACTTTCTTTCCAGTTGCGGTTTCAGTCATTTCTTCGTTTTGGCCCGGCTTTATTTGATTTTTATTATCAAGCAGCTGCCTTGAAGAAAAAGAAAACACAAAGCCAGCCTCTTTTTTGCTCATGTTTTATTTTTCGCCCTTGCTGGGCATCTTTTCTTCTTTTTGACACACATACTCGGGAATATGGAGTTGAGACGGGAAAAAGTAAGGAAAAAGTGCCAGTAAATCGCTCTTGGTTCGTGTTTAGCATGAGAATGCGCCGCTGCCTCGTTTGGGAATTACAAATTTCTGTGGCCCACAGCAACTGCAGAGCATCATCCACCGTCAGGGACCTTCCCGAGAACTTCAACTTGGCATATATGTTGGTGGGCACAAGAAGTACTCATATTTCGTACTAGGTAAGTCAAGATAAGTTGCTTCTTTGCGAAAAAATTGTATGGGTTTTGGGTCAGGAGAGGCTTTTACACATTTTATTTGAGTGAAATAGGGGTTCCAGTTAAGAATTTTTAGAATTGAGCTGTGAAAACAAATTATGGTGCCATTTAAAAATAACACTTATATATTAGGAACTATTTAGTTAAACCTTTGACATTTAGGGTAAGTTTCCTGGGCTTGTGTCATAACAAAGAACTAACCAATTTGGCAAAAAGTAGTATAAATAATAAATTTTGAAACCTACATACTGCCTCAACTTTACCCATTTCCCTTATCTTTTTGCCCAATTTTTCCCGTATGACTTTTCCGAGAAATAGTTTGGCCAAGAGCAGCAGAAACAGAAAAACCGGGCGGACTGGGGCCACATCCCTTTTGGCCCATTTGTACGTGTTGTTAGCACGTTCTGTTGCTTTATGGCCGCTTTATTATGTAGCCGAGGGACCGGGGAAACTGCCGTTCCGTTTCCTCCCGGCCTTTTCCAGCTTTTCCAGCGTGTGTGTGCCGCCGCGCTTGTTACTCGATATTATGGCTGCTATATAAAGACAAGTGTATACGCGATTATATTTTTAGCATCGCTCTACGTGCGTAACGTGTTAAAAATAAAGCAAATTGCGTATACGCCGGGTTGGCTCTTCTACTGCGAGGTGCTGCCGACACGCCCTTCCCAGTTTTCGGCCTAATTAAATTGATTGAATTTGATTGCCGGCAGTGCCAACTTGCCGAAGAGGATGCAATTACAGCTTCCCTCGGCTCACCTGTCGATTTTGCCTCTGACAACACCCAATTATGCAAATTTTTGCAGCCTCACTCACTCGGTGCACCAGCAAAAGGCAGCAATTTCCCCGAAAATGCATTTCGAATTGAATTATTAAACCTGGCAGAGCAGCACCAGGAGATGGGGGAAAACTCCTTTGCATCTCTTTCTCAATCATTTGGCAAATGAAAATGTTTTGCGAATACCTGATGTGTTTATAATGCCAGAAACGTGCCAGCGTGCAGAAATTTTAGCATGTCAAAGTAACAGCGGCGAATGCAAGCCAGTCTCGCACAGATACAGCTGGGCTCGACTTCCGTCAGAAGGCCTGTCTCATTAGCTTGTCTTGCCAATCTATGCATTCTAAGCAGTTCCCCCATCTCGACAATGAAAGCCCACCTCGTTTGCCAGGCAAAAGGGGAATTTCATCTCATAATCACAACAAATGCGGCTGAAAAGCGCGCGGCAAGATGTCTGGCACAATGTGGGGACTGCCGAACAATGCTGCCATGCCAAAGGCACATGTATAATGGATACCCAAAACAGCCGTGAATGAGGCATGCACCAAGGGCAGGCGGCGCATGCGCAGCATCTCGAGTTTCCCGCTGCAAGGCGACTCGACTGCTCCACTTGCAAGGTGGCAAGCCGAATTTCCGCAATCTTTCAAATCGGTTTTTATTGTGTCAGGAGGATTTGGCAGAGTTGGCCTTTGCCAGCCACAAATCATTGGCTAAGATCTATGGGGGAAAAAAGTAGGAGCAGATATCAGGGGCGTAGAAAATATATTTTAAAAGGGTTTTAAAGGTCTTTTCTTCACTTTTTGTAAATACCATTTATTTATAATTTAAAATCTGATTTATTATTTTCTCAATAGCCTAGAAACTTCAGCCATTAATTCATTTCCGCATTTTTTTTTATATTAAATATTACTGTTAATAAATAAAAAAATATTTGGATTATTATCCACAAGGGTAACATAAAGTTACTTAAATGTGAAAGAAATTGAAGCCAAAGATTGTTTAAGATTAAAGCAAAAGAAGTACAACATCGTATAGTGTTTCTTAGAATAATACAAACAATTTAAATTCTTAAGGACAAAATATTTTTTTATGTCCCTAGGGGCTTTAAATATAATTAAAATTGGCTTAGAGCGACACCAGTCGAATTTGATAATGCCTTTCGCCATAAAAGATAATTTCTTTGGGGAATTGGGTGATTTGCGAGCCCCCTCTGAGTTGGCCTCTGCGATCTGTGTCTCTAATGGGCTCGATGCTATCTAAAATGTTTATCGCCGACGATGCTCCGCCGGCTCCGTCTCCCTCTGCCGCTCTCCGCCGCCATCGCCCCCTCCTGCTCTAATCAATTTCAAATGGTTTTCGGGGAGTTCGTGCCGGTCGCATTCAGGCCTGCTTATCAGCACTTGGCAATCTTTCTTTGAAATATTTTTCCATATGGCTGCCGCTTCATCTTGTCGAGATTAGGCCACCAGCGTTGTTGTTGCTGGTGGCCTAAAACAATAATAATAATGGCAACAACAATAACCAGAATCTAAAACAACAACGAAGTCGCTGCCTGTCAGCGGCAGCTAAATGTTGCCAGCAGCATGTTGCTAAGCTGTCACAGCAGCATGTTGCTGGCCACATTTCTCGGTTTATTGCTGCAGGTCATGAAGCAGCCCATAAATTTAAAATATTGCAAAATATCCGCAGACACACACAGCCATCCATCGAACGGACCGTTTCCAAGTGGAAAATGCATTCGGCTCTAGCACAAATTTTCATTTCTATAATGGGGAGAAATGGGAAAACAGATGGGGACGCGGACAAGTCGTTGCAGTTCATTGACGAAGCGATCGAATGATTGTAGAGTGCCCCGGGGCACTCTGACGTTCTGTTTTATATATTTCTCATATGATACTTTACTTTTCGTGTTAAACTTGGGGATGGAAATTAAAAAATATGATTTTTTAGGCTAACATAATATTTAAGTTCGTTAAAGAACAAGAAATTTACCTTCTTATGATATTCTTGATATATAGGAAATCAAAATAGAATATAAAAACAAAAAGAATTATATTTTTAAAAGTACTGAATTTATATTAAAAGTATACAATTATATTTCACTATATTTATTTTTATATAAATATTATAAATATGTAATCAACGTTTTGTTATATTCATTTCTCAAATGACATTTTTCTGTTCCATTAAACTTGGTGTTAAAAATTGGAGTATAAAATTTCTTAAAAAATTCATTTAATATTTAAAGCCGTTAAGGAATGTGAAATAGGAATTTAGTTTTGTAAAAATTTTGATATTCTTATTCTACGACATATTAAAATTAAATATTTTCACAAAAATGCATTTCCACAAATATAAAATAATAAAAATCTATTTAAAAGGTTTATTTTGTACACAACCTATTTTTAAAAGACAGAATATAAAGCAATACATACTTTTATCTCAATATTTAATACACTTTAATACACAAAATGGGATATGGCTATTATTTTTATCTGTGTCAGAAGCATCTTTTTTGGCTTTCAACTGCCGCTGCATCGGGACACTTTTGTGCGGCGCTCAGAACAATTCCCCAAGTCCCCCAGACAGTTGACTAGCTGCACAGCCACTCCCACGTCCACCCACCACCCAGCACCGCCCATTTGTTGCGCCCCGAAAAACCACCGCTCAGCTGCTTGCCACACATGAGATGGCACGTTTACGAATTTGAATTCAATTTGCGGTGCACTCCAAGGGGACTTCTGTCGGGGGGCCAGCGATGAACAGCTGAACACGACCTCCCAATCCACCCACTCCGTGGCCAACCCCCCATCGGGCTGCCCCATGACCTTTGGCCATTTCTATTTTCGAGACGATTTCGTTGGCCTGAACTTGAAAATGTATTTCAGGCACTTTGCCCGCCCTTACCAGCCCCACTTACCGGGAATGGATTTTATTCTCGAATATTATTTATTTATACGCCCTGTGGCACATCTCTGGCGGATATGTCACGGCATCTGTCCCTGAATTGGATATACGTGTTTGTTTATAGCCTGGCTAATTGCACTTTTGACCTTTGTTGCGGTCGGATTGTGGTGCATATTTCAGGGATTTCCCATTTGCGCCGAGTGTATAAATGAATCATGAATGCATTTTTCATGCAGATTAATTGAATCATTTTCGAGCCGGCTTATTTAATTCGGTTAATGCATTAAAATTGCACCGAGCCTGGTAATGGCACAAAGTAAACGTCGGATAGCATCAATATTGCATATTAAACGCGGCCAAATCCAATTGTTCTACAATGTATGAAAATCCCGCTCACGGCGGGTCATAAAATCCATGAATGTGCTCTTAAAATGGGAAATGTTCTTCTCCCTGTGTCTATGTCGTCCGGCAAAAAACATCAATCACCCTGGCCAATTCATAGGCACCAACATTCAGACCGCCCCGCACATTCAGTTGACATATTTTCCAACTTATTTGACAGCTGCTGGAATGCCAGTGACAATTTATCCGCTTTAATCTCAGGTGTCGCATGATTTTGAAACAAATATGAAAAGCAAAAACAGTACAGGGAAATATTGGCCATGATTTACACAACAGAGAAATGCTATTCGGGCTTCTCATTTCGTTGTAGTTCATGTTTCAGCAACCGCTCAATCATCAATCATTCAGTCCATATAATGTATCAATGCTGCCCAATAAAATCGAAAATAAAATTCTGCGGAAAAAGTACAACAGGGGCATAAAATAGAGGCACAACATTGTTTAACCCAAATTCGACAAACAGCAAACAAGCTGCAAATAAATCAAAAAACTTGTGATATATAAAATATATATACCTTTGAAAAGAGAAAGAGAAACTGTGTGACATAAACGAAGGCCTAATGATGGCCAGTTGGCATAAATTTTGAATAATCCCCAGCATTCTTGGAAACGTCATCTAAATAACCTCGAGAGCACCCCGAGTGGCCGAGGAAACAATTAATTGTCAATTAGGTTCGAGGGAAGCCTGTCGCAACAAGTGTTTGCTTTGCCCTTCTGTCTCTTTTAAATATTTTCAAATGGAAAGCCTGAGTCTCGAATTGCGTTGGGTATGACTAATTTCCGTCTAAAAATAAGGAGGAAAATTGCTGAGAAAATTGGCACGCTTCTCGTTTCGTACAAAGAGCCGAAAAACGAATACAAATGTTTACCCCAAAATTGAGGCAAACTACGGCGAAAAAAAGTGTGAGCCAATTAGCCCACTAAGTTATGGTGAAAAGCCTTAAGGCTTATCTGAGATATATATAATAAATAGTGGCTAAGATGTTTGCGGTTTGTAGTGGCAGTAGTATAAATACACATACTGTAAGTATGCGGTTATTTGGTGCTTTTTGCAAAATCAGCGGGGGAATTATCAGGCAGAAAATTATAATGGCAGCTGATGAAATAGGAAAACAAATAATAAAAATATTATAAATTGCATCTCTGGTCACTTGAAATATTATTATTAAATAATATAAATATAGCATAACTAGTTGGTAAGAGGTTTGGTAGTGCCAAAAAAGAAAGAATGTTTGTTCTGAAAGTATGTCATTGTTATATAGAGGAAAATCATTAAATAGAAACTGAAAATTTTAACTGGCGAAAAAGGAAAATACAACATTTTAATAATACATATTATAATAAATTCTTTCCCTAAAAAATTAATGTAAATACTGAAAATATGGGATTATATAGAGTTTTTGTTTAATATCATCATGGAAATCATTAAGCAGAAACTTAAAATAGAAACTGACAAAGTGGGAAAAGAAATAATTTAAATAATATGTAGTATATCTTTGGACGATTTAAATGTTACTCATCTGAAAACAGGCAAAACGTATAAACAGATTTATTGGCCGTGTCTTTGTGTCAGCAGAGGCATTAATGAACATCAGTTTGCTTTCCGTCTTTAAGTGTTTTTCGCCTTTCAGTTTTTAATGCCTGCCAAGAAGTGTCAGCGAAATCATCTCCACCACACGAACCGTTTTTAATGCCCCCGCCATGAGCTTTAATCATAAATGCTAGAAATTATTCACGGCCAGCTGGGGCGAGTATATCCTGCCCATTTGCCTAAGTGAAGCCCCGGGCCTTGGGTTTTTCGGGGTTCGCGGTTGCGAAGCCCCATGTATACACCCGTAAATAAGAGAAGTTTGCGGCTGGCCTTTGGCTGATTTTATGATCATCCAGCTATCCGGCGACTGACATGCGAACTTCCGTTTCTCGGGGCAGGAAATGCAAATAAACAAAGGGAACGGCAGAGCGGCCAGAATGGCCCCCTCGATGTTGTAGGGGAATTGATTTTTATGGGCTCTAAGTTTGGGTTATTTATGCAGCAGCCTTGCAAGGAACACTCTGGATTTGTTTATGGAACTGGCAAATGGCAAGCCCCACACTCGCCGACCATGCGAAGTTTTGCGGCATCTTTAATGGAACATTAGCATTGCAGACGGGGGCAGGCACAAAAAAGAGAAAAGGGAAAAATTATAACTTAAGCAGCAAGTTGATTATGCCCGATGGCCAAAGGCAGCCCGTGGGCGTGGCACGTCACTTCAACGGCCTCCCCTTCGCTTTTTGTGCGATTTATTCCACTTGCCTCCGGTGGCTGGATTCTGGATTCTGGACGCTGGAATCCCTCTTTTTATTTCGCCTTTTCGGGGTTTTTATTTTAATGCGCCCGCATTAACAGCCCAAGAGTTTTGGCTTTTATTATTGCTCATTTGCACAGTCGTCCGTTGTCCTTGTGCAGAAAAAAGGAGGAGGGAAAAGTGTGGAAAAGCGGGACGATTGGGGTAACGACATTATGTTTATTTCACTCACAATGAGCGATGGCACTTTGGCCAAGCGGAAATTCCCGGGGTGGAGCAACGATGTGAAACTTCTTTTCTGGGATTAAATAGCTGGGACAAGTTGGCATTTCTGGGACTCACTTTAAAAGTTCACGAAATTAAAATATTTTCCAAACGAAAGCGCAAGTTACCGTTTAATTAATACCGCAAACTCTTTAAATTCACCATTAATGGTTTAACCTTCCTTTATAAGCTTTAATCTTGAAAAATGTTTGAAATTATTATAATTTGTGTAGTTCCTTTTAACAATTATAATTGCTTAATTTTTATTTTTATTTTATAAATAACCGCTTTTATCTCTTCAAATCGGATATACCCTCTATGTGATTATTACTAGATCCAAAAATTTTTCCATTTGCCTGCCGAATGAAGAAGCTCTTCCGCTCTCATGGGCCTAAAAGTTCATGAAAATTCAATAAGTTTTTCTTCAAATAAAGTTGGTTTTCTCATTTTTTACTTTCCCTTTTTTCCTTGGCACTTTTCCAGCGGATTTCTGCGTTAACCGTTTTCCGTTTTTTTTCGGCCTCCTCATAAGTTTTAATTAGCCGCATTTTATGCAAACGCATTTAAGTCAACAAAAGAGTGTGGCGAACGAGGCCCACGCGATATGGCGAGGCAGAACTTAAAAGGGTCGGTGTGGCCGCGAAAATATGGAACATTTTGTTTAAGTGATGCAACTTCGAGAGGGCGAGAAAATCAATTAGCCTTCGGCTGAGTGGCCTGAACTCTTTCCTAATCGACATGTGGGCGCTGATGGAGGGCGTGGCACACTGCAGGTGGCAGGTGACACAGGAGCAGGAGTAGCAAGTGGCTCTCACATCTGCAGAGCACTGCGCTGTTTCCGTTGTTCTTCGCCACTCGTTTCCGTTTCCTGCCTGCTGCAATGCAGGTTCCACTTCCTCCCTTGCCGCTCCCCACTTCATCCATTGCTGATGACTTTTGTCCTTGTTCGCCTTCGGGCAAATATTGAAACAACTGATTAGTTTGAGTGAGCTCAACTTGTTCTGCATGCATGTGCGGGGGGATTACCAAGTGCACGGCAATAAATACTCAAGTAACTTTGCACTTTAAATGGAAAGAACTAATAAGATATTGGAACTTCAATTTTTAAAAATAAAACACTAATTGTAAATCCCTTTAAAAATATTTAACTAAAGAATTGTTTTTTTTTTAAATTAAAAAAATAGATTTTCCTAATATAATGAAAAGTTAATTATGTAAAGTCTTTAAGTTATATTTTACTATTAAGTTTTCTAACATTTTTTAAGATACGCGGCTTCGAAAACGTCAGAAAAGTTATCCGTCCCTTGGATGCACATTTCATGAATTGTTTCTCTCAGTGCACGCATACAAATGTGCGTTTGGGTGCCAGCCTGTGGCAAATCCGTTCTGAAAGGATCAATTTGCTTATAATTATATGGCTTTATATTGGGACGAAATCGAAATTGTGAAATATTTATTTGCCACTCTAATTGATGTAAACGAGCTGCCAGCTGCCCCAAAATCGATGACTAAATTATTCATATCTGCTCCCTAAAACTTGAAAACGAAATTCGTACGAGTATGTGGGCTTCCTGCTAGATGGCCCAGAAGTATGCAGTGGAAAATTGCATTTTCTGATTCTTTGCAATTATATTTGCCATGCAAATGCTGTGTGTCTCGGTTTCCTCGGCTCCGGAACTCTTCCGCATCCAATCCCAAGCCCAGATCCCGGGGGTTCGGCCGCATCCACCCTCCACCATCGCCAAAACAGCCCTTTTAGACAAACTTAAATGACATTTGAGTTGCAGACTTTTCCTAATGGAATCACAATTTCCCAGCCGCCCACACACACACGAATGGAAAGTTGGGCAAATACATTTTTGTTGTCTTATTTAGCTGCAAAGTTGAGCGCAAATAAACCGATCTGCTCGCAGGGGGGCGGTGGGTAGGTTGGTGGGTGGGCGTGGCAGCCAAAAACGTCGCACAAATTGGACTTAATCAAATTGCCAAAATGTTGACAACCGAAGGAACGAGAAGAATAAGAAATATTTTGCACGCTTCGCTGTTGTTTTCGCCAACAACTTTTCACAAAAGTACGGAAAAAGAAAAGTTGTAGGCTCGGAAAATTGAAAAGTCTGCTTCCAGTTGGGCTTACTTTTTGGCGGGTGCCTAAGAAAGAAAGGGAATTCAAATTTCCTAAATTGTATGAGGGTTTTTGTTGTAGAATTCTATTCCTGAAATGTGTTAATACATATACATTTGTTTAAAGAATTTTCTTAGTGTAGCTTGTTTTTCCCTTAAAGAAGCCTCGCATTATTCTTATTTCCATTCAAGGGCTAAATTAATTAAATGCTTAGCGTTTAGCTGACCAATAAGTGGGCCATCTTGGTCTGGAGTAGGCCACACAAATGCGAGG
Organism: Drosophila biarmipes; assembly: GCF_025231255.1. NCBI lineage: Eukaryota > Metazoa > Arthropoda > Insecta > Diptera > Drosophilidae > Drosophila > Drosophila biarmipes. Next base: position 13,101,045 of record NC_066613.1, read on the forward strand.
GAAAACTCCAAACTACTTGGCCGAACAAAATCCTTTGGCAATTCCATTTAACTGCAATTTATTGTTCGAGAGGCTTTTGTGCCAAAGCCAGCCAGCTGACCTACAAATTATGCAGACTGCGAAAGTTGTGCAAGAACTTTGCCACTCGGCTAATTGAGTTGTGCTGCAGGTGGAACACTGCGAACAACAATGAAAGTCAATTAAGTGGCTAAGCCTGGGAAAACATCTTCATTATGCCCGGCGATTTGAATAAGCGCTAAAAATTCACTTCGAGTGACCCACTTAACAGAGCGGCAGTTGGGAAAACAGCAGCAAGTGAAATCGCATTAAGCGTTTAATTACAGTGTCCCTGGCAACAATGGTGTCCCTGTGCTCGCCTATCTCTTTCTGATTGCGTGCGGCTGTCTCTGTCTTATCCCGGGTGCCACTTCCGCTCCTAACAAGCGTATCCTTTCCGGCCAGTGGCGCCGCTCGGTCTGAAAAGGACTTAGGCAATTTGCCTTTGCTTCCTTCTCACAGGCTTCTGTTCTTTCCTAAAAAGCCTTTCTTAGCCACCCCCACATTTTGCAGATTGTTGGCTGTGCAAGTCTTTGTTGCCACTGTTGTTTGCATTCATCGGCGGATGGCGGTGTTTTTGTATATTGAGTGGCACTCCATTGTTGACCTGCTTGGGCACAAGCTGGGCAGCACCACCGACATATATATGGGAACGCACGGCACCACTCAACTGGGTCAGCCCAGCGAATTAGGGTGGCTCCACTTAAGGCGTCTGCGAGATATGACATCGCCAGGGTGAAGCTTATCTGTCGATAATTCCCAAGGCTCTTAAAGTACTTTTTTTTAACCCAGATAATAATAATCCTTATTTGTATGATTTTTGATAATTCATATACTTTGCTTTGATTAAACAATACTGACCCAAAAAATAGTTATCATACAAATTTCTTATTTACTTCAGTTTAAGTTATACTGCATTTCGAATGTCTTTTGTTTTATTTCTCTCAACATAAGTAAAATTATAAACGAAAAAACAAAACATTATAAATTAACAGTATTTTAAGATACTAATTTATTGACTTATTTATTAAAAACATCATCCTAACTTTGCTAATTTAATAAAAAATATTTTAAAATTGTGTGGAAACAAGGCACATTTTAAAAATGCAGAAAACATTTATCCGCATTCTTTAAGAAATTTTATTTTTTCTCTTTGACGACACATTGACCCACCCTACCCTCATGGATATATGAATGAAAACAAGTGCAAATGAAAGGGGTTTCGCAGTGAAAACTCGAATCGCGATGGTTACTCAGAACTGAAAGTGCGTAGTTGTTCCGACTGCGATAAGCGAATGGAAGGGGGACCTGGGACCCCATAGGGGATAGATTTAATTGAGAATTGAGCAATTGCGGAACTGGTCACCCCCAGGGAGACACAAGAGGCAACTCCGGCGCAACTCCGCCCCAAAATCTGCATTGGAAATGACCCCAAAGTGTCTGATTAGCCATTTGACATGTGGCTCGTGTCGGCCGCTTTTCACTTCAATAAACAAGCAAAGCGGGCCAAATTGATGCGCCTAATTGGCCTGCATCGACACCATTGCCAGCGGCAATTGCAGTCATGTCAGCCGCTGTGTCTCTGTGTCGCTATATCAGCATAAAGGCATATATCGCCATATAGCGCTGAATGTGTCCATAGATTCGCACATATTTATATGCGTGGGCTGGCGCAGGCAAACACAACAACTTCATTAATGGGTGAAACAACAACGTCCCCGTTTTGCCGGCTGATTGACTGATTATGGTCAAGTGGTTGACGGCGCAGTGCTGTTGGCCAGCACCAGAAGCCCCCCTCGCTGCCCGGCTAAATGTTTATTAATTACAGTGCACATTTCAAATATATTTATCATGCACACGCCGTCGTTAAATTGGGAATACTTTATGCTCGGTGTTAATTTTTATTTCGCGTTTTTCGCATCTCGCTTTTTGCACCCTTTTTGTTGCTATTTTTCTGATATTGGATTTTATTTTATTTTTATGAACGCTTCACGATCGCATTTTGTTTGGCTTAATTGCGCGTGGCGTGCATACGCGGCGTATGCGTTATGCGCCTCGTGCCCGCCGCCATGCATTACACATACGCACTGGTGTACGGCCCGCCGTTCGCTCGTTTGCGCGAAAATCAACATGCCAAAAGCTGAAATATTTCTGCCAACTGAACACAATTTGTTGTGTGTTTGCATATCGAATGTTGCATTCCATTCTTATGTCTTATTTTTGGTTTCAAGGAAAAGTTGCATGAAACTGGAGGAGCATTCAGGGCGTTTGGTCAGTGGAAATAGTTACCAAGACTGTTCGGATGCGATGAGGGCTTACCTGGAAAGAGAAAAAAAGGGTTTAAAATAAATTACAATATTATGATATGGAGAAAAGGGGCTTAAGCATATGGAAGAGTTTCAATGTCAAAGGAATGTACTATATTTATACGGCTAAATTACGAAATTGAGAAAACTCGAAGCTAAAATGTAATAAGTCATTAAAAAAAGGAAAGTAATTGTTTATAATTATGTACTTTCTATAAGACTCATACTATATAGCTTTTCTTCAAGATTAATTTAATTTCAATAATGAAAAACAATAGATATTAAATGAAATATTTTCAAACACACATCTTTAACTCTAATATCAACAGTATTAGTTTTTTGTGCATCCAAAAATATATTTCCATCGAAGTTGTTTGCTGGTTTTTCCCCACCATCAGCTCCTTGTTTGCCCAACTATTTTTCCCGTCACATTTCAGCTAAACAAACTCAAATTAAGCGCATCATAAGATGCCGTCTTCGCGCTAAAGATCTATTCTTCTCCCAGCTCGCCAGTTGGCAAGTGCAACAAATGACTTTTTGTCAGCCGAACAATGCTCGAGAAAAATCTATGGCAGCAGCGGGAAAATATCTCGCACTGGATTAGCGATGCGAAGCAGCTAGGCAAGCCGGCAACAGGGGGTTAAGGGGTTTCCCAGGGGCGGCGGAGTTAAATTGCAAAGCAGCTGCACAAAGCAAATGCAACTAACAAAAATAAATGCACAACAAAAAGGGGTTGGGGGTGTGAGCAAGTAACTGAGTGTGTGCGAGGAAAACACATTTTTTGCTTAGCGCACATATTTCAATATTTTTTTTTTCTTTTTCCTCCGCATTTTCGCGTTTCCTTCTGCTACAGAATTTTCCGCCAACTTTTTCTACATGCATGGAGCTTGCTTGGGGAAATTACATTTTAAGCGGAAGTGCAAACCCCGTTTAGCAGTCGACTGTCCCTCTTTAATATCTAATTGACAAAAATAAAATAAATACATTTCAGAGGGGAGGACAAGGTAAATTTATTTATAATGTGCCCTGAGCCGAAATCAATTTTCCATTAAATTGTCTAACAAATCATTGACCTAACTCTAATTGAAAAAAGAACAAACAGGCCACAAATATGAATTCCATTTGCCACAATCATTTGGGGAAGCTGGATTGTTTGCAATTTGCATAAATAGCGGACAGCCCTCGGGGTCGATTGTGAGTTTTGAAAGTCGAGGGACGCGGAGGAGCAGCATCCTGTCCTGGCTGGAAAAGATTTATGGGCCCCATCCAAAGCGGCGCCAATTTATGCCGGAAAATTTTCGGCGCATTTTGGTATTTTCATTGAAATTGAAAACATATTAAATGCACATTATTTTCATATGTCATAAGTCTGAGGGCGACGAAGAGGAAGTCGGCAGCAGGCCGGAAATATGATGGATGGAGTGGTGACGGAAGTGTTTTCAATATTAAAAGAGTTTTATTTCAGTGGCGTTGGGTGTGTACAATTCTGATCAAAAATCATAATAATATAATACGAAAAAAAATATAGGACAAGCTCTTAGAAGTTCTAATATAGATTTCCATTTTAATAACAAAGATTATCATACTTATAGTATATTTAAGGGACTATTCATACTCCAACTTTCAAACGCGCTTTTCTTGAAACCACTTTTTTTATCTGGCTTTCAAGATATCTATAAAACAACTTTACCGATCTCCATGAAATTTATAGGGCCGATAGTAAAATAGTTGAAAATGTCATGTTGTTTTAGAATAACAAATTCAACATCCTGTAAAAACTTTAGTTTCAATACTTTTCAACAGGCACAGCCACTGACTCACAAATTAAAATGCTTTTTGATTTCCTTAAATCGGATAACCCGTTCAGAGGACATATTGATAGCCCGCGGAAAATTTTCTTTTTACAACCCCTACTTCACCGTGTTTTACCTTCTAAAGTTTTTATTGTTTGTACGCATAAAAATTCATGAATATATGCACATAAACATATCCCAAATATATGTTAAAAAATTTTAAAATCTTCTAACCGCTCGTTGAAAGAAATTTACGCCGCTTTCCACACCTTCGTGGTAATTAAATATTTTACGTATTATTGGATATTTTTCTTAAGTCTCGCACTTTACGCAAGATAAGATTTTTAGATAAGCCAGAGACCGAGCTATCTTATCTGACTCTAATGGGCACACAACTACCTTAAACCCTTCTTCCTATCTTTTCTAGTTTAGCGGGTTAAGATCCCACCTAACCATCCCAGGTTTCGCGCACAGGTTCACCTTATCAGCTGGCTCCTCATCGACTGTGTCAACACCATCTTGGCCATCATTTCGCATATTTATGGTGTTTTCATTTGCCGGCGCAATAGAATTCGTAATGAGGCGCAGGCTGGCTTGAGAAACTGGCCTAATGTATTACATCATTAATTCCGCGCAGCCAAATTCATCAGGGGAGCAGCAATAAATAAGCCAAGTTGATTAATTTCGCTGAACTTTAGGACTGACTTTACGACTACTCCCACCCGATTGGTTTAATTAGAAATATAGTTTAACACCTTGTAGACCCGAAAAAAACGTGTCTGTGTTTTTTTATTAGTTTATTCGCCCAAAGCGAAATCAAAGCAAATTCCGCCATAAAAAATATCTACAGCCATCAATTGTTTCGCCCCGACGACAACATTGTCTCCGAGTTCTGGCGTCAGAAATTAATCCACCACGAAAGCCTATATTTTTTTGGGATTTGTTTTCTTCGCCGCTGACCAAATAATTTATTTGATTTCCTGAGCACGATCGTTTATGATAAGGGGTCTCGAGAAAGGCCGGTTCTGGGTCCCTTGTTATAGTTCTGTTGTGTTTGCTTGATTTTTTCCCCGCCAGCATGATCTTGTTTATTTCGCATTCCAGACGCACAATAAACTTGAGAGTTTTTTATGAAGTTTGGGACATTTTTTGCTGTAGTTCTTATGTGGCTTTCGAGAGGTTGGCTTCAGCCTAATTGGCATTTTCAGCGCGTCTCCATCTCTGCTCGCCTGATGAACTGCCCCAACGCACCCAAAACATATTTTATATGGCTTCGCCTTATTGTTCTTGACAATTTTGCATGTCGAAGCCGAAACTTTTTCACCGCTTTCTTTTGGCATAAAAAAAGAGAGAAAAAACGATGAGTGCCTGGGCCTGTGCAATCATAATGGTGCCATATCTCACCAATTTGAGTCGGGTATATTCCGTAGTCGGCGCTGGGTGAAGCCATAACAACTGATTTTACGAGTATGTTCGCAATTTGAAAGTTTTTCAATTTGTTATGGGCAAAGCGACGCGTTTAATGCTCTTAAAGGTGTGCGAACGAGCAGATTATGATGTAATTCATGCAAAGTCGAAACTTGGGTGTTGGCAATTCCGATGAGTGCGAATTGGGAATGTTCGGAAAGGAATATTATAAATTCAGCGGGATAAAGTCATCGGGGACCTTTTAAAGCACACACTTTATGCGCTCAAAAGTTGGGCTTTTTGTAGCAGCCATTTGAATTCTGTGGAAACACAAAAATCCCTAAAAGTGGTATTAAATAAAATGCAAGGGCTGGGTTTTATGATTTCTATGGATTTTCTTAGAAGACAAAAATAAAATGTTTAAGGTAATACAATTTTTTAGCAAATTTTAAACCCACAAATCACTTATTTTTATTTATTTCCTACCCGATTATTGCCCCTCAATTTGCTAGGGTCGGCTGGAAAAGAGTTCTCGAAATTCGTTAAATCATGCCTTTCATTGCCATTACAACACATTCTTACAACTCTGTACTTTGCTCCGTTACCGTGAAAGACATAAAAGAAAGGCAGGGAAACGTTCGCAGAATGACACTTCAGTTTAATGAACTGGCGATTCGCGACAGTCTGGGCAGCAAAAAAACGAAAAGTAAAGTAAAGAGAGCCAAGCTGAACTCAAATGTCAAAGTCAGCGAATCCCAACAAGCGAAGAACCCGGGGTCCCATTACCAGTACCCAAATCGTGGTAATTCCCGAGTCAACTCCACCTAACTGCGCATAATTAAGAGTAAAAACCGCAGAAAAGAAAACAATTTGTTGCCCGATGGAAGCCGTCGAGCGGTGGACCTGTGGTCGGGTTTGCTGGGGATTTCGGTGGCCTTTGGCCGCCAGTTTGCCAAATTATCGGGATGTGCGTGCCCTTTTGGCCATTACCAACATCATCGTCACACAGCCACTGCAGTGCCAGTTCCCTGTTCTTAGTTCCCCATGGCCAGGATTTCGCTTTGAATTCGGGAACATGGCAGACCCAAATCTAGGGGCTCGAGCTGGCCATCAAAAGCGCAGCTGGAAAGCCAAACATCGACTTAATTAGGACCCGGCCTCTGTTGCAGCTTCAAAAGGAAAATATTTAATGAAAAGAGGAAAACTCCCGCTGCTGCTTCTATCGAGCTTAACCCTGCTAGGGGAAAATTTCAAGCGCTTGTGTTTTGTCTATGTAAGTTTGTGCATTAGATAAAAACAATATAAATATATTGTTACCATCTTTTTTATAAGAGATTATATATTTAAACTACAAAAGTGTTAAGTAATTGCGTTTACTTTATAAATATTATATTTACTTTACTTGAGCTTGAGTCTTCAAATATTTAAACATGAAATATACTAGTAATATACTTTAAAATGTGTAAATACTGTTTTGTATTATTTTGTAGGTTATCTATTTAAAGGATGCATAATTACTTTTATTTAATAAATCAAATATAAAATTGTTTTTAATTGAGTTTGGTTTTACAAAAATGTAAATTAAATATATATATTTCTTATACAGAATATAACAATTAAGCAAACTAAATACAATTATTTATTATTTACTACTTAGTATGTTTTTTGCCTAACAAATTCTTTTCTTTCTAAGAGCTTCAAGGCCCTGCGAAGGGTTAAAAGGAGTCTGGCAACGGGGCGTATGCGCAATGGCGCAGCACCAGGCACAAAGGCTAAGAGTGAAACTTTTGGGTGGGCGAGCCTTATAATAGGCCGCCTTTCTGAATGGCGCCCGGGTCAAGGCCGAGCCACCGAATCACCACCCGCCAGCGGATTTTTTTCGCCCCTGGCAGACAGGAAGTCGAACTACAGCACTTAGCCGCTAACCCCACGGGCATCAAAATGCCAAGCCATCCGATCGATTAGATTGCCGGCGACTTATACACGAAATGCGAAATGCTAGAATGCGCCCATAAAACACTCGTAGTCGATGGAGGAGCTGCTTGGTGCTCCGATTCGATTCGATGCTGCTCAATCAACGAAATTAAACCCATCGCCCGACGCCGTCTGGTCGTCGATTTGCCAGCTAATGTCAACAATTTATAATGCATCGACATGACAGCCGCCGGTTCTCAAGCGCCATCGCCTCATCGCCAAGATCATCATCACAGAGCCAAGAAAAGCAGTGACGAGCCGAGCCGGGCTGAACTGAGCCCACTTGGGGCATGTTTCCTTCCTAATGGCGGCCGTTTGCTCACAAATTGATTTTTATTACAAAATATATGGCCTATAATTTGCCTCAAAATAAATATTCAAATTTGTGAATTCGCCATGTAATGGTTTGGCATTAAAAATTCCTAATGAATGAGTGCCGTCATCAAGTGAGATAAATGAAGTGGAAGCAGGGTAAATAAATGTTGTGGGTTGAACTGGGATTAAAGGAAATGTAAGCTGGAAAATACTCCAGCCTTAGGTTCTTCTGAAATTTCGATTAATTATTTGGAGCTATACTATGCGTTTTTATATTGATTTATTTTTCCCCCGCCCAGTAATATATTTTAATAATCATTAATCATTTAATTGATTTGAATAAGGCAAGATGCCTCCAAAAACCCCAACTAATTGCTACAGCAATGAGATTAATTCCACCAGTTCGAGGCATTTTGTACACTTTCGCTTGGCTCAGCAACTCAAAGTCAAGTGGCCAGCCTTAAAATTCCAAACTATTCGCGGATCCCATTAGGCAATTAGAATTCCCCACAAAGCACGCATCGGTGGGGGACTCAAAGGGAAAGCATAATATGTTTTCCATGTGCTCCAGTGACCGCTAATCTAATCTGGGCTTATCTATTTGCACAGCAGTAGCGTGGTGGAATGCGCCTCGGTTAGCTAGACATGAAAATAAGTTTTTAAGCGATCGCTTAGTTGGCTTAAGAAACACCTGGGGGCCAAGAGCAGGCGAGTGGGCGGTGGCTGGGTGGTGGTGGGTGGCTGAAGCTCATGCAATTAGCAGGAATTGCAAATTAATAATCATGTCTCGTGTGGATAACAAGGACAAAAGCTAACACACGGCACTCACTTAGTACGAGGTGGATACACACACACCCACATGGGGGGGTTTTCCGGGTGGTTGTGCAGTGGGAGGTCCAAAAGCCATAACAATTTGCAAGCGTATGAAAAATGTATGCGGAGCAAACTTTAAATTCATTACACACACGCAAAGTCAGCAGCAGTTGAAAGGAGGTGGTGCACACACAAAAAATGGAGTCCACAATGTATTCTTAGCTAAAGATGTTCGTTGAAAGCATCATTATATTATTATAACCATATGTTTTTAGCGTTTTTTTTATTTAAAAATTATGCTGCTTATATTTCTTGGAGGTCGAACTTTATAAGAGGAAGAATCGTAAATAAATACATTAGGGACAACAAATATATACATTCTTCTTTATTTCTAATAACCATGGTAAAAACTCTTTTTAAATAAATATTAGTTTAAGTTGTTTTTCTCAAGTTATTAATTAAAATATTTTTATTAACAGCACTAAAAACAAACTTTATAATTTCTAATAGAAAAAGGTTACTATTTTTTTCGGTGCAGAGGGGGAGGGGATAAAGATGAGTAAATGGGGCAGGAGAAAGGTGACAACTTTCCCGCATGGTTGTGCTAGTGGTGGTATATGGAACATGGACACGGCCAGGCCAAGCAGTTTGTTTAAACTGCGGTCGCTTGCCAGGATGTGGAGGCACCACACCCACACGGCTGCATAAGCAGTTTCACTTGCGTGTGTGTTGGCACTTTCAATAAGTTCTCACACACAAGCACACTCGCTTTCCTCCCAAAATAGGGGGCGGTGGGTGGCCCTGCCTCAACCTCTTTGCTGGTAATTTGAAAAAATTTTCGTGCCTCGGTTCTATCTACGCTTTTATCTCTGTGCCACATTTACGGAAACCCCCTCCTGCTTTTTTATACAATTTGTATTTCTTCATTTCTATTTGCTAGCATTATCCGCCTTTTCTTCATTATGTGAGAGTGTCTGTATTTCTTTTTGTGTAAGTGCACTGTAAAAAAAATTCATTAAGAAGGGGTTTGTTTTAGGGCTTTACCAAACATACAAAAACGTAAAAGATATGTGAACAGGTCAATCTCCAACTGATTAAACTAATATAATAAATACGAGATAAATAAATACCTATCTTTTATTCTGAGGTCAAAGATTTAAAAAAAAATTAATGATGGTATAAGTACTTTTCTCATGATTGTTGTAATTAAAAATTGACTTCTTTATATTATTTTATAGAATATTTTTTCCAAATCTGAAATAAAACTTTATTAAGATTTTAAAATGATTTTTTAGTCAAAGGTAAGGTTTTTTGAAGAGGGTACTTGTCTTTTTGTTGCTGTCTGGATTTAGTTGAATACTTTCTTTTAAATCTCCACCTTTGTTTCTTTCAGTGTGTTCGTGCTAACCTTGGGCAGGGCATTAAAACCGTGCCAAGTGTCGAAGGCAGGCCCCGGAGTTGGCCGAAAGCTGAGGAGCCGGACAACTGGACATTTATTGAAGGATCCACCTCCCTCGAGGGGTCCCTCTTCCGCCCCGTCACGCCCCCATTTGGCCACCTGAATCGCCGGCTGACTCATTTAAAATTCGGCAAGGTGTGTCCATGTGTGAGTGGGCTTGAAATCCAAGCTACTGGCCCATTTGGTGTCCCTTCATTCTTTCTTTCGGTCAAATGCTCCAGCTTCCTCTTCTTTCTTAGCCGCTTCCCTACGCTTTCGGCCAACTTCCCCCGTTTCATATCTCTTTCTACCTTGGCTTTTTCGTGTTTATCTCACTGAACTGTTGCATTTTTTATGCCATTTTATTTCATTTTTATTTTTATGCTCTGCCAAATGTTTTTTCTGTCCTTTTTTCGGTCTTCTGGCTTTTTTGTTATGTTTTTTTTGTCCCGTCTCACATTCTCACATCCCCATGCACACACTAACACACAAAAGTATATCATTTTTGTCTCAGTGGAGAAAAAATGATGTTCTATGGAACTTTGATAGATCCGATGGGAGTTGTACTGTAGAACGAAATAACATATTTTTTGAAACAACAAAATGAGAAATATTTAGAAAGAAAAACTCCTTAAATTTAAATGTTATATTACGAAGTCTGTTTATCAACTAATTTGTATTTAGTATAGTTAACTATCCATTTACAAGATACCTAAAAAGCTGTCAATAAATCTATGCTAATAAGTTTTGGGTGTCAGTTTGGCTGCATAAATTATTACTACCAAAAACCAATTACTGAATAGTAGTATTGTATATTCAATACTTCGGTTCCCCAGGGTAATCCCTCATCGACTAATCCCAACTAAGAACTCCTCAATCCTCTGCCTCAGACTCGCCTTTTGTGCTGGCTAATGTCTATTTTCTCGTATTTTGGTTTCTTTTTCTGCATTTCGGCATTTTATGATATCCCAGCGCGCATTCTGTCGGTTCTGAGTGCAGGGCTTTGTTTTCCCTTTGCTGCGGGATATCTCCTTTTTATTTTTGCTGAAGAAAGCAATGTATTTTTAGTGGGTTCTGCTAAACGTCTAAAAATATGCGCCATGTCGAGCACCTGAGTGGCACAGAGAGGGGATCCATTTCGCTTTTTTATTTATGACCCTCGAAAAGCGATTCGTGCATTTGGCTCAAATCTCCCAGGAGCAAGCTGCTCCGCTGAAGGTCATCGTTGGTCACGTACCCAGCTCCTCCTCCTACTCCACCAAAAAAAAAAAATGAAAACCAAATCGATTTTAACGATTTTATTATTTCTTGGCTTGTGGAAGTTGTCGGCTTAGTCACACTCACTACCTCGAGCCGACAGCTTATGAATATGAAATGCACTCGCACGGCTGGCGAAAAATAAAACAAATTGCGAAAAATACTTGTGATTGACAAAAGTGTGGCAAGGACACTTGGCGAGTGAGCAGCGCTGACGACACTGCCACATTAATGTTAATTGATGGCCAAGACTTGACCACCGCCCCCCATCCAGTGGCCAAGTTCCATTGCCCGTTGCCCATTGCCCTGTGACAGCTCATTAATAAGCGGATTTGGACCTTCCCGTCGCGGATGTCCTTTGGCCTTCGCTTTGTGTTGATGAGCTAATCTACTGCATAAATCTACAGTTTTGTTAACAATTCCAACAAGAGCTCAGATACCAAAAAAAGCAATAAAAACAGAGCTCGAGTAGAAGCCGAAATGCACGCCGCAAAAAAAATACAGAAAATATTTGGTAATCAAACAAATTAGCACTATCTCCGTCTTATCACTGTGCTGTGTCATAATGCCGGTAAAAGTATTTTTAGCCTATCAAAACTTTAACTGTTACTACACAAGTTTATTAGGAAGTTAGCTTTGGCTCTTAACATTTTTAATTACGTTATCTTGTTATGGCCTTCTTGACCGTATACAAAGTTATTTCTAAATTTGCACTCCTGAGAAAACAGTAAAATTATCTAATTTGTAAATAGTAAACATTTTAAATATCAAAACACAAAATAATAATTTTATTTTTAGGAACATTTAACTATAGTACATTCAGTGTTCTTTAGGAACAACAGTGCGTATGAGTATTGTAAATTATTAAAGAACATAATTATGTTATGTTACTTTAAATTGGTTATTTGATTTCTGTGAAAATAAAATCTTAGTCAAATCAAGATATATTATGCTGTCCCATTAATATTTAGCAATTAAAATCTGATTTAAAATCACCGAATATTATTCATGTTGCCAAGCGATAAAGAAATCGTATTACTTTTTTACGATTGATGACATGGGTTGGCACTGATAAGCCCGAATTTGGCAAAAGACAGTGATAAGAAAGCCACATATCTTGCGACACTGACATGCTTTCTTTCCGTGTAGCAATCAAGGGGTCAGGGGGGGCCAAAGGTCGTGGGAGTGGCAACATCATTGGGGCAGGTCCCGGCACTTAATTAGAACTGCGACCGAATAGAATAGAAGAGCCCGCGCGTGAGGGTGGGATAATTTATGCAGCCGAGAGGAAGTGGACAAGCACAAGAATGTATATTTTCCCATCGGGTTATGCAAATGCCCCCCGAATATCCAGAAATCGAATCGAAAATCGTTCGAGTTAATTGCACCACTTCTTGTTTGATTTTCACTTAGCCAGTCCTCTGCGCCGGCGAGCCACTTACCTTTCTTAGATCTTCGCAAACGATTTGAAATGCAAATGGGCTGAACTCCCTGCTTTCCAAGCTCACTCGCTGACGATGGCCGGGTGCCAAAAATAATATATCACATATATGTATGTGGGGTAGAGAGACTTCTTTCGGTTTCCGCAAGTGACAGACTGTCCGATTTCGCGGGCACACGGTAAATATTGAAACTGATATTTGGTTTTGGGCCGAATATCAAGCCAATTAGCGCGGGAACTAACACACGGAGTCGGTTTCGGTTTGGGTATCGGTTTCGGAGTGGCAATAGGAATCGGTGTGGGAATCGGATTCGTCGAAGGTGTCAGGCTAATCTAACCGGCACGACCGAAATTTCACCTGCAGCAACACCTGCCAAATAAGCCAAGAAGCCAAGAAGCCAAGTGGCCAAGTTGCACTTGCAGCTAATTGTAAGTGGCACTGGCCAATCGCACTTGTTGGGTTGTTCTCGATCGGAAGTTTCTGGCCCGATGAGAGATGCTTTTCGCTTTTAGCCAACTACTTCTAACGGCCAAGAGATTCGAAATGCCGGCAGTTCCAAACGCTGCTTTCGCTGGGAAACGCGTGTGTTCGCCACGAGCGGAAAATTGCGACTGGCAGTCGCGAAAGCGGCCGAGAAGGCAAAGCTCGCACTCTGCTGCCGGCTTGCCAGAAACCAAAGCGAAACATTAACTCACCGAGTCTTGCCGCTCAGTGTTGTGACGTCGCTGCCGTGATGCTGTTGTTGCCAAAAGAGCGGCAGCGAGAGAGCGGTACACTGAGAAGTAATTTGGCTTAAAGGTGAAACTTAAAAGTATAGTATATATATACCACTATAGGTAGTACAAAATTAAAAAAAAAAATGAACTTTGATGCTAAGTTCATGTTCACTTATAAAAATCAAATTACAAGTTTTTTTGTTTTATAGCTTCTTATTTTTTTTTACATTAAAAGTAGATATTTAGATTTTTAAAATCATTTTTTTTAAATCTTTTATAAATATATTTTTTTCAGAAAACTAAAATCCATGAACTTTAAATAAAGAACTATTTCATTAGTTGCAGTTTTAAAATTATATATATTCCTATAAACTTCTTATATACTATTTCATATATTATAAATTGTAAATTAATTTAGTTTACAAAATAAATTTATTATAAATTAAATCAAATACATGTAACCAGCTTTAAAATGATGGGTGCTTAGCCTGTAATGTCACGATTTGTAACCAAATTTATGGTTCTTTTAAATTCTTTATTTAATGTCTTTTTTATGGGTTACTTTAAAATAAGAAAGTGAATTAAACAATTTTTTTGTCTACATACTTTAACTAACTTTAATCCCATTAAAGTTCCCATACATCTGTGCCTGTCACAATTAATTTTAAAACTTTCAACGTTTTTATGTTTCACCTAAAGTTTTAATGGATTTCCTGTATAAAAGTAATCATTAAGCCCTGTTTTCAATTAGTTTCCCAATGATTTTCGTTGAGTGAAGAGAGCTTCAGCCGTAGGGCCTACTCTTCTCGGAGCCTCCAAAAGTTGAAAGAGCAAGCAATTCGCTCTTTTGCGAAATTGCCGGCTCCAGTGTTTATGTTGCTCCCCCGCACTCAAGCAACATGTTGCCGAGCGAAGTTTGGCGCGCTTTTATTCATTTGAAGTCTGCTCCCTAATTTGAGTTGTTTTCGCCCGATGCCTGGGCCCCTTTTAATTGCTGATGCCTGATTTTTAATTTACACAGTTGATTTTGTTTTAGTTTCGCCTTAGATTTCCATTTCGCGACGGCTGCCGCTCGCCTTTGCTTATTTATAAAGACATTTAGATTTATGGGCGCCGGCTTTTTGCATGAGATCAGAGTGCTGTGCTTGGCCCAGTTAAATTTATGGGCGCAGCGGGTGCGTCTTGTCTCCTCGGCAAAACTAAAAATGTATGTTTCTGTTTCAAATAACGAAGCGATTAACCGAATTCTTTGCGTTACCCAACACAGACAGTGTTGCCAGCGCATTTTGTGTTTACCTTCTGCGGCTTAGTCGAAATATACGGAAAAAAAGAATTCTAGTACTAAAATTCCTGACCACATTCAATGCAAACAAATGACGCCATCTGTCTGCCGGTGCCGCCCATATTTATAAACAATTACGTAGGGGCAGAGCTAATGAATCATACAAGATCTTGCGAAATTTGCATACTGACTCAGAAATATGTTGTTTCTTTAATTTCCGAAAATTGTAATACTGTAATCCCATTAATTAGTGCTTGCAGAGGCTGCCAAAGTTTCAGGAACTTTTCGTAGGACTTTAACAATGTGAAAGCAAAAAGCTCTCAAGCTTCAGCAACTTGTTGCTCGTGAGTTGAATTAAGTGGGGCAAATAAAAAAGTGTTGCAAAACAACAGAAACTGCAAAAACATTTAAGTATTAAGTATCCGAATATTTTATTTCATATTTAATGGCGGTCCCAAAGCATAACTCCATCGCTTGAAAATGTACAATGAACACAATAGCATCCAGAGCAACATCAACACCAACTATGTATTCAAGGAGCAACATTAACATTTTGATTGCTTGTGCGAGCCTGACCCATTTAAGAAAAATGCTGTTACGTTGAATATGAAATACCCTCGCTAGTAAGATGAAGAATGATATACTGCAACAGCTGCAAGATAAAACTTTATCACATGTAATCCGTAAATAAAGACAGTAAATATCACGTTCTTAATAGTGAATATCACGTTATTAAAACTTATCTGTAAATAACTTTAGAGTAAATCACAGCCTCATTTAAATACTATATAAAAATGGTCGTGAAAAGTTCTTACCCTTATGTGTCTTGGACATGTAAAAATATATGAATGTTCCTTTCCTGGACTTATTACACCCCTTTCAAGTGTATAAAGCAGTGAAACTCCGGGGTATGTTGGATGGAGGAGGGTCACCCAATCACCCAATAAAGTGGTCAAATTGACGGGCCAGTTTATTATTAATCTGTTGCACTTTGTGAGCTGATAAACAAAATGGAATGTTTACAGAACGAGCAAAAAATTGAGCGCACTTGAGGAAAAAATATTCGAAAAGGCGAGCAAGCAAAATGTAAACAAAAAAGTGATTCAAAAAATTATGAGAGCCCCACACGAAGACAAATGGATCATAATTCTGCGATGGGGAATAGTTTCCCGGACGGAAAATGGGTAATCGCGAATCGAAATAGATTAATTTATGGTACGTGAAAGAGTTACCATGCTTGGCCACACAGGATGATCCATGCTGGCTAAAAATAGGGATGACTTCCAAAATCGAAATAGAATCGCCAGTCGGGTGGGGGCAGGGGTGGTGAGTGTGGGTGGGGCCGGTCTGGGTGTGGATGTGGGCAGTGGGTGGGGTTGGGTCGGGTGAGCGCGCGCCATCTGCTCTGGACATTGGCATTGAGTGGGTGGCGTGGCGTGGCGCCTCGCTGCCAACATGTGCGGCGGCTGCCCCCAAAAAATCCGTGCATAAACATCAGCACTCGTGTAATGTTACGAGCGTACACCCGCAAAAAAAATTGATTGCAATCTATTATATTATAAGATCAAACTTTCATTGCTGGAACTTTCCAAACTACATGAGTTCCATAAGCCGAATCTCGACCGAAAAATCTATTTATTACTTTTGTCGCAGAAGTAGAAATAAATTGTGGGTATACTCAATTATAGTAATCGATTTTTAATAAATAATTTATGGGGCAAAAATGTAAGCAATGAAAATAAATTCTAAAAAATTAATAATTTCTTATTAAATTTTAAAATGTAATTTTAAAATAAAAGTTATCTTTATTTAGAACACAAAATATGTATTTTAAATTATGTTTTAAGTTGTATTTAACATTTATCTACAAAGAACAATAAATAACAAATTTATCAATCACATATATCAACTGAAATTCCTTCTGGTGAATAAAACTAGATAATTTTATTTATGGTGCATGTCTAATAAAATCAGGCTTTTTTAATGGCCAAATAGTTACGATATTAAATTCCCAAGAGAAACCGTGTGTCTAAATTTTTGTTTTGCCGGCCATTAACACCCGGAAAATTGGAATAAAAACTACATTGACGATCTTCAATGGGGAAGGTCGCCCATGATTTATGCGAGAGCTCAACTCTTTTGGGGCCATCAAAGGCCAGACCCATTAATTCCGTCTCATTTGGACCCGCATACGCCTCCGTTTCGATCTCGATCTATTTCGTCCATCGACACTCTGCACTTGACTCCGGCAAATGTTTGCGTTCTGCCCCGTATTCCTGTAATTTATGGCAATTTAAAGATTTTCCCAGCTGCTTTCAGGGGAGAGCCTAAACAAACACATGAAACGATGATTCTGTCGAAGAGGTCGTGGACAATAGCGCGTTTATGTCATAGAAAACGTACAATTAAAGTTACTGAAACATACAAACGCCAACCATTAATAAAGTAACGAAATATTTAAAAAATGGGACTCTATCAAACAATATCTGACTAGCTTGAAAAAAAAGAAACTTGGCTAAAAAGGGTTAAGTAATGAACTCCTGATAAAAAAAGAAATAAATTAATGTCTCCAGGGAAACATATTTTTTGCATACCATTCTTGTTTAAGAATTGATTACAAATTCCGAACTTGGGTTTTTTGGACACTAGGGTTATACATTTCTCAGATTGTTTATTTCCTATTTATATACGGAACCGGAAGCAGTGTTCTTAAAATTTTTATTATGTTTACGGGATAACTTTGCTTGTGTTTTCGGCACTGGTGTTTAAATCTCACCGAAACTAATCCAACCTATTAATACGAAGAATACAATTATTTTTGAAGAGTGCGAAATATATTCCTTTGGTAGACGAATCGTTTGAAGTCTTCAAGCTCGAAGGAAACTATAATAAAAGTAATCTCACTAAAACTTTCGACAAGTTTTAAACAAATTAACCCAGACAAATAATCCCCGAATCAACCCCACAGTTTCCTGCCCATTACAATCGCCAGATGTAGCAAATGTCTAAAAATTTTCGCACATTTCGACTGTATTCAAATATAAATGTTCGGAAAAAGACCGGCAGGCGCAACATGTGTCGGTGCTCGAGGCTCTGCGTCTGGGTATGCTCCACTAATAAGAGCAAAAATTTGGTCCAGAATGATCGCCACATTTCTGAACCGCACCACCGAGACCGCAAATCAGCAAAATCGAAATCGAGAAAACACAGCGATCATAAAATGCGAATAAACATGCTGAAACTTAAATTCGAAAATATGCAAACTTGCACTTGCTCGAAGACAATTACTCAATAAAGGCAGCGGACTCCAACCATATTTTCCGATATATAGTTAGGGTCTATATGATGGTTCCATAAGCAATAAGCAATTGAAGGTTACAACTCTGAGTCAGCTGCTGAGTAATGCTCTATGCAAATCTGAAATCCAGGTGGAGATATGCACTGATGAATACCTTAAAACCAGCCGGCTAACGTGTTTCCAATTATGCAAATCTCTCCATAACATAACTTAACTTACTCGGCTGATAACCAAGTTTGGGATAGTTGCAGTAATAAGTTTTCAATTAAAAAATATATTTGATAAGGGGCGCAGAACACCCAAGTTGGTGAGCGCTGCGTGACTTAATTGCTTTTCGTTGTTGTGCTGCGATTGGCGCTAATTGAAGACAACTTGTTGGGCAGGCGGCGATGGAGATGGAGATGGTGGTCACTGGGTTGCTGGTGGCTGGTAAATGGTGCCCGGTGGTCAGCGAGTGGAGCCAACTGCAACCTGTCCCCAGGCATCGGGCTTACTTTGTCATTGATGATTACTGTGCACGGGGAAAAACAATACCAAGAAAAGTTCCTCTTAACTGATGTTTCCTTAAAAATATCAGATTATATTTTGTATAATTTTTTAATATTTTTATTATTATTGGACTCTTAGGACCATTACCTTATGTCCATTTTACGTTATTCAAATGATACCTTAATATTAACCGAATATGTCCTTTAACAAGTTAATCCTGTCTCTTTACTTTCTGTGTAAAATAAACGCAAATAAATAGTTTTAAAAATGTTTATTTTACACCAAAACTACGTTAGTGAAACTAGCATATGTTATTATATTTGTTTTGAATATTACCATGCTATCAGTATATTAAATATGTTATGAAATAAACAACAACAATTTACTTCATTGAAAGCCTAAACCTATTTAATTTTTTTAAACCTTTTTCCCTGTGCATCCTCAAAGCCAGCAGCTCAAGAATTATGCGTGGCCAACATTTCCCAGAGCCACGTTGTCTGGCGATGTCATTTCCATTTTGTTGATTTTCCTGTTCACTTTGCACTAATCGATTTTCAATATATTTACGCTTAGACGGCATTCACATGCCATAGAGCACAACATTGTTTTTGCCACTGGGGCAGAGCTTTTGTTTCTGGTTTTATGAATATTCAAAATTATTCAAAAAGTTGCGCAACTTTTGATAAATTGTTTTCTGCACAATTTTTGGCCTAGGTCTTTACAGTATTAAGCGAGTAATTAATAGTAAAGGAATTATTCACTTGCTTGCATTCCAAGAATTTCGGCTGAATTGACCCAAATTTCGGGTACAAAATTAAGACATTTCAATTGCTGTCACTTAACATCAAGTTCAAGTTCAATTAGGGAGCGTCATTTGAGAAGTTTGATTAAAACAAGTACAAGAGATCAATGACACGTTCCATGTTTTATTTTATTCTTCGGCAACTTGTGAATCATCTTCACAAAATAAGCCACAGATCTCTGAATCACCTTAGAATTTCTTATCGATGTGAATAATCCCGATCCGCCACCTGAATCACCTGTATATTTCCTCCAGCCATGAGTAATGGTTTTCCCATGTGCGTTTAGAATATTGTTTTGGTTTTCGTGGAGAACATAACTCGTAAATAATTGACAGAGCTAACGACAGATATGGACCATAAACCTTTTCCCCGGCATCATCAGTAATTGATTAAGCATATTTTATGCGCACTTGCTAAGGCTAATTAATCAATTTCCCTCTAATTGGCAGAAAGTAATTGCATAGAAATTGATCAAAATTGTTCGCGCTCTTCGAATTTGCAAATAACACGTATGCGACGCATGGGAAATGGAAAATCTCTTTCCACCCCATCGATGTTCAACGAAGAGTGAAATTCAATTTGTTCCAAAAACCGAACCGAAAAAAAGGAAGGGAAATACGCCAAATAGTTTCGGTCACAAAATCGCAACCCGTAATTGCATTTGGCTTTAAAGAGGCTTTAAAATTATGCAAAACGCATTCGAGCTGCAGGCACGAACCACGACGACCATCCATGCCAATGACAGATACCAATCCTCTGCCAGCCACCCACCGTCCACCTCCCACCGCCCCTTCTGGCCCCTCGAAAACGGCAGCAATTACAGCCACAACAAGTGAAGCGACATTTTGGCCAGAGCAAGGAAAACCCCTGCAATATACCCTCCTTAACCAATAGAGCTGCACTGGAAAAAAAGGGCTGTGAAACCGAATAAGGGTTTTATGGTGTTAAAATAAAATAAAAAATAACCAAAAAAAGTTATGTTGGCGTATTTTCGAACTGCTCTTTACATATGAATAAAATATTTATCGTTAATCTTACACAAAAAATATTAAGAAATTATTATTTTTATTTGAAAAACTGATTAACAATACTGAAATTGTCTTAAACTGAATATAGAAATTTATTTTAATATAATCAAATAGATTACTCTGAAAATGTAAATTTTGAATTTTTAAATAAATAAATAAATTAAGTAATCCAAGATTTTTGTAAATATATATACATATTCAGATAAATTCTAAAAGCAAGTAGATTTATACCTAGGTTCTAGCTGCAAGATACTATGCCCTTTTCTTTAAGTGCACTGCTCAGATTGTGGCAACTTGCAAGTGCAGTTGTCGTTGCTTCGATGGCTCTGCCAATTCTTGTGCATATATAATTTTATGCTTATGCTCATGTTTGCCTTATGGAAATGTGAGATTTTACCACATACGAAAAAAACCCGAGCCGTACAAAAAAGGGGGAAATGAAAACACAGGCTACTTTGGCACTTTGGACTTTGAGCTTGCCCATATTTTTTATGCAAATTATGCAAAATGTATGGAAAGAATTTTGTGGGGACACACGACAAAGTTCAATTGTATCAATTTGGTGAAGAGAGCGAAAGACAAGCAACTTTAAGGCGGCCAGAAAAATAAACGAAAATCGAGTGCGACTCCATCAATCATAAGCATCAATCAGAAGCGGCGAGAGCTGGACGAAACTTTGAAGTTTGCGGCATGCCGCATTTAGTATAGAACAATTTTGTGGTCCATTTCAATTAGAACATGGCAGCAAAGAGGCCACAAAATGTGGCGAGCAAATAGCCGAGGGTATATATTATTTACAAAGGGAGCTCTTGGTGTGAACGCAACTAACTGTTTTCCCGGGACTTTTGGCCAAATAAATTCTGCTAAGTTCAGCACTTTCACATGCCAAATCAGACCAATAAACTCGCTCTTTTTATAGACCAGGTCTGATCTCACTTCGCACTCGAATGGTATTAATTGTATTTCTTGTTATAGCTGGGTGCCAGCTGATGTCACTTCCACTTTCAGCTCATTTATAAACTGCAGTTGCAATCGCGAAAATATGCAGCGAACAAACACAGAAATGCACAGCGGAAATGAGACATTTCTTTGGTCTATTGTAAACTTTTTGACTGACGGCCAAGGTTTGGGGAAACTTTAGTATTGCAAGATCGGTAGCTATAAATAAAAATTACACATGTGTCTCATCGCACCTGATAAGATAAATCTCCTAATGCAGTGGTAAGCCCTAACCCAATTAACCCCCCTTTCCAAAACTAAATATATAAATAAATAAATTATAATAAAGTATACAAAATATAAGATCTAGGTCAGGCACTGTGCATGGATTTAAAGCTGACATGTGGCTAAGAACCTTTGAACTCACCCATCTGCAGCTAGTGCCAAGTCTTCAGTATGCAGATTTGCTAACGAGCAGACAAACAGATTTTGGCATGCTTGGAAGAAAGCTATTTTCGGAGCTAAAAGCAGACAGACCATAAATTTATGGAGGGGGAATCACAAAAGGTCGGCTAAGCATGGTGCCGAAACTCAAACTTAGGTTTAAAAATTCTACCACATATTATTTATTACTAATAACAAAAACAAAAGAATTGTCATGCAAAATATTTCGAATTTTCTCAACTTTCATGTGTGCCTCTTTATCTAAGAGCTTTTTAAATAAATTTTTTTCCAATCAAGCAATTTTTGTGTTGTTGTGGGACTCCCCTACATAATGTATTAGCACTTTCTAAAATTGGCCCTAGATCATCCTTTAAAAGATTAGCATTTCGCGCAAAGAATTTAATTCGCAAATTAATCACATCTGACACGACGATGGCAAAAATTGGGCATCAATTCCATGGAATTCACACGTCTCTGGATACTGTCAGAAGTGTCAGAGTCGCGTCATTTGTCTCATTAAGCCATTATTTCCGCTTTTGATAGAAACGCTCGCTTGACACTTCTCAAGAGCAATGGCAATCTTGGCGCAATGTGTCGGCTGGCCTGGGTATGATGTCATATCATGGGTCTGATCGTTATAGTACTATAGTCTGAGGCGCCGCAGATCGCGCTCAATGGCGCTGTCTCCATTAATCACAATCTTTCGTATCAGAATCGTCGGAGACAACATCATCAATTGCAGCCACACCGAAACCCACACAAAAAGATCAAATATGCACTGGCACGCGTGCGAATTTCAATTTTATATAACATTTCGCGACATCTGATGGATGACTGGTGGCTGGATGTGGTGGCGAAGGAGTCAATCAGTGGGCCAGGCGGTTGCAGACACTCGGTTTAAATTGGTGCTAGTACGGCATGCTGTGATGGGGGACGGGTCATCTGTCTGGTCTGCGGCTTCGAAGCCTCTACTTAAAAGCCCTGTCCTTCCCGGCGCTGAAGTACAGCACGGACCAGGACTTGTCCGGCATATCGAACACTCCATCCCGCTGGTAAACACTGGAGGAAAAAAAAAGTTAATACAATTACTTCTTTAAGAGATAGGGTATTATATTCTATTCTGCGAAATGACAAAATGATTAATAATTTTTTTATAAAAAGGGTTTTCTTCGATTAGGTGCTAGGATGATCCTTACTAAGCTAAGCAAAATTAATTTAAGTTTATTTTTTAAATTACATATAAATGTTTCCTGGATTAATATTCTTTGTTTTTTGGTGATCGTTCAGCAAATCAAAAACAGAATAAATTAATAGAATTAAAATTTCTTCATTAAAGTTTCTTAAATTGCCATTACTTATTAATCAAAACATTTGGTCTATAAATTCTGATTTTGTACCACTTATTTCCATTATTATCATCAAATTTAAATGGTTGGCAATGGCTAGTATTATCTAAATAGTTTCATTCGAACACTAAGTTATTCTTAACATTCTAACTGAAGACAATCATAATAAGCCAATCAAACCTCACCTGGTGTCCGAGCTGACCAGTCGCTGGCGTTGGTGCTCCGGAATGCAGGTCTGCTTGGGGGTGGGCTTGAGCTCCAGGGCGAAGTCGCTCTCGGTGGGATCCATGGTGGCCAGTTCCTCGTTGCCACTGCCGACCGCACCGCGCTTTTTATCCACCTGAGACGACATGATCTTCACTAATCTTGGATGTGGGCCGAAATAGAGGCAATCGGTTAATTTAACGGCTAACTTAAAATAATTTTGTTTTTGAAAAGCTAAAATTTACGTCGCCTAATATCGAAAAAAAAATTAAAAAACAAACGAGAAAATAGCTTTTGCGTATTATTTGTGACTTTCAACCGAGTTGGTGCTATCTTTTAAATAAGTTGTACGAGACAGAAAAGTCAAGGAGTAAAAAATGTAACAAAAAATTTTAAAGGTATGTATATTCTGCTCTTTACATTAATTTATTGGTAAACTAGCTGAACCAATTTTCATAAGAATATTCCTATAGGAAGTCAGTAAATGCTTTTAAAGTTTAAAGATCGATCGGGTTCCCAAAAAAGTAGGCAATCTAATTCAGGGACTATTTTGAGGAGACCCATCATAAAGCCTATAAGTATGCAACGCGTTTGTATAGATGCCCATTCATAAAGTTAAATTAGAAGATATTTCTCACTCCCGAATATTAACAATTCAAACAAATTGTTATAAAACAGAGATCCTTAGAATGTTTTATTTGATAAAAATCTATCCAATCAGTACTGTAAAATTTAGCTTTCGTTCTTGATCGGTCTTCAGTAGACCTGCACCTGAACGGCCAGGAATCTGCGTGCATTGTTGGTCATCTGGGCGATCATCCTCATGGGCAGCACCATGGAGCACCGACTCCGACAGATTTGGCCCACATCGTTGGGAGCCCGGATGTCGTAGATATAGCCAGTATTAACACCGACGCAGCCGGCCATCTTGGGACCCAGGGTGGACCACAGGGAAATGGTGGCCAAGGGCCTCATGTTGCGCGGCACCAGCCCGGTCAGCCATAGGACGAAGAGCTCCACATCGGAGCTACGTCTTGCCTTGCTGATGATCCTTGCAGCCCGTGATCCCGGGAGACTCAAGGCCTTGGTCAGATAAGTGCGGCTACTCATCACCAGAACTGGCAGTAGATCGTGCAGCTCCTCAGCCTGGCTGTCGATGACCTTATCCCGCACCATATAAACCATATGGCACCTGGGCCTATCAATCATAGTCATGTTGGTGTCCAGAAAAAAGGTCTTGGTCTCCCTGGCCTTTATGCGCTCCATGGTCAGGCATCGATGATCCAGCAGGAGGTGGTTATTCAAGTCGGAGACGAAGCACAGCCGCCGGCAATCGGAATCGGGACAACGGACCGGCGATCGGGAGACATCCAGTTCTTTGGCCTTTTGCATCTTGGTCACCTGCGGTTTCTTCTCGGTCAGACGGATTACTTCCTTCTCCGCACAGGCTATTGTGGAGAACTGGGCTCTGGGCGCATTCAAGGTCACCTCCGTTGATTCATCGAGACTCCGGATCAGCTTTACTATGTCCAGGGGATCGTTGACGATCCGCTGGAATAAGGCACGCTGCGCCGACGACAACAGGATACAGATCCTGCGGGATTCTCCCAAGGGCTGGGTTCGCTGAAAGAGGTCTTTGGGACGAAAGGCGCTGGGCATGTAAAATCCCACCCTACCCGGTTTTGCAAAGGGATTTCTCAGCTGATCGGCCAGGGGTACATAGACCCCCTTCTTCTTTTTCACAACTATACTTTCAGTTTGGGTGGATGATGGGGCACTTTCTATGCTGGTTCCCACCGTGGACATACAATCCCCTCCAGTCACGGTTTCCGTGTCCGTTTCGGTTTCAGTTCCTGGAGGTGCAACCGATGGCTCATAGCTTTTCAGGCTTGATTGGTCCGAGTCCATTTCCTTTATTTTTATATTTGATTTATTCTGTTCGCTTAGGGCATTCATCATGGCCTCTAGACTACTCTCTGTCTGGAGCGACTTCTTGCCTTCCCGTATCTGCTTCTCAATTTGCATTCTATTGAACAGGTGTTGTAATGTCATGTGGGCTCCTCCACTCTGCCTCTTACTCCACCTTGATGACGAGCGAAGATTACTCCTCTCCAGGACATCCAGTTCCGTTTGGGCTGTCTCACACTCCACGTCTAGTCGGTTTCGAATGGAGGCCAACTTCCTCATTTGCCGCCGCTTCTCTAGCAGCTTCCGCTGAAGCTCAATGTTGCTGGAACTTTTCACTTGACTCCCGGAGGCCATCATCCTTCGATCTCTTGCCTGCTTGGAGGTCCCCGCTTCTGAGGATTCTTCGGCAGCGAAGCGGCGCTGCATCTTCTTTATATCCTTGAGAGTAAAACCAGGGAGAACAGAATTGACATCGGAACTCTTTATACGCTTGGTAGAGGTATGGGACTTTTGATTCTGCTCATCGCGATGCTTGTAGGACTTTGCATAAGGATTAACAGGGGACAAGCGACGATCTGACTCAAGCGGTAATCCTGGATTTAGGTGCTTGGGAGGCGTGGCTCTCAACAGTTCGATGCCCGTGTCTTTTTCATGTCTTGTACTTCGTCCAGACGATGGAGCCATTTTCGACAGTCTCTCAGGACCTGATTTACGTACAGTTTTTTCACCGCTCTGCGAAGGAGCACTCGTAGTTGAAGTAACGTTAAGAGGAGTCACTGGTGGTGTGACAGCCTCATCTTCGCTATGACGATTCCGAATCAAGTAGCCATGCCTATTGGGCAGTACACTGAAGGATCCACCGGTTTTGGGCGGATCCACGGCCTCGACGGCCCAGTTGCTCAGATGGTTAGCCAGACTGGCGGCCTGCTGGTTCTGGATATCCGTGCGCGAATGGAGGGCACCTCCGAGCAAGCCGGTCGATACTTTGCTGGGAACCGAATCGATGGAATCCAAGCTGTTGCTGAAGAGTTCCTGCACCGAATCACCGCCGGTGGAGCACTTCATAAAGAAGGTCAGTTCGCTGCACAGGTTGCACCAACTGGAAGCACCCTCTATGCAATCCTCCCTTGCGCTATCGAACTTGTCGGCGGCGCGAGGACTCAGTTTGCTCCTTCGATTACCACAGCGACTGCACTCGTACATGCTCTATCCGAAGTGGTGGTCCAATCCAATAAAGACACGTATAAGACAATTTAAAAAAGCGTTACCGAAAAATATACAAGTAACAGGTTACAGTTTTTGGTTCGGTTCCCATGAAATGGGAATGTAAATAATGTGAGTGGAATTGCAAAAGTGTGTTTGAGTTTTTGCAACCTGATAACTGGGTGGAAAAATGTGTAGAACAAAACTTGTTAAACACGATACAATTAAGATTTTATAAACCAAACAAAAATTTAATATTTTCTTTACAAATATTTTACTAAGTAATTGTTAAAAAACATAAAATATTAATGAATTTCTTTGATTAAATAAAATACAAATTTACTAAAATATATAATATCTTTTTAGGCAGCACAAAAAAATGTGTATTGTATATACATTTCTAGTTTATACACAAAAAGACTTGAACATTTATTTTTGGAATCTTTGACCTTCTTTTATGCAAATTCTGGAAATGCAAACATCGCAAATAAAACATATTTTTCTCAAGAGGCTTATATGGGATTTTTTGCTCGATTGGTTATTTGCTTTTCCGGTCCGGCCCCTTGGAGATACGGAGACATCTGCGGTCAGGTGCTGGACCCATCCATTGACCGTGAAATCCGACGACGAAGGTCAGGAGGGGACGTGCAAAATCACAGAGTGAAAAGCGAATTCGGGGAACCTTGGATTCCCAGACCAGCCATGCTCCAGTTTATACGCCTCGAGCCGGAGCTCTCGAGCGCAATTGAGATTGTCAAACGCCCCGTCAAGTGGCACCTGTCAGCAGGTGAAGACCGAAATAAAGAGAGGAGAAGCGCTGAAAATGGATAAACGTGCGTTTTTTAATGCTGAAGATTAAATACACTGATTCTGGAAATATTGAAATGTTTACTTTAACAACATATATTAAGTAAGGTGAAATTTAAATGTTAAGATTTTAAACATACTTTGATTTGAAATCAAATAAGAAACTTTATGGTAAAACGAATATAAACAATATTGCGGAATAAATATTATTAGTAAATAAATTTAAATTAATAATGAAGGAAATGAAGGAAAAAAACTTATGATAGCTATTTATGCATTGTTTATTAAAATGTCTAGCTAAGTCTTGTTTATTTATTTATATAGGTTGTCTTCCTAGTGACCATTAAAAATCGTATTGGCCTTCTGCAAGGGTACGAAAGTGGCCAAAAGCGGCTTACACTGCGTCCAATTGAAGCTTTACTCGGATCGGATGGGATCGAATTGCTTCGGTTTGCTTGGCGGCCAGTGGCGATGATTCAGCTTGAATATTTGGGCATTCGAATGTTTGTCCGACGATTGTTTGCCGAGATGCGCCAAAATCAAAACCAAAAGCAAAGTACAAATCCGAAAACCGACGACAAATCGATGGTCTGGGCAAATAACGGAACCCGCCCCGAAGACCACTGCTTGAACTTTTTGACTGGGCCAACTGAAGGTCCGCCATGGAGCTGAACTCGTATAAATATCTTTACCTCCAGCTGTTCGGACATCAGATGCCTCACAGCCAAACATCCAACAAGATGGTAAGTATTCACGAAGAGAACTATTAGCTCCAACAAGGATAACAAAGGATATAAGGATAACTGACAAATACATATTAAAATAATACATTTAACTAAACACAATATAACAACTAATTTATAAAATAACCCAAAAAATACTATCAAAAACTTCCTTATGTTTTATAAAAAAGAGGGATGATACAGTTATAAGTTATGCATTTTTTTATTTTCCTTTTTATATTATTCCGAAATAGATATTAACTATTATAATTAATTGTATTAAAATTAATTTTAACTAAATATATTGTATCCCGCTTAGAAAACCTTCTGCCTGACCCTCGCTTTGTGCGCCTGCCTGGCCGCCGCGGATGTGTCCCACCTGCAGCCCGGCAGCAGCTACCTTCCCCCTCCTCGTCCGGAGCACGCGGTGTCCATGAGCATCGAGCCGCAGGAGCTGCGAGAGCTGCCCGAACAGGTGGAGTACATGCGTCCGAATGAGCAGGGTCAGATGGAGGCCATGCCCAGCAGCCTGCTTACTCCCCCAGCTCCAGTGGATCAGGAAGAAGTCCTGCCATCCACTCGTTACCTGCCACCTGCACCTGCACCTGCTCCAGTTCCACTTCCAGTCCAGATGGATGCTGAGCCCATGATGATGCCCCAGATGGAGATGATGGCTCCCGAGGAGGCCGTTATGGAGAAGCTCCAGCAGCATCCAGATCCCGCCAATCGTTACCTGCCCCCCGCACCCGTTCCCGAGCAGCAGTTGACCTACCAGCAGTACCAGGAGCAGATGCAGCAGTTCCAGATGCAGGAGCAGCAGCAGCAGGATCAGCCCCAGGAGCAGCAGCCCCAGCAGTTCCAGGATCAGCCAGCGGAGCAGGAGCAGCAGATGCCCTACGTTCTGGATGTCCAGCAGCCCATGGCTCCATCCGATGTGGAGACCCAGGAGCAACTGGAACCAGAGCCCGCCCACGAGCTCCGTGCCGATGGCTATCACTACAAACAGGCCGAGGAACAGCGTCGTCTGCGTCATTAAATCGCCAGATTTGAGTCACCGAATGACGACATCGAGTCATCTGAACATGCGTCATCCGATTGTTGTTAAATGTTTAGCTTAGTTCTTAGAGAACCGATTAAATTTCGACTTTGAAGAGTATCTGCTTTTGATGTATTCTGGTTGGATTTTATTAGTCACGAAGTGGTCAAAACGTGAAAAAATGTAAATTCCTTATAAAGAAAACTTTGAGAAAGAATGATCAATCAGCTTTCAGAGATTGGAAACTTCATTGCGAGGTTTGAAACTATACAAAATACAATACAATCTCTGGCACAACTTTTATCAAAAAATGTAAATTCCTTATAAAGAAAACTTTAAGAAAGAATGATCAATCAGCTTTTAGAGATTGCAAACTTCATTGCAAGGTTTGAAACGATAAAAAATACAATACAATCTCTGGCATTTTTATCAAATATCAGAATATTAATATTTTTTAACTTTAAACAATGAATTCCCATGATTTCGGTTTGAGTTCAATCCAGTTTTGAAAACTGGAAAATTTGGATAACATCTTAATTAAGTGTCAAGGGACTTCTCTTTGATTTAATTTTAAGTAATAATTTATAGAAATCCTGAAATTAAATGAAATTGATTTATGATTAGAATTAGAATTTATTACCCTTAGGACCACATGTTAGCAATCCTGAAAACGATCCAATTAAAAAGTGATTTAAAGCTTTATTTATGTTCCTAAATCCATACATAATATCCAAACAATTAGTGACCAACCCTACGAATACCAAAGAAATCTCCTCAATCGCCGCCCTCCTCGGCGTCCCCCTCCTCCTCCTCGTTCTCGACGGTGGCTCCTTCGCGCAGCATCTCCACCTTGTGGATGCTGAAGTCGATGTTGTAGAAGGGCACGTTCAGGGTGACCACCACGCAGTAGAGGAGCACCTGGAGGTGGCGGGTGCGCAGCATGTAGGAGGCGCCCTGCTGCTTGGGGAACAGCGGATGGTCCTTCTCCTGGCAATCGTACATGAAGTATCCGCCATCGTGGCCAGGACAGAACCCGATGGCCAGGGAACGCTTTCGCACACTCACTATGCCAAACTGGTAGTGACTGAAGAAGTAGATCAGAGCCTCGGAGAGATTCATCCGGTTGAAGGTGGGCACTCGATAGAGTTTGCCATAGCACACATGCTCGATGTGGACCACAAAGTTGATGGTGTCCATGGAGCAGTCAATGTTGAGGTTCTCCAGCGAGAACTCGTAGTCCTCCTTGCTGATCTGATCGATGCTCTCCTTGAAGTAGGTGGTGCCGCTGACCACAATGGTGTCCAGCAGATGGGGACTCCAATCCATCAGCCGGTAGACACTGGCGGCACAGCAAGCCATCACATAGCAGCCCAGATACTGACGACCCCTCACATCGTCCTCGAAGACCGGGGCCTCCGGGTGGAGGTTGCCCCACAAGGACCACAGCCGTCCCTCGATCTCGATGTCGAACTTCTTGATCTTGCTGATGGGCAGGTTGCGGTACTTGCCCGCCGTATTGCGGCGATTCAACCTGCTCCACACGGGCAGACAGTTCTCCAGTTCCAGCCAACCAAGGGATTCGTTGGTGGCACAGATCTCGTACTCGGGTCTGCCGTACTGCTTGTTGGTGCAGGTCATGGGTATCGAGAGATCCGTAAGCAGTTGCAGGATTCGGGCGTTCGGAGCCGCCTTCTTGTGCGACAGGACATCCACCAGGAAGAACTTGTACAGGTTCTTCTCCTTCCAGTTCTTCACTGCACTGCGATCGTCTATGTACTTAATCACCGAATCCACGTCGTAGAGCAGAACCCACGAGGCGGTGTTCCTTTCGGGCCAACGCTTGGGTCCTTTAGGACAACGTTTCTTTTTCTTCCCACCTCCACCCTCCTCGTCGCCCTCGTCCGTCTGCTCCTCATCCCCGCCAGGTTTCTCCATACTGCCATAAGGATCGAACACGTGGAAGAACTCGTCGTGGTAGATGGCATAGCTTCCGTTGGGCGTGAAGATAATCATGTATTTACGCAGGTTTAGCAGCTTGCCGAACTTCTTCTTGAAAAGCATGAGACCCACTTCCGGAGAACCCGGTTTCTTCACCGGGGTTGGGGTCCACATGCCCGCCGGCTCGAAGCAGCGAATCCAGATGTCAAACTCGTAGTCATCGATGGTAACGTGGCGAACCACCCTCTCGAAGACCGATTCCAATTCACAAACTCCCGTGGCTATGGCCTTGGCATTGTTGATGACCCTGTCGATGCGGTAGGAGTTCCATTGGTTCAGGGGGCGCAGGGAGCAACTGATAATGGCCAGGGCGGAGGCGAAGTAGCACGGCTTGATCGTCTTGAAGGAGCCCTCCTCACGGCCCTCGAGCGCCAGGCTGCCTTGGATCTTGAAGTTGCAGTCCTTCTCGCGCATCCTGTAGCCGAACATGATGGGACGCGGCTTGTAGGCACGGCGCAGTTCCTTGGGCAGCTTCTTGCCCGGTCGGTGCTTCAGCTCCACCTCCTCCTCGCCCTCGCCTTCCTCCTCGCCCTCCTCCTCGCCGACCATGTCCTCCTCCTCGTCGCCCTCCTCGCCCTCGCCCTCGTCGATGCCAATGTCCCTGTACTCGGCTGCAAAATGGAAGAAAAGCATTTTAAACAAATAACTAGTAATTGATTCTGATGAGATAATAATTGAAAAAACATTTTTAACTCCATAAAAAATAGTTAAACATACCAGATAATCACAAATATAGGTTTCAAAATATATTGACAAGTGTTCAAAGTTATATTGTTAAAGGTTAAAAGTTGTATTAGACTCTGAAAACTCTGAAATATTTATATTTAACTTTGTACTAGCTTTTGCGTCAATCCTGTTAAATTATAAATATTTAATATATATTTATATTATATTACTAAATACTTTTCTGTTAGAAATACTTAGTCGGAATTCTTTGGACGAATACTATTACCACGTAATCAATCCTACTTACGTTTCTTTCCCGCCTTGCGGTCCAAGTGTTCCTGCTTTGCCTTCAAGAACATCTGGATGCGCTCGTTCTCCTTGCGGAGCTCCTCGTCGATGTAGCGCATCTTCTCCAGCCGCTGATCGCGCAGCTTCTTCTGCCTCGCAGTCTCCTGCTTGACCTCCTTATCATCATCCTCCTTGCGCCAGGGTCGGAAGCGCCCATGGATATTATTGTCCACCATTTGGACACAGGCCACGATGAAGTTCATCACCGAACAGCCCTGGGGATTGCAGCCGAACTCAATGCGCTTGATCAGGGCATCCAGTTCCACAAATCGGAGGAGACAAGCTGGTCCGGAGCCACCTTTTCTATACCCAATGGCATTACACGGGAATCCAATGAACATGTACACAAAGTTATAGCGCTTGAAGATCACGCAGGAGAAGCGTTGGCAAACGAGGAGCAACCTATTGTTATCAACCAGCAGATCCACCAGGACCTGGCGGAGAGGCACCATGATCGAGGACTTCACCACCTTCTTCACCTCCAGACTGAAGTTACTCTCTCCGATGGCAATATCCGGCAGTTTCTTGGCCAAAAGGCAGGCCAAAATGTACTCGTAGTTCTGGTAATCATCTCCAAAGCTATTGGCTGATTCAAGGGAGAATTCAATGAGGTCTGCATTCCAGGTGGAAAGCTTGTACTTGGAGGAAACAGCCATGGCAACCAAACCAGCCAGGAGACCTCCCAGCTTAGCCATCTCCTCATCCAACTGAGGAAGCTGCGTGGTGCCCATGATGATCCAGGAACCATCTGGTAACGCTTTAAAGTTGCTCTTGAGAGCCACTTCCTCCTCCACCGTGAGAACCCTCTTCAGATCCTCCTCTTCCTCCTGGCCTAGCTCATAGCCTCGCTTGATCTTCAGCCGCAGGGCCTTAAGATTCTCCTGGTCAGTGCGCAAAAGAACCTTCTGCGCTGGCTTATAGAGATAAGGTCTCTTAGGCTGCGGTTCTGGCAGTTCCTTGATGATGCTATTTATGATCATGTTAATCAGTTCCTCCACCATCTCCTTCTCATCGACCGTGGGGAAGCGATCCTCCTCCGGAATACTCTCGATGCTCTTCTTCTGCTTCAACTCCGGCATAGGTGGCTCATCCGTGAAGGTGGGCAGCCCCATTTGCAGACCTGGAAACTTGTTCGTCTGCGGTGTCATCACCTGCAAGGGGCGAATGCAACCCGTCCTGATCCCATGGATAAAGAACTTGCCACCACGTCGCATCTTCAAGGCATTCATGTAGATCACCCGGACGAAGGAGTCAAAGGTGGCGTGCATTTGCAGTACGGCTAGACCCTTAATGGTATAGTCGTCGGGATCTACCACAAGACCAGTTCGATTTCGCCGGAAGGGATCGAAGACATAGAAGAACTCCCTGTCCCGCCACACAGCCATCACCGAATTATCGATCTGGAGCAGCGCCGAAGGCCACTGGGGCATGTTGAACAACTGATGCAGAGCCATCGTTAGCTGGGATTCCAAGTAGCTCTTGCAGTCCGCCACATGACCGTTGATCATAAAGGGATGCTTGCGAACCGTGGCCTTAAAAGCACCCATAAGAAACATCTCCGGCAGATCCACCACATTCAAATGGGGCTTCTTGTTCTTCCAGCGTTTGCCATCCAGGCGGAACTTCTTGCGCAGGGTCTTATAGTACGCAACGCCGTACCTTATGATATCATCCACAGTGCCAGGTTTCCAGAGTTTAGCAAGCTCGAATTCCGAGTAAATAAGAGCTATCAAGGATACAACCAGCGAGGCATTCTTCTCATTGCCGGAGATGGGCTGGTGAATGCCACCAGTGGCCGCTGTTTTCACCGCGAAGTTCTCGTTGACCACGGCCCAGAGCTTGTGGTACTCCTCATTCTCCGCCGCCTTAATGGGCGGCTCCTTCAGTTTTCCGTACTGGGTCAAGGATATCTCGAAGATATTGAACTCATCCTGCGGCTGCAGATCACTGAACTTGGTGATCAGGTGCACCAAATGCTCCGTATAGCGAGTGGCCATGAGTGAGCACTTGCCTTCCTCGAAATCCCGCTCACAGTCCTCGTTGCGTCCATTGGGATCGAAGATATAGTACGAGTTCAGGCAACGCTTCCAGATGAGCAGGAAGAGATCGCGGGATGTGAAGATACACGCATTGTATTTGGAAAAGAATAGTGAAAGGGCCTTGAACATATTCGGTTCGTTCTTAAGAAGTCCTGAGAAGTGGATCTTTATCTCCACGGCAGCATCTCGTTCCACCACTTGTTGAATTATGTCAAAGTCATTCGTCTCCGACTTGTAGTTCAGATCGGCGCTCTTTTTGGTCAACTTCACGCCGCGCTTCAGGATACCATCCATGGTAGCTGCTGTCCAGAAATCTGGGTTCAAGCGAAAGCTCTCCACGAAGGCTACTATAATGGCGCCGATCTCACTGGGTCGATTATAGTATCTGGATAAGATGTTATTTTCGAAAAGGAAAAATATAATGTAAGCAATATTTTAATAGGAAATCATTCATAAAAGTAAAATAACTATCTTTAAACACTTACTGCAATCGGTAAGACTCCTGCTTTGGCTCCGGATAGATATTTCTATTGCCGAACACAATCTCAGCGGTGAAAGTCTTCTCCAGCTGCTGGGGTATATTATAGAGCGTAAGTTCGCCGTCGTTTTCTGCAAAGTTTCGATGAAGCTAGATAAAAATAGGAAAGTTCTGAGGGATGGGGTAGCCCCTTGCCAAGTACTTACCATATTTGGGCAGAGAGGCTGCGATGAACTCCTGGTCCAAGTTCTCCTCGCGCTTCTGATAGCCAACATTCCAGGTCCACAGATCCTGGGGACTGCAGCCCTCGATGATGTCGTATGTCTTAAGGTTCTCTCCCTCTAAGCCCTCTTGCAGGACACGCGGATTGTAGGAGGGGAAAGGCAACTCCTCCAGGGGGCCAACTTCAGTCTCGTTCAAGTAGATACGGCTCTTGGGACGCTTTAGCTCCAACTGCGCGAGGAAATTATATCATTACTTATTTAAGGTAAAATACATTTTAAATAAGCAATTACAGAGAAAAAAGCTTTCGAAGCGAAGTATATATTTAAGGATATTTATAATCTGGCAATCTTAAATATAAACTATGAATATTATATTAGCATATTATTTTCAAAAATTAGAATGAACTGAATGAATACTTTTTTATTCCTTTCCTTCATGATCAACCTATTCATAAATTATTACAACCTTATTGTGTGTTCAAAGGCTTGTAAATGATAGTTTATTAATAAACAATGCTTTTCCTTGTACAAAAGGTGTAGCTTAACCCTAATAAAGCTAGGACATGACCGGGCCAATTGAATTATTCAGAGACCCAGTAGTCTTGGCGATTGGATAGCATATGGCCAGTTATCGGCGCTTGGCTCTGCGAAGCTCTGTGCTTTCACTCGGCGACTCTGTTTTCCTGGCCATGGCCATAAGCTTTTAATGCGGCTGAAAATAGCACGCATACGCCACCGATGCCCGATGCCCGACGCCCCGTATATAGGAGGCGTTTGTGCTTCTCTGGGTCTTGGTCTTGGTACAATATGGTTTTGTGTTGTATGGCATGGAATGGCGTGTTATGGTATTTACGGGAGGCCTGTTTTTTCTTCCTCCTCTGCGTTATGTCTCGGCGCTCGTCAAGAAGCTAGTAAGCGGCATAAGGTAAGCACGAAATGCCAACTAGACTGACTATAACGACCTGATGTCGCCGCGCTATGTGCGGTATATGGCATTACGGGGCTCGTGTGTATGGGTTCGGGGTGCGTCCGTATAAGTGAGTGTGCCTCTATGGCTGGCTGGCCACGATGACGGCCACCAAACAACAGAGGCGTCCCATGCACAGAGCAGTAAACAACGAACAGCGCTTAGTGCCACATCACGGAATCTTATCGCTCTCGTTCGCTTCGACCAAAGCCAAAAACCCAGCCAAACCGAAACCGACTAGCCCGAGACCTGAAAACCCGGACCCCACGACCAAATACGAAGCTGCCTCGGCTGTAGAACAAACAAGTCATCTGCTGGCGTGCTGTTGCTGCAGCAACAATAACAAGAGCAACAGCAACAGAAACCGAGACATATAGCACAGCGACGGACCAGGTGAGCCAGGTGAGCGGCGCAGTATCGCGCAGTTATAGCATACGACCACCACGTCAATACCAACACCAAGGCGCACTCGCCAGCAGTACAAGTTGGTTCCAATTCCGACTACGCAACCCTCTTGAATAGGCGCGCTGGCAAAATGTCAAACTAGGTAGGGTTACGATGGGGCCGGAGACGGGGAGCTGGGGCACTGGCGGGGCCTGCAGACGGCGAGATCTTGCCCAAGACAGGTGTGCTGATGGGATGTCCACTTAATTATTGCGTTGGCTCGGCAGAGCATGTGCTTTTTGCCATATATCTCTTATTATAAACGATACTTTGGGATGGTATGTTTATTTTAATTGCATTTTTATTGACTTCTTTATAAGTAAAGAAATAAAAATAAATATGCAGCCAAGATTACACTAAAGAACACTCTCTTATATAGCATAAAATGTAAAATAAATTTGTAAACGGTATCCTTAATTATCCTTAATTCCAAGGTCATGAGGCTAACTAGTGAATAAGCGATAAAGATAACCCTTAGAGAAGAACCCCCTGCTTATAAGACCACTTGGCCTTGGAAAAACACTAAAAGGAACCGATGAACTAATCAACTTAAGGCAGCTGTTTCCATCAAATATGCTGAGGCTGCAACAGCAATCCCGGTGATGGCTTTGAATTCGAATTAAAATTGGTATTTGCCAGGTGCAGCTGCCCAACGAAAACTCAGGTACACATATACGGATGCCAAGCCAAAGTGTACAGCAAACAAGCGACTGCAGGCGGCGCCCCTGAGAAAAGGGAAAGGCTGCACAAAAGAGGCGTTTCCAAAGGGGGGTCTCTGAACTAATAAAAATAAGTTAGGTTATTACTAAAACGATATTTCTGGGATACAGAACAAGGATACGTTGTTTGCTTATTACTAATACTATAAAATTAATAACACTAGAAAGCCGGATAGATTATCTTGTTGGTATTAAAACTATTTTTTGGTTATTCCATTTATAACCAGATTTAAACCAAAAGATCATGTGTAAATCAGTATTGCTTCGTGTCTATTGATAAGACCCCAGCTATGAACAGCCATAAAACATACGAGAGCGATTATATCACTTCGGGTAGCAAACGAATCGTTCAAAGAGCAGAAAGGCTCTTATCTCCGCCGCAAAGTTAATTAGCCAAGATAGGGAGAGGTTTCTGCAGCGAGCCAAGCGAATAGGAATCGGATTTTAGTCGGTAACCCAGCATGTAGCCTTGCCACCCCCTCCGGCGTCGCCCACGCCCCCTCACTGCCACAATTGAGACATAGCGAACAGCATACGCGGAAAACGCAACGCAAATGAAACAAAAGCGAGGCGACTGCAACCGCACTGCCTTTGCATATGGCCACTGCACAATGCACTAGACCAACAACGCTCACAGCCGCGGTTAAGAGCGTAGTGGTTTGGATAAGAGAGATAAAAAGATAGTAGAGGCAGTCTAACAGTACTTCATAATAATTTTATTACTAACAACAATTGGATGGTAAACAAGATATTTTTTAAATTTATTATATGATTTAGAGTTTAAAAAAATTGTTTTCAACACTTAAATATAAATTTAATATTATTAAAACATATACGATATTGTTTCCCTAAGTCTTTTAATTGTTTTTAAAATTATAAAAAAAATATATATTCTTGTAACGCTAAATATTTAAAAAGAACTTGCAAAATTCCATCGTTTAAAAGATCCTTAAAAAGTATGCAACGTTTTATTTGTTCTTTATTTTTTTATTCCACAACAGCTTTTAAAAATTCGAAACTTCTTTAGACTTGATAACAATCATTGAAAAATATATATAGTTTTTTGTTAACAGATTTTGTTCAACATGCGATACTGTTTTCGTGCAAGTTATAGTCACTTAAGGTACTCCAAATATTCTATTGCATGCTTTTGTGTACCCAAGACTTACTTCTTATCTGCCTCAAGCCAAACCCGGAATCAGGTGAACTAAGACCTTTAACAAGTATCTTATTTAATTACTGCCGTTGTTTTTTTTTTGGTGAGTACTATAAGTAAAAGTATATTAACTTTGCAATAGGAAAAAAGGAGAACTAAAGGCAAGTTAAAATATACTAAGTACCATACAAATGATGTGTTCATAATATGAAACTTCTATTATTATGACCGGCAATGTCCAATAGGACAAAAAGGAAGCAGTTTCACCTTGTTTTTAGGGAAACCTACTAACATTTTGGCCTTCACTGTGCAATATAGTACAGACAAATAGAGCAAATATGTATGTACGGCATCATGACTGGCACCGTCCAATAGGATAAAGAGAAAGTCATTTCTTCCTCTATAAGCCACTAATATTTTGTCGCGCATTGTGCACAGTAACAGCTGCAAGTGTCGTTTGTGTTGCTACAACAACAAACACCACGCAAAAGGGACTGAGCATAGTGAACCGTTTTTATTTCATACGGAGCGCGCAAAGAACCCACACACACATTGGCAGGGGCGAAGAGCGGAGCCGAGAAACAGGCACACAAGTGTGTTATTACTCAGTAATTGTAAAAATGTCAGAGCCGCAACAACAAAAGCTAACGTAGAGGCGAAGCGAATTCGAGAACGTGCCGTGCCAACACTCACAAAAAGTGACTAATAAACGTTTTTCCATTTGCATGAACGGTATTATAAATGCTTTTATTTCTATTTTATTGTGCCAGCTTCAAAGGAGTCACTCTCTCACACACACACACTTACTCGTCCTCTGACGCATGATCTTTGCGCCGAGAGAGCGGAGCAACAACAACAGCGCAAGAAGCTGCTGCGCACTTAGCGGCGAAGAGGAGGAGAGACAAAGGAGGACAGGAGGAGAGAGAGAAGGAGCGGATAACTAGTTGGAATTTAGTTAAAACTACTACCGAAATGGCAGCTATTGCGGCATTGCCAACAGCCCCGTTGCGGCGCAACAACACCAGCAAAGGGGTAAGTAGACCCGGGGGAAGCCAGATAGGTTGGTTAACTTGGCCTTTAAGCGGCCCGCCGAGGGTGGATTTCACAACATGCCTCGAGTGGACACGCGGCCGTCAGACAAGCACGCGCCTAAACTGCATGTACTACATACATACGCAGATACTTATGTATCTATATACAGCACTTTTATTTACCCTTAAGCATTGTGCTTTGGAACTAAGGACGTAGATATGCGTGGAACAGAAGTCCTTGGTTCTAGTGTCTTACGATATTACATACATATATGCAGGACCTTTTTCAGGACCTGATCATTCAAGTTGGTGTTCTTCTCCAAAAGGGAATTTTCTTAATCTTCAAGGACTAATAATAGTTTAACCTCTTTCCTAGCATTTTATATCTGAAAACAGGGCGCTGAAAGCCATTAACTGCCATGGGGAAGCTTTTATAAAAAGTAGACTTATCCTTTTCAAGGATTTAAACATCACAGTAATATTTATAATAATAATAACACTAATTTAAACACAAAAAATAAGAAAAATATTAATTTCTTAGATTTATATTCTTTTAAAGTTGAAAAATTAAAACCCTAATACAAATTCTAAGATGTATATGATCTTTGTTTTATTTACTAAATTAAGTAACTGGAAAATATTACTATTTTCGATATCTTAAAATAAAAAATTTAAAATATTTTTAATTGGATGTTAAGAAAAGAGAAAGACTAAAAATCATAATTATACAAAATTTAAAAAATTTATCTTGAATTCAACATTTATTTTATTCAAAAAGGATTTTTTTTTTAAGGATCTTTTAAGGGATATATAAATCCTCTTTTTACGCACTTCCACCACTTAAGTGTGCTACTTT
Source organism: Drosophila biarmipes (assembly GCF_025231255.1). Classification (NCBI taxonomy): domain Eukaryota; kingdom Metazoa; phylum Arthropoda; class Insecta; order Diptera; family Drosophilidae; genus Drosophila; species Drosophila biarmipes. Next base: position 13,140,998 of record NC_066613.1, read on the forward strand.
AAGTGCTAATTAAATTCGACTGAACAGGATATGACAATTATTAATAAAGCTCAATTGGCTTTCTCTCCCCCTCCGTAGATCAAATCCCGGCGAAATGAGCGTAATATCCTCACTTTCTACGAAAAGATCGCCGTGATCCGGTACTATGAGGAGACCAATATTTCGAGAAACAGTCTGGCCAAGATGTTCCACTGCTGCGCCACCCAAATTCGCCGAATCCTGGACAAGAAAAAGGAGCTGCTCCAACAATTGGCCACCTTGAGCGAAGCCGATGCCTCTATCATAATCGAGGAGATGACGCGCAAGCGCCGTAAGTTCGAGATGAGTGCCATCAGTTTCCTCCTACACGAATGGGTGGAAAGATGCACCCAACTCCACCTGAACATAAGCATTCGGAACCAAAAGCTCAAGGAAACAGCTATCAGAATGGCAGCAGTTTTGAACTTGCCATCCTTTAGACCCTCCTATCGGTGGCTGAACCGATTCCGCGGAAAGTACAAGTACGAGGCCGATGAGTTGGGCTACCAGGGAGAGAATCCCGTGAGCCAGGATCTGCCTGTCGAGGACATTATTGTGGAGTTCAAACATGCTCTGCCCAACTTTATGCAACGCGAGTTGGCTGAGCCCTCTGGGGCTGTGTCTACAGTACCTCTTGCCCCAGATTTCGTAAATCTCTCTAGTGAGAACAGCCTGATGTCAGATCACCTCGAGGAGGATGATGGAGTGGAGATGGTTACCTGTGAGCCCACCATGATGGCGTCGCCAGCCAGCCCGCCTGAAGAGGAGGAGCAGGAGGAAGTAATCCCTCCCCCGGAAGGCCTGGAAAACGCCGATGATCAAATGAACGCCGGCACCAGCACTCTTCTAAATGGCGTTTTCCCGCACCTGGCCATCATCCACCAGTTCGCTCTGATGAACTCGGATGTCCAGGCGTTGGAGCTCATCTCCCAGCTGGGCGTGCATATGCAGCAGCAGGCTGTTTCTGGAGCATATCGCGGCCTGTCGCTGGCGACGACCGGTGGAGCTGGCGATGGACAAACGGATTTGGGAACCAACTCCCTGCCGGAACTGCCCCCGGGCAGCATATACGCAGATATCGATGACATTGAGTTGATCGAGTAGGAACGCCAAAAGGAAACCAATGCCATTATATAGTCATCTAGTATTTATGATCTACACACTTAAAGGTGTTTGATTTATTTCATTACGAAGTATTAGTGAAGTAATATCGCTTTAAAATAGAGCATACTTTTAATTAGTTTTAAATCAAATGGGATTTGATTTATCAAGAAATCAATAAACAAGCACTGCTTATGATGTAAACGTTTATATGGGGTGATTCCAAGATCTTACTGTTTCGAGGCTTACCATGCGCTTATCCGGAATTATGATCATATCCGAGCTGCACTCTGGAGTGGCTAGTTGTGGCCTTACCTCCCCCTCCTCCTCCTCCTCACCTTCCTCCGCTTGCTGCTCTTCCTCGCCCATGACCATGGGACTGTTGAGCACCACAAGGTCCTTCGGACACGTCCTTTCCACTCTGGCATCGTGCTCTACTAGGCCAAAATCCTTGCGGGCTGCTAGCAGGCGCTCTCGCATCTCTGCGTGCGTTTTCAGCTCCGCCGGCGTCCTTTGTGGAATGATGCACATGGTGTACTCGTCGTATAGGGCACATTGCTTTTTGTAGGGCCTAATGAAGCGGGACTCCTCCGCCTTCTGGTGGATGCGACGCAGCTCATCCTCGATGGTCAGCACTTGGGAGATCGTGGAGTTGGGCGGCTTCTTCTGACAAACACGATCGCGGGGCGGACAGTTCTCCGCCTTCCATTCCGGCGATGTCTCGTTGCCCAGAAACGTACGCACTTCATACGGATTTGCGGATGGACTGCACTCCGCGTTCACCTCCACGAATTTTTTCAACATTTTTGCAAAACACTAACGATTTTGCAGGAGTTGGGAATAAAACTAGTAATTTTGTAGCACAACACGTTCGTTATGTTTCGAATAAGTCATACAAATAAATAATTTGTGTTTGGTTGGGTGTCAAAGAAAGGCATGGTTTACTATAAACTTTTTTGAGGATTTTATATAAAAATCTTGAAAACCAAACCTTAAGATTGGCTTTAAAACTTTTATCCGTTCAAAAATGTAGTATGGTATAAATTATGGATTGAAGATAAAAGTTCCAGCTTTTCAGAAAATAAAGATTAAGGTAAAGTTTTTCTAAGTTTCCTTTTTTAAACACACTATTAAGACAAAAGTTAATTTTGTGGTGCTAAAAATTGAAAATGCTGCTAAAATTCTGTTGCTATAGTATCGTTTAAAATATTTTACTTTACCACGAAACTCATAGATAAACCCCTTTATAGAAATTGCTAAAATAACGTAATCCTAACTTTTAAAACAGCGGTCGGCTCGTAATATTTTAAACATATTTCACATGAGTGGGTAATATACAATGTTTGTGTGGTGGCAGAGAACAAGTAGACCCATTCCCTATGTCTGCTTAATATAAAGCAAGCACCTCTGGTTTGAAATAAACCTTAAACTGTGCAACTGAATATTTTATATATTGTTTTCTAAATAGTTTAACCTTATCACTAAATAAAGGTGCTTCAAATAGACATTCAAAAATCCCGCCCTCAGCATCCGTTCACAATAGACCGCTTCGTTCTTATTGGATTGCACCGCTAACCAACAAACGGCCACACTAGCAGCAAAAAAACAATCAGCGCTCGATGCAGTATTAAACAAAGAATATTCTTCGATTTTCTGCCTCGCACGGGCCGAAACCTACCAAGATGTGGATTCAGCCCAAGGAGCTGCTCCTGCCCTCGGCATTCTGGTGAGTGGTGCCCCCGCTCCGGGGTCAAATCGAAGCAAAGCCAAAAACACAAATTAAACATGCCCGCTTGCGTGTGTGGGTGGGACAAATGTGGATGGCATGTGTGTATGCATATGCAGTGTTGTTGTTGTGTCCATGGAAGGTGTCTCATGGAATGCGTTTATCACGCAGTGCAGGCCGCCAGGAGAGCCCCCGGTCTGGAACGGCGAGCACGCATAAGCCCCTCACTTGCCTCTGTTGATAACTAATTGAGCCAAAAGTTCAAGACCTCCTTGGACCGACGGTTCTGATTTCGCAACGTAAAAGAGGCAGCTGTGCAAAGTCAGCAGCCGCAGCCGCAGCTTGAAAATTGATTTCCAACTGTTCCCTGCTGCGTAGTAAAAGAAAAACCCCCACTCCGCCCCCTAGAAAACGCAACCTCCCTGCTAAACCGATTGTAAAAACCCTTTCCGCCCACAGGATTGCCGAGATGCACTCGCGATACTTTGTCCTGCAGAAGCGACGTGGTCACGGGGAATCCCGCGGCTTCGGATCCATGCTGGTGGGCACCTACGACAGCGTGATGAACACCAAGCCGGCTCCCTATCGCATCCTCCACCAGACGCCCTCGTCGGAGGTGTCTTACGGTAGGTTCAGGCACTCGTACTCATCCGCTTTATCAGTTCCAGTTCCTCGAGTCTAGGCCCAGCTATATGTGACCGTGAATCATCGGGCTTCGCCTCGCTTTTATGGGAGTATGCCAATATTTCTTTCATCTACGGTTCCCTCGCAGCGCTTACGTAAACGGAGAACGAGGCTGATTACAAAAGCTGCGGAGGCTGGCTCGTTTCTTTTGTTACTTAATTTGCTTTATATTAAGAAAGGAAGCTTGAAGTAGGAGACTGGGAATATCAGAAACCTCGGGGTACTCTTACAAAGCATATAGAACTTTTAAGTTTCGGTTCCTTTTCCATGTTAAAAATCCCCGCAGGCTTAAAAATATTTCCACTGTCCTACAATCTTACTTTGATTTCATAATGTGTAAAACTACAAAGCTTTACTGATATGGGGTTTTGAGCAGTGAGGGTATATAGTGTAATATCAAGCGATAAGACGAAAATAAGAAACATTTTGGACATTTAATTACCACACACGGTTTTGATTTAATGTGTACATATAACCCTTTATCTTATCTACTTTATTTGATAAAATAATTGATCATTTACCGCCCGTTCCCCGCAGAAATCGCCATTGGCATCACCCAGGATGAGATAGTCAAAGACTGGGAATGGCTGCAGGCCAATCTCTTCAAAGTGCTGGACGAGATGGAGAACGAGGACGAGGTGACCAACTTCACCATATGCAAGATCCAATCTCTGTACACGCAAAACAATCAAGATGACTCCGGCGAATCAGCCGACTTCAAGGTGATGAAATCGAAGTTCAGGCAGATTTTCAAAATGCCCGAGGAAGAGCGACTAGTTAACTCCTACTCGGCCACGTAAGTTTCGAAATTCTTTTAACAGTCGTAAAGAAAGCTCACTCGATATTTGATTTTAGATATGTGAAGAACAAGATCCCGAGACAGGGTCAGCTGTACATTTCTCTGAACCACGTCTGCTTCTACTCGTACATGCTGGGTCAGGAGATAAAGCGCATTATACGCTTTGCGGAGCTGGAGGACATCAGCCGAAATGCGAATACCATCTATCTGAAGACCACCAACAACATGACTTACAACTTTACAATGCTCTTCAACGCCAGCGAGGCGCACCAGTTGATCGAGCAGCTCAACAAAATGGCCATTCAGCAACTGATCCATGATCCCGACAGCCCAGTGGTGGACCACGACACTTCGAATTTTGCACGATTGGGTGCCAAGACATCCAAGAAGCCCGTGCTGCTGAGGGATCTAACAGCTCGACAGAAATCCGAGGAGTTTCGCATCTATTTTCGACTGCCACAGTCGGAGATAATCGATGGCAAGATTAAGGCAAACATCTGGACGCCATACTCAAAGCGGTTCAATTCCGGCTTTATCTATCTATCGCCGAATTTCTTTTGCTTTCGTAGCGATGTCAAGGATTTGGTCAGCGTGGTCATACCCATGAAGACCATTAAGGTGAGCAGTGGGCCTCTTTTTCATTAGGAAATTTCATTTTAATATCTTTATTGTAGAGTGTGGAGAAGAAGGATGATGGACAACAGCGGTTCGAAAACCAAATTGTCATCATTACATCAGAGAATGTGCCTTTCATGTTTGCTCATATCGTAGACAGAGATGTGCTGATCTCCAAGATCACAGATCTTCTCGCACGGATTCATGTGTATGTATAGTGGTTTAAACATAAGATCAGTAATTACAATTATTTCCCTTAGTCCTGTGAGTCGCGAACGGGCCAAGTATGATATTTCGTGGAGCAAGCAGACCGCTCTGATGAACACATTTAAGACCCAGTTCAGCTCGGAGATCATTCAGAAACAGGAGGAAAAGATGGTGCGCTGGGAGGCGCATTTCCGGGACTTTGGACGCGGCATCGGGATGTTCCGCACCACGGACGTGATAAATCTAATAGTGGAGGGCATTCCCGACAAGCTGCGTCAGGAGATCTGGCTGATCTTCTCCGGGGCGATTCACGACAAGGAGATGAATCCCGGACTGTACGAGGATTTGGTAGAGAAGGCGGCATGCATTAAGAATTGCTTTGCCCATGACGAAATCGACCGGGATTTGCCAAGATCACTTCCCGAGCATCCGGCATTCCAAAGCACCGATGGCATTGGAGCCCTGAGAAGAGTCCTGCAGGCCTATGCGCTGCGCAACCCGCAGGTGGGCTACTGCCAGGCCATGAACATTGTGTCGTCCGTGTTCCTGCTGTTCTGCGACGAGGAGAATGCCTTCTGGATGCTGGCCAGCCTGTGCGAGAACCTACTGCCGGACTACTACAAGGACAAGGTGGTGGGTGCCCAGATCGACCAGGGCGTGCTCAACGAGTTGGTGGAGACGCATCTAGCCGACTTGCATGGCCACCTGGAGCAGCTCGGTGTGATCAAGATGATCTCCATCTCCTGGTTCCTTACCATCTTCATGAGCGTGATCAGCTACGAGAGCTCTCTGCACATCCTGGACTGCTTCTTCTACGAGGGCGCCAAGATCATCTTCATGATCTCGCTGCAGATCATCGAGTGGAACAGGGATAAGCTGTTGCAGTGCCAGGATGATGGCGAAGCCATGCTAGTACTACAGAACTACCTGGAGGGGATCTACAACCCAGAGTACCAGGTTCCGCCCACGACGGACAAGCGGAAGCAGGAGCGTAAAGTCCAAACTCAAACGGTACAGACTCTGATTCACGAGGCGTACACCAAGTTCGGCGAGGAGATAACCCAGCAACGCATCGAGGAACTGCGCAATAAGCATCGTCGGTTGACTATGCGGCAATTCGATATTGACAACGAGAAGACCATTGTAAAGGCCTACGTCCAGAATCCCTATTTCAGTCGCAGTGAGCTGCACATGCTGCTTACCATTATCCGGGAAGAAAAGCATGCCCTGAAATCCCTGCAGCAACAGCAGCAGAAAGTGCAATGTCCCCTGTCGGAGATGCCACAGCTGGTGCCGCAGTCGCCCAACAGAGCTATCCACGATGCGGGCACCTCTGGCAGCAGGTACGAGGCGTACAGTGTTAACTACGAGGTGTTCCACACACTTTTTACGGAGCTAACACCATGGCGGAAGTGCGTCAGCGTAGACATTGGCGAGAAGTTGTTCAGGGTGAGTTATTGGTCGGAGTTTGATTTGGAATGGCTCAATAAGTTTTTATGTTCTTCCTCCAGCTCACAGATAAGAGAGGCACTGGTTTTCTTGACTTTGGCCAGCTCATCAATGCCTTGGGCCTGGTCTGCTCCAACAAGAACATGGAGAAGCTGAAGCTGCTGTTTGTGCTGCACCTGCCGCCTCTCTTGTCCAAGGCGGAGATTGAACGATCTCGTCGCCCGCGTCCTCGCACCAAAGACGATGCCGAGGAGGCCTTTGAGGCGGAGGATTTCTTTGAGTGAGTGCTTTACTCGATGGAAAACCAATCAACAGCAAGTTGAGCCTCGTGTATTTGCAGCAACGATGCCTCAGAGTCGATGGAGGCGCTGCCCTCGCCCTCGGATCACAACTTTGATGCCGACGACTTTGCCCTGATCAGTGCCACCCAGCACCTACACAACCTGGCCGGAATCTCGGGCAACACGTTCATGGACCTGTCGCGCACGCCCAATCTATCGCTGAACTCCAACACCTCATCGTTGGCGCAGCCCAGCTCAACCTTCTACGTGGACCTGCCGGCTCTCCAGGGTACTGCACCATCCACAGATGCTGGGCGGGACGAAGACGGGCTCCAGAGAGAGCTTCGCCAGCAGGGCCGTTACGAATCGATTGACACCTTTTCGGATATTTCAGATCTGGGAGCGGCTCGCATGACGCCGCCCGGAGCGGGAGCGGATGCGGCAGCTGGAGCAGCCTCGGCTGCGGCCGCCGATCACATGCTTCTGAATGTCGAGACTATATCGAATTTCTCACAGATCAGCGACCTGGTTGCGGCCACGCGGCTAGAGCGCGCCGACTCGAATGCCACGGACTCGCGGAGCCTTGGCAGTCTTGGCTATCTGCTGGACCAGCCGGACGAGGGTGCGTCCAGCTCGCAGCACAGCATTCCGCACATGCGCAAGGAGAATTTCCAGCTGTTGTGGCGCAGCATCATAGAGATAATGGGTCTAGTCCAGGATGAAGAGATGCAGAGGGCTTGTAAGTAAACGTTAAGATAGTGAGGGTTCCTAATTAAAGCTTTCTTTGCTTTGCAGATGAGAATCTCTTGGAGCTGGGTAACAGCAACATTAAGAAGGAGCCCAGCCTGGAAAGTTTTACCCAGCTGAATATGGGAGGCGATGAGGTAAGTCGTGCTTTTTTTTTTAAAAGGCTATAAATGACCCTGAAAAACTTACGTCCCCCAGCAACCGGATAGCAATGGCAATCCCACCACACCCGCAGCAGAACCCATTGGCACCACCCGCCTCTTTGTGGCCCTGGAGGAGGAGCTGCGCCAGGCGAGCGGCAAGGCCAGGACCACAACGACCAGCAGCGGCGACAGCAGCAGCAGTAGCACAAACATTTCCGAGTCCTGGCACATATCCATCAGCCAGTTTATCGCCACGGTCCTGACCGTAAACAGCATTGTCAGAGGTTTCCAAACACCCATCCAAATAAGCGAACAGATCGAGCAGCTGCAAAAGAAGCGGCGCAAGTGTCTGTCCACCAACTACTGAATACCCTTAGTCCCTATGGTGTACCCCACCCTAACCCCGCTCCCAACCCTAGCCACAAAACTGTATTAGCCATATATGAGAGCCCGACCCATCCTCGTGCAATGCGGCAAGCTTTCAAACGTATCCATGTTTTATGTATGTATATTGTATTGCCTCTACCTTTAAGTTAAGACAATTGTTTGTGAATATAATTCTATTATTCCTATTATACAACGCAGTCATATATAAATAACGATGGATGCCGGTTTTTTGTACATACGTGATGTACTTTTCGGATGGGTCATCAAGAATATAAAATATTTTCAAAGGGATTGCGATCCACCTATTTACATGAAACCCTACTCTTCCATGGCTACCTGCTGCGAGGCCCTTCTGTTCGCCGACGCGTGTTGTCGCTCGTGCTCTGCCGTTCGCACCAGACACTCCTCGTACGTCCACTTGGGGAAAACGCGCTTGTACAGGTACATGAAAGCAGTGTCATAGGACCGCAGCTGGCCATCAAAGTAGCACTTCATGTGGCCGTGCGTGCCCAGCGACTCCTTGATGTGTCCCAGCCGACCGCACTTGGTCCTTAGTTTCACCGGCTTGAAGTACTCTACATCCTCCTTGTAGAAGAACATGTATCGGATTGTGGCCGACTTGCGGTTAATCCGCATGGGGTGACCGCTGAGGACAACGCGCTTCAGCACAATGCGATCCGGATTGCAGGAAAGCAGGCGGCCACGGGCCACCAGCGCCAGTGTAGAGTCGGGATTCACCTTGAAGGCCAGCACGGCTGCCGGCGGGAACTGGATGGGGGCGTAGAACGTGGCGCAGACGGTCTCGTACGGACGGAAGTAGCGTTCAAACTGGATAAAGATACTTTATTAATATTGACTTAGTTGAGAATCAAGGTAAATATCATACCTTGTGCTTGTCTCCATTAGTGTGCTGGCTGTAAATTGGATTCACCACAAAGCGGCGGTAGCCGCACTGGATAATCAGCTGCTCCTTGGACTTGAGCGGCACCTCTGAGTCGGGCATCCGCTGCAGGACGACGTTCATGATGCACATTTGGTGCTCATGGGGCAGCATTCCGTAGACAATAATGTTGTCCGTGAGCTGGCCGGACTTGAAGGCGTTCCAACGGCTTTCGGGCACATTGATCACATGGAGAGTGATGTAAAGGCCAGGCTAGAAATATTTAAGAACTGGATAGTATGACTTCTCAAACCAAAGTTGTGAAGAACCCTTACCAGTACACCCTCAAACTCCTTGGCTTCGTTCAGAATCCTCCGCTTGGTGCGGTCAAAGTTCTGGAACTGATAGATGCGCGCATAGTCAGCGGGCAGATTCTCCTTCGCATCCCAGGGCGAAGTCCTGAAGGACTCCAAGCCACGATACTTCTGGAACCTCTCGTGGGCAGGCACATCCAAGGGAGTGTCAATCTCATCAGGCCAGAGCTGATCCGTGCGAGCCTGCTGCAGCTTCTTAAGGGTCTCCCGCTCCTCCTGGAAGTCCATCTGCTGATCGTACTTCTCGTCGTTGACGGCAGCTTCCGAAGTCACGGAAACACTGTCCTGAAACTCCTCTGTGTCCGAGTCTCGCTTCTCGTACTCATCCTCGAAGGATTTGTTGTCGCACGACATGAAGTCCTCATCATCCTCCTCATCGTCATCATCATCATCGTCGCTCATGTCTTCGTCTTCCTTGCTGTCCGGGTCTTCCACTTCCTCGACATCGGGTATCCAGGCGGCCTGGTACTCGCTGTAGCCCTTGGGCACACGCTTCACCAGCTTCATCTTTTTGGTCTCCTGCTGCGCGGCGGCGATCTCCTCCTCGGTGGGCCACGTCTGCTCCGCGTCCATGGGATCGGGTATGTTCTCGCTTTGCAGGGAAGTGCGCTTCGCGGGATCACTGCGGTCCAGAAGACGCACCTCGGCATTCTCGCCATCACGCGACTTGTCCAGTTTGTACGGATCTGGCGGAGCCACCACCTGACTCAACTGGAAGTCACCCAGGCCGGGAATGTGCACCAAGCCATTAACATTGAGAGATTGACCACGAAGGAAGCCAGTGACTTCTAAGGTGCCCATGTCGTCACTGGGATCGGAACTTGGTTTGAACTCCACCACATCGCCGAAGAGATGCGGACGATTGGCCACGTTGTGCAGAATGCGCTTCTTCTGGCCGCCAATGCGCCGCATCACATTCAAGCCCTCGCTGGCAGTGTCCAATTGCATGATCTTCTCCTCGGGCAGCAGCTTGGAGATGATCTTCTGGGCAGCCTGCTTGGCAGCGGGTCGTCGCTTGGGATTGATCGACTCCAGATCCATGAGGGCCACCACGGGAGTGGGTATTCCCTGGGCGGACATCATGTTAAAGATCCTCTGGCCCCAGCGATCGAAGATCTCGTCATCTCCAAATGCGGCGGAGGTCAGGAGCAGGGTGGTATCGCACACCTTGAGGTAATCCAGGGCGATCAGCTCATTTCCACGACCCACAGGCGGGGTGACAAAGGCGAAGCGCTGCTTGAATCGCGGGAGATTCATGTAAACAATGCCACTGGGCGAGTTCTCCACCACTAGTTCGCTGTCGCAGCTCTGGAGGATGGCCAGCGCGGACTTGGGGTCGATCTGCTCGTGCATGGGCAGCAGGCAGACGAGGAAGGGAGCGGTGTTCTGACCACCCAGTTTCCTCTTCTGCTCCAGCACCTCCTCCCTTTTGTTCTTCCGCAGCTGGTTCATCTGGTTGCGACGCTGCTCCTTGCGCTGCTGCTGCTTGTGCTTGTGGGAGATGGCCTTGAGACCAATCTTTCCTGCGGGAAAGAACCACCAGGTGGATTAGATGACTTCAGGAGACCAAAATCTTGAAGAGATTTGCACTTACCCTTCTGGGCATTGTCGATGGCTCCCTTGGAGCGATGACGGCCCGTTTTGTGGGCCTTGTTCGTTTGCTTCAGCGGCCCGGGCCGATGAAACGCATGATCCGCCATGATTGCAGGTGATTTATTGAAGAAATTCCAACCAATTTACGCTGTTTTGTTTCTTCGACAACCAAGAGCACATGTTCTAGCGACAGAGATGTTCGATTATTTCTTAGCTATAATTATCGATTACATACCACAGACACACTCCCGCAATATCGTGTGCAGCCACCCAGAACTAGCGAATACACCAACCTAACAATATAGGCGCCAAATTTTGAAATGAATTGTACAATGTACTTCAGGGACCCCTTAAAGATAGTTTCATCATTATATAAAACAGAAAGATGGTTTAAAAAACATTCCTACCAGAGGTAGGACCTTCACATAATATTCTATCATCTATTCGACCTCCTCTGCAATGCGCCCAAAATAAAACACTGCTGGTTCGTTTTTTTAAACCACATTCACTGTAAATATGTATTTGCTGTTTATGGTATAGACTTGACGTCTGCTTGAATATAACGCTGTTTAGTAGCTAGTTTACATGATATATGCATGCGTCGGATTCTTTTTCCTCAGCTGTAGTAGCCCAGTATAGTAATAGGTTCAACTGCCTCCGATTATTCGCCACCTTCGCCTGGGCGCGCTCCTCAAAATAGATTCGAATGGGTTTTTTGTCTAGGGCTTACAATAGGTAGACGTAAGTAGTAGTAATTAACTTAGTTGCGTAGGGTATTCATAAGTGGGGTGTGTAAATAATTTTCCAGGGGCCTCGAGTGACTAAAACTCGACTAAAACTTAACGATAGGCCATAACACTTAACAATTAGGAGTAAAACAATAGAACTAATCGTAGGTAAATTGAGTGATTGTTTCTCATTATTTGGGCTTTGTACTTCTCGAGATCTCCTCTGGGCTGTAGTTGTGGGTTTGTCGGTAGGTACAATTGAAGACGATCCTCAGCGAAGTCCAACGGCGTGCTGGATAAATCTCAATGTTGCATGATTTTGCTGCGTTTCCTCTCTCACGTCCCCTCGTTAAAGTAATTTATGCAGTTGTATATGGATATTTGTATATATATAATTCAATATTTATGCATTGGATTGGCCTACTTATGCCTTACGCATTGCCAATGGCCTGCCCTAAAAAAATTATGCGTATCGCGTCCCGTTCCGCCCCGAAAATCCCATTTACATACAAAACATACCGAGTACTCTACCCTCTCGCTAGGTTCTTACAAAATTGGTGCCATCTTGTCGAGTGTCTTTGTGTTTAATTTGTTGTTCAATAAATGCAGAAGTTCGACTCTGCCCTACGTACATCCTTCAGTAATCCGTATCTATACGCCCACCTCTCACTTCACTTCCCCTTCCCTTCGATCTGACTGCCGGTTTATTGTTGTCTTTGTGCGCGGGATCGGGAGCATTTGGCTTTGTTAGTCGCGACCTGGCCAATGGCAAGTGCAATTACATATTTCTGCATTGGGCGCAAACCGAGCGCGCCTTTGTATTGTCACGCACAAAATCATGCACATTGAACTTTCCATCATCGCCGTGCTCGTAGCCGCGACTCTTCAGCTGCCTGAAAAGCAAGAGATTGGGGAGATTGGTTGGGGCAAGTCAAGTAAGGAGCTGCATATTCGGCAAGAAATCAAAAGTGATGTAAAACAGAAGGTTATTTTAATGTTCTAGAAATCAAGATGAAAATACTCTTAAATGTCGATCCAAGATCTTGATATCAAGTTTAGGAAACCAACTGTGATGTAATATAGCGATTCATTTATCCGTTCTTAATATCAAGAGATATCAAGACTCTCGAATTTGTTGCTCAAGATAAAGAGTTCTTGAAATTAAGATCAACAAACAAGTGAGATGAAGATGTTCAGATGTTCAAGAATAATTTTAATAATTAGGCTTATTAAAAATAAATTTCTAAAAAAAAGACTAAAAACTTTATAAATTTCCAAAAATTAAGTTGCTAGAACTTCGCAGAGACACTGTTGTTGCCCTTTTGAATAACCACCTCTGAAGGCCATTGTTTTGGCCAATTATGGATGCATTTCAAGAGGAGCACCTACCTGGCCACCGCTGTGAAGGACAGCTCCACGTTGAGTCCCGTCTTGGCCGAGGTCTCCATGAAGGGCACGTTGTGCTCCCGGCCCAAGCGCTCCCCATCCTCCCGCTTCACCTGCCGCTCGCTGCCGCTGCAGTCGGCCTTGTTTCCTGCGAAACGAAAAGTGGATTCGATTTTTCCGAAGCTCGTAAGTTGATGAAGCTTAATCAAAGCCTTTTAACTGCATCTCCCACCTATTAAAACGATGACCACGTCCTCCTGCGCGTACTCCCGGATCTCGCCCAGCCAGGCGCGGATGTTGTCGTAGGTGGTCTTGTTGGTCACGTCGTACAGCAGCAGCAGAGCTTCGGTTCAAAAATTAAATTAGGATCAAAGGACAGGCGGTCGAAAGGAGCCGCAGTGAAGGGCACCCGGAAAAAGAGTGAAATTGAAATTGTATTATAAAATTAAAAGAAATATTTTAAGCTTTACATGTGCAAGGGATTTAAAGCTATCATTTAAAACTATTTTTATTTTTAAAATGTCTAGGAAGTAAATTCCCTAAGATATATATAAGCGATCAAGAAGATTATTAGAAAATGCTGCGCGCAAGGATTTTTTCATTTCGAAGAAATTATTTGTCTTTTTATTTTCTGCAGCAGAAATCCTCTAAAAAGTATTATGTACAGCGTTGCAATGAAAATGCTTGCTGTACTTCCTAGAAGTGACACAGAACTTGTTTTCCTTTGCCCCTTAAATTGATAGGGCTCTGGAAAAATTCCACGAAAGGCAAACTTCAAGACCCTTGGAGAAAAAAAATACTTTGCAACTAAAGAGGAGTTAAGTCGAATTCTAGGAAGTATACATTTATCTATTGAGAATTGCGAATAAATATTATTAACACACAAATAAATAAACTGTTTGAGAATTTAGTCCTTTAAGTTGGCTAAAAGTTAGGATACCTGACAAGTTTAAAGGGATAACCGTAATACTTTATGGGTATATCAAAAAATAATTTTTAATCACCAGCTACAGGTTAACAGAGTTATTTTCTTAATTTATTGGCTATAATAAAAGGGTTTTAATATTTATTATTCTTATTTAAAAAATCTTAAAAATCCTTAAAATCAATAAAATGTATATATTTTATGTCTATATATAAATGAGGGCTAGGGGGCTATCTCACCATGGGCGTCGCGGTAGTAGGCGTGGGTGACGCTCCGGAATCGCTCCTGACCGGCCGTGTCCCAGATCTGCAGCTTGACGCGTGTCCCGTCGACGACCACCACTTTGTTCTGTTGATATTTTTGTAATTGAACGAAATGTAATTTATTATTTTATAAATGCCCGACACAAAACTGGAACGTGGAAATGCAATTGTTATGTAAAATGCAATTAATACACGAAACAGTCATGCACAAAGGCCGTGCCACCGAATTACACATACAGAGAGGGAGAAGAGGGGGAAAAAGAGTTCAAGTGGGATAACGTTGCGAATGCGTAATGCATATCACTTATACGCAGCGTGCCCCCAAAACACATGCAGACTTGTTGAAAGCAAGAGAATCGGGGCGGGGGAATATTCATAAGTACAGGCAGACGGCCATTTCCATGATGAAAGCCCTGGGTCGAGGGATCCGGCATAATGATGAGCCGCCTCCTCTTCCGTCTTCCTCCTTGCCCGGATAATGAGCAGCAGACGTTGCAAGTTCGTCCGGTCATTGGCATTACGATGGCCCCATGTCGTGCCCCTCCAACTACTCAGACAGTCAGTCAATAGCATAAAAATGTACGGGGGCAGGAGAACACAGAAAAATAAAGAAAATACAGAACATACAGCGAAAGGTACAAGTACGGGGTTAGGTTCTAATGTGTTTGTGCGGCAATGTGCCTTGATTTGATTTCCATTTCGGGGAAAGTAACATGACTAAACAGATAAACCAAGAATTTCGGGCTCAGCACACACTAGGCTGAAGCACTGTCGCACTTTTCAGGGTCAAAATAAAAATTAAAAGGATAAAATAGGGATTTACAACTATACACCTTGTTTTTTATTTAATATATTTTTGGGTTAACTTAAATAACTTTAACAAGTATTTAGTCTTATGGAAATATTATAAGGAGTATCTATGCATGTGATGTAAAGATCATAATAAAACATGTAAAAGGCCGTTTTTATTGTATTTATTTAAGTTTGTTCGATTAATTATTAATTTGTAACTCCTTAACAATTATTATTAAAAAATGCTGAAATGTAGAATGTTTTAGTTCCAAGCCTTCTGTTTAATATTAGTCCAGCTTCGTTTGAATAAATACGTAGGGGAGTAAATAAGTGGGTGCATATCTTACAACATTCAAATGGAAAACTTTTCCTACATCTAGGGAGTTCAAACATTTAATTATCCATAAATTGGCAGGCACTCGTACACAGTATTCGCTTACTTTATACTTTGGCCAAGAATCAGCCAAGCTGAAAAATCAACATGAACAACTCCCCAGCGAATTACATTTCAGGTCATTCCCCGGAGGCCCCCTGAAGTAAGCAGCGGGCTCAGGGGGAGGTGGTGCATCCCCGAGGCACCACCAAAGTTAGACAATGCCACAGTCGACATATTTAATACGGCTAACATGGCAACAATTTAAAGTCAAGGAAACGCCAAACGAAACGGCACAGAGACAGATAGTAATAGAAAGAGATAGATAGTGATAGCGAGATAGAGACGGGGATACGTAACACGGGTAGTTTAATAAATTTATGAGCCATGAACCACAGAGGCAAAGAGGATAGGGATGCGCCTTCGGCCAGGACAACTAAGTCCCTAAATGTTCAACCGCACAATAATAAGCACAATAAAAGCAACAACAACAGCGAGGGAGGGTAAACAGCACACACACATAGATACACACACAGACACGGGCAGGAACATCAACAAGTCCTTTTCAAGTTCACATGCTTTTTAATAAATAGTCCCCCAAGGATCCTTATCTCCATCAACAGAGTGGGAGCTTGGGAGGCTTTCGCTGGGTTTTGAACAAGAACTAAACGTAAAGAGGCAACCGCAGGCAACTACGAAATCATGCACCACAACCCATAGACGGGTCGCAGAGGGGGTGAGAGAGACAGAGACAGGCGGGGAGAAAGAGACGCACACAGAAGGTTGGAAAGAGACAGAAACAGAGAGAAAGTGAGTGAACGGTGGAGTTGAGAGGGCAGTAGGTGAAAATCGCATTCAAAACCTTGACAACTGTTGACAGGACACACAGATTGGCGAAGTAGATAGCAGGAGTGGTGGCGGTACACAGAGAGAAATATGTATAAACATGTATATAAAGATGTATTTAATTTCTAACTCCTTATCAATGAAAGTCATCTAAGAAGATCCCAAACAAATTTGTATTTGAAATTAGGTATTTTCCTTTGTAAGCAACATTTTGTGGAATAAAAAGTAACTTAAAAATTAAGCTTAAAGCATAAAAATTGCTCAAACAGTATTGGGACTGTAGTGTTTTTTTTTAATAGAAAATACTGACATACATTTCTCTCCCTATGTACCCCCATGATGGACAGTTCAAATAGATAGATAAATGATGTAGATTTAGTAGACAGACAGAGTCAAAGATGTAGTGGCGACTGAATCGGCCGTTTTAGTTCATCCTAGAAGTATGCTTCTCTTCAGTATATGTAAGCCGAGCTTCGTTGCATATCCGAAATTTTGGTGCAATGCTATCGGGGTAATACCAATGAGAATGGTAATTCATCGAAGGTCAGCCGGCGCAGGGAGTCTTTGGAAAGCTCGACTCAGCTGTGAAACATTTCCGCCGATGGCCCCAATTACCCCACGCTAATTTTGATTCGGTCTTTTCAAATCAAGTCGTCATTGAGTGCAGATGCACTCACTCTCTATTCCGGTAAAATTGGTAACATCCCACGTGTATCTCAGGCAGGAGATGTAAGAAAGCCCCTGAGATAGGGCCCCAAGTCCGATCACGAATTTATTTTTTTTAAATCTGTGGAACATTTTTTTTTTGGGGCATAAGAACCCCAAAACCACCAGGTGGGTAAACCTTGTGCTCGATTTTCCCGCACTTAAAAATTTACAGTAGCCACACAAATTTCGCAGAGCTGCAGAAAGGCAGCCAAATCGCACCGCGCACGCCAGAGGAGCACCCTGCCGCACCGCGCACGCCAGAGGAGCACCCCGTCGCAAAGCATCCGCCAGAGGAGCACCTTGCCGCACCGCGCACGCCAGAGGAGCACCCCGCCGCACCGCGCACGCCAGAGGAGCACCCCGCCGCAAAGCATCCGCCAGAGGAGCACCCTGCCGCACCGCGCACGCCAGAGGAGCACCCCGCCGCAAAGCATCCGCCAGAGGAGCACCCTGCCGCACCGCGCACGCCAGAGGAGCACCCCGCCGCAAAGCATCCGCCAGAGGAGCACCCTGCCGCACCGCGCACGCCAGAGGAGCACCCCGCCGCAAAGCATCCGCCAGAGGAGCACCCTGCCGCACCGCGCACGCCAGAGGAGCACCCCGCCGCAGAGCATACGCCAGAGGAGCACCCTGCCGCATCGGAGAAGCATCCGCCAGAGGAGCGCCCTGTCGAGGAGCGCACCGGAGTAGCCCCGCCGTAAGAGGAAGCCCTACCGGAGGACCAGCCACATCGGAGAAGCACAAGCCGGAGAAGTGGCCAAGAGACCGCTGACTGAGGCGCGCGCATCGCTAGTTCGCTTAGCCGTCAGAGGAGCCGATTAGATTCCCCGGTTGGCGTTGTCATTGCGTGAGCCACAGGGGCTTGGCCCATTGGTGCCAGCGACGTTCGACTAGCCCCAGACAACTAGTGTAGAAGAGGAGCGACCTCCGACATTTAACCAAGGGCACAAGACAGAAAGATCTAGGCCATAAATTTTTTTTTATTTGAGAGAGATATTCGCGATGTAAAATGCCGGGTTTATGATCAGAAAAGTTTCCTTCCAATCGTTTGCACTCGCCAAGAAAAGTGAAAGTATTTTAACCCATAGGGCGGTATGAATCGCCTGATTTTTTTCCAGCCTGTACGTTGAACGGAAGATCGATCTTTCGCCGATGGAAATCTGAGTGAGTTGTCTTTGTTTAATTTATATTCACATTCGAATGGTATCGGAATCTATGGGTGAAACTTTTGTTTATTCTTGGGCGAGAATTAATAGACACCAATTACAAGAAAACAAATAAATAAGGAAAAGGAAAAAATATTAATTATAATATATTTTACTAGATATTTCAATATTAAATTAATACTAGTAGTTCATCAATTCTATGCCTTGAAAACAAATTAACTCGGGTCAGTTAAACCAATCTAATTAACTTATAAAAAAAATTGTTGTGGAAATTGTGGTAAAGATTATACGTGGAAAAGGAAAAAAAAAAAAAACCCCCGATAATGAAGTTGATACCTAAACATATTCTTAGGTTTTAAATACGCTCACCAAAATTATATAAATACGAAATTTATGCCTATACCTGAACATATTTTTTTTTCTGAAAAATATTATAATGAATTATTCTTTGGTTTATATTATTTACTATATCTTCTTTGATAATATTAAGATCTTTTGAATTTTGTCATTAAAAAATGGAAACTTAAAAGAAACGTATTGCTGAACTGAGCTGATGATTCCACGGTCGTAGGGAAAAAGGGGTCACCAGAGCCATGCTCTAGCGGAAGGCGACCTAGGTAGGGTGGGCGATAAGCGGGCGCAATTACACCAGCAGCCACGCAAATAGTTACATTCTTCTTTCTTTGATCTTTACTTTATATGCTGTTTTTCCCTTCCTTTCTTTTTTTTTTCTTTTTGAATTTGGTTTATCGTTCTTCCGATTTATATGACTAGCTCCTTTCAATGTCGCAAGCACGCTCAATTTCTTGAGATGTTAATAATAATGTGTGCATCGTAACTGAATCTGTGAGAGCAAGACCTCCACCCCAAAGCCACGAGCTAGCGCCGGACCTACAGCGTGCCACGCCATCACAGATTCTTTCGAAAATTAGTCCCTCAGTCGAACGTTACACGTTACAGTTATAATTAATTATTATTAATAGCAAAGGTGGCGCCCAACGTTAGGGCCTTAGTGAGTTTACTCATTAAGACTCATGGATAAACCAATTCGACTCTTTTTCATTTTTTTTTATTTCCTTCCTCTCATCTCAAGGATTTTTTGTAAATTTTAAATTTTTCTCGGAAATCAAAACTGTATAATTATTAACATTATTTTTTTTTGACCGAAAATCAAGAATTATCAAAGAAACCTTCCTAAATTTGGCACTTAACAAGCTGAGGAAAACGGGAAGAAAACAAACGCACTTAGGTCGATTTCTGTCCCGGTTTGAAATGCCATTACTTACTTACTTAAATAAAATCACAAACTAATCTAAACGGAAAATGCTGGCGTTGCTTGAGAGAAGCGTCACATCCAGAAGTAGTTTATGACAATTATTATTATTTCACAGGGGCACTATAATTTATTCGGGATCTGGAATACATGTGAGATGTTTTCCGAAAAATCACTGTCCGATACCGGAGTAAAGTAAATTAGCGTCTCCCTCCTTTAGTCCAGGTCATTGCGCCTTTCTATATCTTTTCTCATTTCTAAGGATGGTAACAAGAAAATACCCTTCGATTCGTGTGACATCAAGCAATCAGTTCAGTAAACAATTTTTTTATTTTTTTTTATCTTATCGCAAAGTTACGATCGTTGTAAATTTTTTTTTCGTTTTAATTTTATTACTGCGGTTAGTTAACTGTGGTCGGATTATTTTTGGGATACATTTGTTCGGATAAGGAGATAGTCTCGCTAGAAAATGGGGTTAGATCGATCTCCGGAAAAGGACGCTGAGAACAGCTCAAATTCACTCTGTCCTATATGCAAAGGCGAGATTAGCGGTGTCGATGTTTATAGAACATCGTGTCAACATGAATTTCATAAGAGATGCATAGAGGGTCACTGGAAGAAAAGTATACAGTGTCCGGTGTGCAAAAGTTCCTGTAGGCCCAAAGTTCCAAAGGTCTCCGATAATGCGGAGCGGGAAACGCGTAGTCAATCAAGGAACCGTCCACTCGTCGAGAATATTGAAAGAGAAGTTGCGGACAACACAGCCTCTACGTCAGGACTTAATGCAAGTACCAACAGCAGCGGCAACATCAATACAAGTGTTATTAATGCTAATGCCATCACCTTATTGGCAATGGAACGCAGATTACTAGCGACTCTATCGGAAAGGATGGCAGAATTAATCCAAAGTTCTGTATCTGATATCATAACCAGGGTGAGAGCAACTCAAAGTCCGGAGGCTAATAATAGCCAGGGTGAGCAGTCTTCTCAACAGACTATTAGAGACGTTAGTAATAGGACCAACGCGAGTAGGGGAACTGATGATAATCTACAGGACGTAAGAATGACTTCGGTTTCAACTGCTTCGCATCAAAGTTCCACATCCGATTTATTGAGCCGTCCTGATAAAGTGGTACATATTCTGAACGGATGGAAGATTAAATATTCCGGAGGAGGAGTACCAGTGGACAATTTTATTTACCGAGTTGAAGCACTGACTAGGGAAACGTTAGGAAATAATTTTTCCGTGCTCTGTAAGAACGCATCTGTTCTGTTTGAAGGAAAAGCCAACGAGTTCTATTGGCGATATCATAAAGCACATGGTGAAGTCCGTTGGGATAATTTCTGTTCAGCTCTACGTCTGCAGTTTAGACAAAATAGAGATGATGGGGATATCGAGGAGTTAATCAGGAATACAAAACAAAAGCCGAATGAAACTTTCGATTGCTTTTACGACAAAATATCTGATTTAATCGATCAGCTAGAGCAGCCGTGGGCGCCGAACAAACTGGTAAGAGTCCTTAAGAACAACTTACGAACGGAAATTAGGCATGAGCTTCTGAATCTGGATATTAAAACAGTTTCAGACTTGAGAGAAATTTGTCTAAGGCGCGAAGATTTTTTGGCTGATGCTAAGCGATACCAGGGGTACATAAGAAACACGCCATTTAAGCGCGACGTTTCAGAGTTTGCTGAAACCTCAGAAAGTCTTCAGGAAACGGAATCTGAAAATGAAGGGGATATCTCTGCGCTTGCACTGGCATGCTGGAATTGCCGCAAAGAAGGGCACCGGTATCAGGACTGCGTGACCGAGAGAAGAATATTTTGTTACGGCTGTGGAGCCGCCAATACATATAAACCTAGTTGCAGCAAGTGCTCAAAAAACTCAAAACCCGGCACTTCGAGGTCGCTTGTCAAACAGAAATCCTCGAGTGCCGTTCGAAGCCAAGCAACGATGACCGACTAATAGAGGAGGCTGCTATGGTAGCAGCACTCCCAAACCCAGACGAACAAAGACCGGCTATTAATTCGTTACTTCATAGTAAAATACCTGACTTAAAGAAGCTAGATATCTCGGAATGCAACTTTCAATCAGACTCAAAGATACGTCTATCCCGAAGCTCTCGTCGGATAAAGGCGTATTGGGAGAACATAAAGATATGCAACGTTGGGGTCCAGTACATTAATTCAATTCCGTCTGGGCAGAAGGATCCTCGCCCATTTTTACCAGTTCAAGTGTTCAATCGTACTGTCTATGGCTTATTGGACTCGGGAGCTTCGATTAGTTGTGTTGGTGGGAGGCTAGCGGAGGAGATAAAAACTAGCGGTAACTATAAAAAGATAAAAGGTCATGCTACCACGGCAGATGGAAGATCGCAGCAGATACTGGGCCATGTGAAAGTCGAAGTAGAATACATCGATAAGAAAAGTACCATAAAGCTTTATGTGGTACCATCGCTGAAGCAAGATTTATATCTGGGTATAGATTTCTGGAGGCTGTATGACTTGCTTCCTAAAAATATAAGCATATCTGAATTAGAATCGTCGCAAAGTAACGCTAAACCGGAGGTTGATCAGCATAAATTGTCTGATAGCGATCGAGCCAAGCTAGCGAATGTAATAAATTGTTTCCCGTCATTTAAACAAGAAGGGCTCGGTAAGACCAACCTGATATCGCATTCGATTGATGTGGGAACGGCAAAACCAATTAAACAACGCCATTTCCCCGTCTCCCCAGCGGTCGAAAAGGCCATGTACACCGAAATCGACCGAATGATAGCATTGGGAGTAATAGAAGAATCCGAAAGTTCATGGTCATCCCCTATCGTAATGGTAACCAAACCTGGCAAAGTAAGAATTTGTTTGGACTGTAGGAAGGTGAACAGTTTCACCGAGAAAGATGCTTACCCACTTCCTCAAATCAGTGGAATCTTAAGTCGGTTACCAAGAGCTGAGTATATTTCAAGCCTGGATCTAAAGGACGCTTATTGGCAGGTGCCTCTAGAGGAATCATCCCGCGACAAAACAGCATTCACAGTCCCAGGCAGACCTCTCTACCAATTTAAGGTAATGCCGTTCGGGCTTTGTAACGCCACAAGCACAATGTCCCGACTAATGGATAAGGTGGTACCAGCCCATCTCCGCAATGAGGTGTTTATTTATCTTGACGATTTATTAGTAGTTTCTTCCACATTTGAACGGCACCTCGAAGTACTGAGAGAATTGGCCTTGCAAATTAAACGGGCAGGTTTGACTCTAAATATTGGTAAAAGTCATTTCTGTATGCTACGCGTTCGATATTTAGGGCACATCATAGGCGACGGTGGAATCCGAACGGATCCCGAAAAGGTGGCAGCAATAAAAAATTTTCCTGTCCCTAAAAGTCTGCGAAGCTTGAGAAGTTTCATGGGCCTGTGTGGATGGTATCGAAAGTTTGTGCCAAATTTTGCTTCACTCGCTACTCCTTTGACCGACCTAATGACCACAAAACGAAAGTTTAGTCTAACTGACGAAGCTATAAAAGCCTTCGAGGAGCTGAAGCAACGTCTAAGCGAAGCTCCAGTTTTGTGTAGCCCCGATTTCTCGAAACCGTTCGCAATACACTGCGATGCGAGTAAAACAGGGGTAGGCGCTGTGCTTGTACAAATATCCGAAGAAGGAGATGAACGTCCGATTGCCTTCATCTCCAAGAAGCTTAACAAGGCCCAACGCAACTATACTGTAACCGAGCAAGAATGTTTAGCGGCCATCGTAGCTCTCAAAAGTTTCAGGGCATATGTTGAAGGAATGGAATTCACAATCATAACGGATCACGCCTCATTGAAGTGGTTAATGTCCAACCATGACCTGAATTCCCGGTTGGCACGATGGGCGTTGGCTTTGCAAAGGTACAACTTTAAGATTGAGCATCGCAAAGGCTCCCTTAACGTTGTTCCCGATTCGTTGTCTCGCGTCAACGAAGACGTGATAGCCGCTGTAGATTTACGGGAAGGACTTCTAGTGGACTTGGATTCTGAAGAGTTTAAGAAAGCAGAATATGTGGATCTAGTAGAAAAAGTAAAAGCAAATCAAGCTAACTTTCCTGACCTCAAAGCTGATAATGGCTATGTGTATCGGAAATCAGAGCATTCTACAGGGGAACAAGTCCACGATGATTACGCATGGAAACTCTGGATACCGAAGGAACTAGTGCCAGAAATCCTTAAGAGAGCACACGATGGTTCTATGTCTTGCCACGGTGGCATACATAAGACCATAGAGAGAGTGAGGCGTTATTATTTTTGGCCTGGCCTGGTGCCAGATGTAAAGGCATACATTAACGCGTGCGAAGTGTGCAAAACGACAAAAGCGCCGAATTATACACTGCGACCGCCATTAGGAAAAGCACCGGAAAGTCAACGGTTTTTCCAAAGATTGTTCGTAGACTTTCTTGGGCCATACCCTAGATCAAGAAGCGGGAACGTGGGAATTTTTATCGTTCTAGACCATTTTTCCAAATATGTATTCCTTAAACCAGTTAGGAAGATTGACACCAGTGCGGTCACAAAATACTTGGAAGGAGAACTGATCATGGCATATGGAGCTCCGGAAACCGTGGTATCAGACAACGGATCACAATTTCGTTCTCACGCTTTTCGGAAATTGATGCAGCAGTATGGCATCACACATACATTAACGGCGGTGCATTCACCGCAAGCTAACGCTTCCGAACGCGTTAATCGCTCCGTGATTGCTGCGATCCGAGCATATGTGCGACCAGACCAGAAGGACTGGGACGAACACCTAAACAGAATATGTTGTGCATTGAGGTCCTCCG